>NC_058082.1:66406251-66723734 GCF_014858855.1 Bufo gargarizans | reverse complement strand
TGTGGTGATAATAGCTACTGAAAAGTTACTTTTACCATTAGCTGTTTCCGACATAATCACTACTTACTGGCCCAAAATATGATGTTTGCAGCTCACTGCTTAGGGTGACGACCTGCAGTTCTGCTTCAGCTTGGTGGTCGAGCATGCTCAGTTCCAGCACTAGACCATATAGGCAGCTGTAACTAGGAACTAATGAGAAAGGCTCAGCAGGGAGGGGGCACAATATGAAATGCACAAGAGGCGGGAGAGCTATGCTTCAGCAGGAAGGGGAATACTCACAAGGGGAACAGTCTGGAGTAAGGGGCAGCAGTACAAGATGGGATTTATAGTTTGCTACATAGAACGTCCTGTTCACTGAAAGGAAAGCACATACTCAGTTCTATCCTTCAACTGCCACCAGCAGACAGGACACGCCCTCAGATAAAGGACATGCCCCCCATACTGTCAGATTGAAATACATCTAGCAGAACAATTGGAGCAATAAATGGGTAGACCTCTGGATCCATGTGAGATACAGAAGGTAATGATATGCATTCAGGAAGGATGTGTTATTAGTGTTGTACGTTTTTCTGTGTGTAATCGCCCTGCTGCCTTATTTCAGTTGTTTCCTCTACCCTTTTAAAGAGGACCTGTAGCCAATCCTGACATGTTTTTTTTTTTTTTTGGGCAACTATTAGTATGAAATACCAATTCTGGCCCATTTTTCACGTAACTTTGTGTTGTGTTGTTCCTCTGTTATTCCTACTGAATATTTATGAAGAAATTGACAAAAGGATTAACCATTCCCCTTGTCATAGTGTACCCCTGCACAATGTGACGGCACCGATTTGACAGTATCACACCGGGTAGAGACATCCTCCTCTGGTAATACCCTGCTGTTAATTTATTCATACCGTTCAAGGAGGAATAACAGAGGAATAGTACAATATAGTGTTTTAGTTTATTAGAGAAATGTTCCAACATTAACTAAAACAGCCCGATGTCGGCTGGCATCAAAAACGTTTTTTTTCCCCATTCCTTCTTTATCCGTCTGTTTTCTATGTGATCAGAATATGTGCACGTGGAACTTTGCCAGGGTGACTCTTCTAACCTATGACCAACTACAAGAGGACACCGGCGTTCAGTTATCAATGACTCATTAGTGGAGACGTCAAAGACACTTCTGCCAAGAAATTCCATTACCATCATCAATAGCAGAGAGATGCTCCGCTTGTCAGTGACCCCGGCCGAGGAAGGACCACGGGCGATCCTTCCGTGAAAGTTTAGACATATGTTTGTCATTACAGGTATTGATATCTCTCCCGTCAGGACAGCTGTTTCCTCTGAAGCCATGTAGGCCTCTGAGATTATCTAATCAATATGCAGAAGAATGCGTCTGGATGGCGGAGCACTGAGCCGCTTCTTCAGATCTGATAAATGCAATTAATTTACTTCAATCTTACCCAAAAATCTAATGTAAACTCACCGAAAGACATTTCTCATTCTTAGAGCAAATCAATATAGATGAGTATTCTGGAAATTGTAGTCATATGTCAGGTTTTAGCTTTCAAAGGGGTTGTCTGATCTCGGACGTTGATGGTCTATTGCTAGGGACCTGCACAGATCTCCAGAACGGGCCCCTCCGAAGTGAAGCGCGCTGTGCAAGCTTGGCCGGCTTTTTCCAGCAATCCCATAGCGGTGAATGGAAAGGTGCTCTGCATGCATTCCCCGCTATAGGACTTCCAAAAGTCCTATAACACTGGCTCGCCTACTTTGGGGACTTTAATACCAGTGAATCAAGTGCACCCACACATGCACAATGCACTCTTCTTTACTTCAAGGGCCCAGTTCTGGAGATAGGAGCAGGTCCCGGAGGCGAGACTTGCACCTACATATCTGACATTGCTGGCATGTCCTAGCAATATGCCATCAAAGTCTGAGATGGTCCGAGCCCTTTCATGCATAGACTAGTTACCGCAAGGGTTGTAGACACCCATGCACGTCGACTGCTTGTTTGACTACAGCTTTTCCTATAGTTTTACATGTGGTGATTATCTAATATTGCAATGACGCTGGACTCGTAGCCACGTGGTTCAGAGACGTGGAGAAAAATCACAATGGTGCACACTCCTTTTCAATTCCATGATTGCTTTTTACGCACAGGGATTTGCCGATCTTGTGATCATAACTAGAGTTGAGCGAAGCGAGCTTCTGAAGCTTCATCCGATGTCGCTTCGTTCAAAACGTCGGAATAATACTGTACGGAGATCCGTCTCTGTACAGTATTAGAATGTATGGGCTCCGATGAGCCGAAGTAAGTTATTCATGGAGTCGGCTACGGTTCCAACCAGTACCTCTTGGTACTAGTGGTTTTTCACTTTAAAAATCAACTACCGAAGTTATTCAATGAAGTTGCGCGCTCATCAGAGCCTATACATTCTAAGGCCGCATGCACACGAACATATTTTAATTCTGTGTCCGATCCATTTTTTTTTGTGGACCGTAAACGGAACCATTCATTTCAATGGGTCCGCAAAAAAAAACTGAAGGTACTCTGTGTGCATTACGTTTTCGTATGTCCGTATTTCCGTTCTGCAAAAAAATAGAACATGTCCTATTATTGTCCGCATTATGGACAAGGATAGGACTGCTTTATCAGGGGCCGGCTGTTCCATTCCGCAAAATACGGTATGCACATGGATGTCATCTGTATTTTTTGCGGACCGCAAAATACATACGTTCGTGTGCATGAGCCCTAATACTGTACGGAGACGGATCTCCGTACTGTATTAATCCGAAGTTTTGAGCAAAGCGTCTTACAGTGTAATGGGATTTTCATGTCCTTGTTGTAGTTAAAAGGCATCTGTCAGCAAAATCAACCCTATTAACCAGGCATACTGCATTTGGGGTTGATTCTGCTGATTAAAATTATATCTGTCTTGTGAAAATCAGCTATGGCATTCCTGTAAAAAAAAGTTTACTCTTTATCCAATGAGGGCTTCAGTGCACCGAGGGGGTGGCCAGCACTGGAAACTAGGAGTTTAGGTGCACCTAGAGGCTAGGCCCCACCTCTTGGTGCACTGATGCCATAATTTGCATAAAGAATAAAAATCTTTTTTTCTTGGGAAAGCCTCAACAGATTTTCACAAGGCAGGCATTTTAATCAGCAGGATCAACCCTACCAGGTAATATGATTGGTGTAATACAGCCCTATCACTTCAACAAGCAACGGGTCATGCCTGTACAATGAAGGCAACAGAAAGATGCAGCTGATAAAAAGTGAGCATCGCTCGCATGTAAGGATCAGTTACCGGAGACATGGCGTAATTGCCGTATTAATTTACTCTGTGACTTAAAAGCCTGTTACAGTAAGTAGCAGCCAGTAGAGCACGCTAGTCCAGTTTACCCAGTGTGTACATGACCGGGAATTAACTAGCTTTAGATTGACACAAGATAGACAATTGTTTGTGAAATATTTGATACGTCCAGTAATGGGCTAAATGTGATCCCTGGTGGAGAATTGCACGGTGTATAGTGTTTCTAGTACTTAGATGGTGTTTTATTTCATCCTTCCTGTGCGCTAATGCCAAGTCAGAGGAGAACATGCAGAACATGCACTGATAGTGAGGAGAGGCAGAAGAATTTAGAGGGAGATTTATCAAACTGGTGTAAAGTACAACTGGCTTAGATGCCCATACCCACCAATCAGATTCCACCTTTCATTTTCCAAAGGAGCTTTGAACAATGAAAGGAGTAATCTGCTGGGACCAAGACAAATTCTGAAACGTTTACCAAAGTAAAGCTGCTGTTTAACTTCATCACAAGGTCTGGACTCAATTATTTCTTCAAATTCCTTAACTATTCCCCCCTATTTGTCTGCTTCGGAGCCAACGCCTGGGATCCAGCCGTGTCCAGGTAGGAGCACCATGACACTCATACAAACATTAAGGTTCATTTTGGGCCACCCTATACCACTAGTCCATTCCTACACCATTACAAAAGGGGCCCTGGCCGTTGCCGCTGCGTTGCACTTTCAATTTACTAAGTCACAGCTGGCGGTTGGTGGTTGCTTGGAGATGAGGTGGTGGAGCTGAGGGGCGGACTTGCCCACCATGGCGGTGGCCGGCATACTGCTTCAGTTCCCCCTTCTGTTCTGGTTACAATGTTCAGAGAACACATTGGTTGTTATAATTAATCAGTACAATAAGCTGTGACTGAGCCCATCCAATAAATGGATTTTGTTTCACTTCTGAGTCCTGAGTCCTTCTTTAACCCTGGGTTCACACCTGAGCGTTCTGAAAGGAGCGCTCTGTATGCGCGATTGTACCGGCGTTTGCAATCGCGCATACAGAGACAAGCGAACGCCCATTGTCGCGCGTTCCCGAATGTCTATGTACGGGAACGCGCTGCAAAACGCCCCAAAGAAGCTTATGTACTTTTTTGAGCGTAGGGCGTTTTACAGCGCGATCGTACGCGCTGTAAAACGCCCTGGTGTGAACCATTCCCATAGGGAATCATTGGTTTCTCCTTGTTGAGCGTTTTACAGCGTGTAGGAACGCGCTGTAAAACGCTCAGGTGTGAACCCAGTGTCAGTGGGAAGTCGAAGAGAGGTTGCGGGAGAGTTATAGTGTTCTCTGCAGCCTCGCTGAGGGACATGCTGACCAGGAGGGTGTAGTTTTCTGAAGAGCTAGAGTTCATTGCTCTTAGTCTAAATGGATCATAATCCCTGACAAGCAGAGTAGAGAAGAGGATGAGGCAGCTCTTTAGCTCATTGTTGTGAAGTAACTTGTCCTCCTGTGTGATGAGGACAGGTATGGTGTGTACTAATAGGATGGCGGCCATTTCATTTCTCCTATTGATTGCTCCCCCCAGAAAAAATTAGCCATTATAACTAGTTTTGAGCGAAGCTGAGTTCGGTTTCAAGTTTAAAAGTGGTTTTCCAACTACCAAAGTTATTCAGCCAAGTAATGTGCCACTTCGTGAATAACTGACTTCGGCTCATCGGAGCCCATACATTCTAATACTGTACAGAGGCGGATCTCCGTACAGTATTATTCTGAAGTTTTGAATGAAACGACTTCGGATCAAGCATCCAATGCTCGCTTTGCTCAACACTAATTATAACTAATGAAAGGTATTTGGGAATATATTTATAATAAAGTAATATTTAGGTATTTTCATTTTCTTTATTCCTGGGGAACCTCTTTAATACAGTGGAAGTAGGTGACAGATTCCTTTTAAACGTTGCCTGGAAAAACATGGGAGGTACACGATACAACTGTTTATACCTCACTTTCACTTCGTAAAAAAATTTATCGGTTTTGGGCAGAGTTCTTTAAAGGGGATAACCCATCATTATTGTAAAAAAATGAAAACCAGACATTATATAGTACATAGCAATATCTTTTTAACAAAGCTAGAAACAGTCCTGTACCTCACATGGATTCAAAGATATCCTCATTCATTGCTCCAATTGCTCTGTTAGATTTAGGGTACTTTCACACTAGCGGCAGCACGGATCCGACAGGCTGTTCACCATGTCGGATCCATCCTGCCGCTATTTCGCCTTGCCGCCGGACCACCGCTCTGTCCCCATTGACTATAATGGGGACGGGGGCCGAGCACCGGCGGTGAGAGGCCGCCGGACTAAAAAGTCGGACATGCAGTACTTTTAGTCCGGCGGCCTTTCGCCGTGCACTGCCAAGCTGCATCGGAGCTCCGCCCCGTCTCCATTATAGTCAATAGGGACAGAGCGGAGGTCCAGCGGCATGGCCAAATAGCGGCAGGACGGATCCGACCGGGTGAACAGCCTGTCGGATCCATCTTGCCGCTAGTGTGAAAGTGGCCTTATTTCAAGCTGGCAGTGTCCTTTTTGCTGAAGCTCTCTCTCTTTATAACAGCTCCAGGGGATGTGTCCTGTCTCCTGCACCTCTCTTCCTGTACCACACCTTATATCAGTAGATTTGGCTGGTGGCAGCTGAAGAATAGAATTTGACATGTGTGATCACGTCAGTGACGTTACTGTGATGGACAGAGAAATAAGACAAAGAACAAACAGTAGGTGGCGCTGTACAGATACATTTTATTGAATAATTCAATGGCTATACAATATTTATTACATGCAGTTACAAAAGTATTCAGATCCAGGCGCTGATTTGAAAAATGTAGAATATTTTTTGTGGGCCAGTATGATCATTTAAGCAAATCAGTCTCCCTGCACCCCACCTGACTATAAGGAGGAAGTCCAAATACACGATTATTCGCAGCACGGGGCAGATTTACTAATCTTATAGATGGCGTAAACTTAGACCGGTTGTCTAGTCCTGCCACATATTTATCACAGGCGCTCAGGCTGGAGGATAAATGTGATGCAGGGATAGACACTTTTCTCTATACCAACTATATGTTAGCTTACTGGTGTAACGTTCTGTTTGAGACCGAACTTTACACCAGAATTTGGTGCAATTTTGGTGCTAAGGCCCCTTGCAGATGAGCATGTGTTATGCTGTGAGTCCGCAGTGCAGCTCCCGTCCTGACCTCCCAGCACTGCCGGGGTCACATAGCATTATATTGATTTATGATGCTATGTAACCCTTACAGTTCTGGAATGTATTGGATAACACTGGCAGCATTCTGTAAGTGTCATCTAATACATTCCAGATCTCTAAGGGTTACATAGCATCATAAATCAATATAATGCTATGTGGAGACTTGGGGGCTGTATTATGGCTGCATAACACTTGCGTATTACTCTGGTGTCTATGGGTGGCCGAAATTAAATGTACTCTACAATTTAGACAACCCCTTCGTAATCACATGTGGGCAACTGGGCAAAAATACACATCTCATATACAACAGACCTTCTTATGAGAAGGAGGAGGCCTTATCCAAGCAATCAACAGTGGACAGGAATCTCTTCCTTATTTTTCAAAAAGGTTTTGCAGCATCTGTATCTCAAATTCTGTAATTTTGTTTAAAGGATTAAAGTGTTTCATATATAATATAAAGATCTGACCCCTACGTTTTTGAACTATACAGATTAAAAAAAATAATCAGCAACCAAATCAAATAAAAAATGTGAAGCAGAAAATGTACTATAAAGGTAAAAATCAATGTATCCTCGAAAACTGAAAATCTGCATCCATTAAACACTATCCATATATCTTATTTAATTAACATATTAAGTGGTTAAAATAATCTGGCCGATAGATTGCCGAATAGTGTTGAGCGCGAATATTCGAATATCGAATTTTTTTCGCGAATATCGGCACTTCGCTAATTCGCGAATATTTCGAATATAGTGATATAAATTCGATATTTCGAATATTCGTTTTTTTTTTTTTTTTTTTTTTTTTTTTATTGTTATATTTTTTTCTTTCCCACTTCCCTAAAGTTGTTCTTACCTGTCCTTTGGATTCCTGGCTTCCTGGCTGCTCCAGTCAGTGCCCGTTGCCGCTTCTGCCGACTTCCATGCTCATGGAGCGTCCCCATCACCATGGGAACATCTCCATATACTAGAATGTACTGTCGGATTTGAGAATTACGTTGAAATCGCAATTCGATTTTTTCAAGTTATAATAATCGAATTTCGATTTTAACTTAGCACTGCTATATGCCATATTAGTTAGCCTAATATGGCATATAGCAGTGCTAAGTTAAAATCGAAATTCGATTAATATAACTTGAAAAAATCGAATTGCGATTTCAACGTAATTCTCAAATCCGACAGTACATTCTAGTATATGGAGTCGTTCCCATGGTGATGGGGACGCTCCATAACTAAGCATGGAATATGGCTTCAATGGCTTGGTAGAATTAGCGAATTGACGAATATATTCGTTATATTCCACAAAACGAATATAACGAATGTATTCGTCATATTCCACAAAACGAAGATAACGAATGTATTCGTCATATATCACAAAACGAAGATAACGAAGTATTCTGCATCTTCATTTTAGCTACCTATTCATCAATTTCGCTAATTCTAGCAATGATATAGGAAAGTTGACTACAGAGACAGCTAAGTTTAATTCGCTATGCGATTATATGACTGCTTTTTTTTATAAATAGTATAATTATAATAATTATCAGGTATTATAATTATTCTATTTATTTTAAAAAAAAGCAGTAATATAATCGCATAGCGAATTAAACTTAGTTGTCTCGATAGTCAACTTTCCTATATCATTGCTAGAATTAGCGAAGTTGATGAATAGGTAGCTAAAACGAAGATGCAGAATACTTCGTTATCTTCGTTTTGTGGAATATGACGAATACATTCGTTATATTCGTTTTGTGGAATATAACGAATATATTCGTCAATTCGCTAATTCTACCAAGCCATTGAAGCCAACCATATAGTAAACCAGGTCCAAGTTGGAATCGCAATTCGATTATGTCAAGTTATAAAATTCGAATTTCGATTTTAACTTAGCACTGCTATATGCCATATTAGGCTAACTAATATGGCATATAGCAGTGCTAAGTTAAAAATCGAAATTCGATTATTATAACTTGAAAAAATCGAATTGCGATTTCAACGTAATTCTCAAATCCGACAGTACATTCTAGTATATGGAGATGTTCCCATGGTGATGGGGACGCTCCATGAGCAGGGAAGTCGGCAGAAGCGGCAACGGGCACTGACTGGACAGCTAAGTTTAATTCGCTATGCGATTATATTACTGCTTTTTTTTTAAATAAATAGAATAATTATAATACCTGATAATTATTATAATTATACTATTTATAAAAAAAAGCAGTAATATAATCGCATAGCGAATTATACTTAGCTGTCTCTATAGTCAACTTTCCTATATCATTGCTAGAATTAGCGAAATTGATGAATATGTAGCTAAAATGAAGATGCAGAATACTTCGTTATCTTCGTTTTGTGATATATGACGAATACATTCGTTATCTTCGTTTTGTGGAATATGACGAATACATTCGTTATATTCGTTTTGTGGAATATAACGAATATATTCGTCAATTCGCTAATTCTACCAAGCCATTGAAGCCATATTCCATGCTTAGTTATGGAGCGTCCCCATCACCATGGGAACGACTCCATATACTAGAATGTACTGTCGGATTTGAGAATTACGTTGAAATCGCAATTCGATTTTTTCAAGTTATAATAATCGAATTTCGATTTTAACTTAGCACTGCTATATGCCATATTAGTTAGCCTAATATGGCATATAGCAGTGCTAAGTTAAAATCGAAATTCGAATTTTATAACTTGAAAAAATCGAATTGCAATTTCAATAGGAGAGTAGCCTTTAAGTTAAAATCGAAATTCGATTATTTAAATCGCATATTAATCGCGATAACAAGAATAATGACGAATATTCGATTTCGACGAATATAAAACGAATATTCTATCGAATATTCGCGAATTTCGTCGAAATCGAATATGGCACCTGCCGCTCATCACTATTGCCGAAATCTCGCGATGCGCGAGCTCGCGCATGCACAGTGCCGGTATAGTGTTCCTCAGGGAAGAAACTGCGCATGCGCAAGATTACGGCAATCTATCGGTGACGAAAGGAGGAGATTCGGAGGACATAGGCGGTGCTGGGCTCCTTCACAGGTGGGCGTGGCTGGGCACCAGGAATGTTCGTACAGACCCTTGGGCACCTTACAAGACTAATTTACATATCTCTAAAATCCTTTTTTAAAGAAAATAAAAGCACACAGCCCTATAGGACAGGTATATTGCGGACATGCTAGCGGCGATCTAGCCGTGCATGTCCGCAACTCTATAGCCTAAAACTTGGTGACAGAATCCCTTTAAGACATAAAAACCATGTCATCTGCCATGACACAGCCGAGAAGACACCAACCAATTTTATTTCTGATCCAAAAGTTGCACATCAGGGACCCCTAATACCACAAGGCATGTCCCTGGGAGAAAAAACAGAAAGTTGGGAACCCCCCAAAAAAGACCCCGGGACGCTGATGCTGTGGAGACATTCCCACCTGCTAAAAAAAACACCAAAGAGCTGTAAGCGGTGATGAAATAGAAAGACTCATCAAAAACAAGACACAGCAGTGAAGGATGATGTCCCTTAAAATTTTGAGACCCTTAAAACATTGGACAAGAAAATGGCTGAGTCTGCTGAAGACCTTTTGAAGGCATCTCGTGAAGCTTCCAAAGCTAGTCTTAAACGGAAGCACCAACCTTCAATTACAGTCAATCCAGGACATTTCCACCAACCAAAAGAGCTGCGGCAGAAAACACGTCCGCTCTATCTACCAAAGGAAGCCCGGAGCTGGGAACACTACAAGTGGAGATGGCCTATACACGGAGAGCACAGAATAACTTGTCTCCAAAGCACTTATCCATCCTGAAGAGCAGCGTCCAAGAAAAAAACTGAAAAAATGGCTTGGTGTTAAACAGGCAGGAAGTGCTCAAATCCATATGCATGTGTATACAGGGGAGCAAATTCTGCACTTGTAGCCCGTTGCTAATGGCGATCCTCAGCAAAAATGCATACAGTGGAGGATGCCCACAAGTACCACAATAGACATCCTACACAAGATAGCCATTATGTGGATGTGATAACCAATATAACAATATAATAACATTTGCAAGGACAAGTTCACTATGTGTTCTTACTAAACCCTCATACTGATGTTAAAATTAAGAGATTAGCCAACACATCCTACTGTGGAGGACATGTCTGAGCCCAAACACCACGCCAAGGTTTCTCAAGTAGCTCGAGACCTAGCACTCACCTACCTGTGCCATACTAGGATCTCCTGTAATTCGCCTACTGGCTCCTGGTATTGCCCATATGGCACAGGCAGGTGAGTGTTAGGTCCTGAGCTACTTGAGAAACCTTGGCGCAGTGCTCGGGCTCAGACATGTCCTCCACAGTAGGATATGTTGGCTAATCTCTCAATTTAAACATCAGTAGGAGGGTTTAGTAAGACCGCAGAGTGCACCTGTCCTTGCAAATGTTATTACAGTATCCAAGAAAGCATGCTGGACAATGACATCATTAACAAGGCCCAGAATCTCCTGCAGAATCAGTTTGGGGACTTTGATGGCCACCACCTGCTTCAAAAATGGCGACATCCTAGTGGCCGACAGCATCAAGACCAGCAATTTGCCTCTATCTATATTGCCCAATTCTCGAGCAACATCCCCCCGCAAAGCATTGAAGACATTTTACTGTACTTGCTATACAGCAGCATGTACCTCTCATATCCAGGGACTCACAGGTGACGTCTCCTCTGATGCAGATCTTCTCATCATCTTCTCCATTCAGTCCGGACAACTTCTCTCAGCCGTCTCGTCTCTGCAGAGTGTGACACACAGACATCTGAGCTTCCTCACTTTTCTGTACCCACAAATACTATCCTGAAGAAAAATGAGTGTCCCCCATAGTAACAGTACTCCTCATAGTCCCACAGATAGGAATTCCCCTTTATAATGCCCTCATTAGTAATACTGCCCCCTACAGTGCCCCCAACATTTATAATGCTCTCCAAGAGTGCCCCCATTAGAAGAAAAGCCCACCAGTATTAATAATGTTTTCACAAAGCCCCCAGTAGAAATAAGGCCCCCGATTTTTCCCCCAGTGGTGATAAAGCTCTCTACAGACCTCTCAGTAGTAAGAAGACCCCCCATTAGTGCTTTTAGTAGAAATAAGGCAGATCTATAAGTCCCTACTATAAAGCCCTCAGTAGTAGTAAGAACGCCTAATGTAACCTGGATTTAAAATGCCCCCACAGTGCCCCCTGTATTTATAATGCCCCCTACTGTTATAATGCTCACCATGAAGTGCCCCAGTATTTATAATGCCCCTACTGTTATAATGCTCACCCTGAAGTGCCCCCAGTATTTATATTGCCCCCTACTATTACAATGCTCGCCCTGAAGCGCCCCCAGTATTTATAACGCCCCCTACTGTTATAATGATCACCCTGAAGTGCCCCTAATATTTATAATGCCCCCTGCAGTGCCCCCTGTAGTTATATTCCTCCGTTTACTGTCCCCAGAAATTTTAATTCCTCAGCCCCTCCAAAATACAGTCCCATGTAAATAACATCACACCATCTCTCCTGCCCGCCTAATATACAGTCCCACATAAATAACATCACCCCCTCCCCAGCCTCCTTCAACATACAGTCCCATGTAAAGAACATCACTCCCTCCCCCAGACATCTTTAACATACAGTCCCATGTAAATAATATCACTCCCTCCCACAGCTGCCTTCAACACATAGCCCCATGTAAATAACATCACCCTGCCCCAGCCACCTCCAACATGCATTCCCATGTAAATAACATCACCCCCTCAACTTTCAGTCCCATGTAAATAACATCACTCCACCCCACTGTCCCATGTAAATACTGTAACTTCCCTCCCTTCAGCCCTAACATACAGTCCCAGTTAAATAACTACAACTCCCAGCATTGCTCTGCCTCTCACACTGAGTAATCTACCCCTTCACTTACCTCTCCTCATGTAGCAGACTTTACCACAGCTTCTTCCCAGGACTTCTCTTCACTGCTGAGCCATCCTCTCCTGCACTGGTCACATGATGATGACATCATCGTAGGTCCTTTTCAGCTACTGCATTTAGAACAGATCACATGACCTGTGATGTCACCACATGTCCCTAGGGTTGCCACCCGTACGGATGATCAGCTGTCACTGCCGGCACGGCGATCAGCTGTCAGTGATGCTAGCGCAGGGCGGCGCTGTCTTCAGACACTCCTTCTCTCTGCTAGTAAAAGGAAGTGACATCAGAGAGAGAGAGGGAGCATGGGGGAAATCATTCTCCGGCAGCCTGCGCGTGGAGCAGTTTCTTCTTCTTTTCGTCTGGGAGTCGACCTCTGCGACCAACGAACCTCTGAACTTCTAAAAAAGGTATTTAAAACATTTGAAGTGTTTAATAAAAAATATTAATTGAAAGGGGGGGCATGGCACTTGTTAGTATTGCACATAAAACATGCCTTTTGTATAGGTAATAACATTTCCTATATAAAGAGTCCGTCAAAGCACAAATATTGTATTTTTTAACCCCTTAAGGACACAGCCCTATTTCACCTTAAGGACCAGGCCATTTTTTGCAAATCTGACCACTGTCACTTTAAGTGCTGATAACTTTAAAACGCTTTGACTTACCCAGGCCGTTCTGAGATTGTTTTTTCGTCGCATATTGTACTTCATGACACTGCTAAAATTGGGTCAAAAAAGTTAATTTTTTTGCATAAAAAAATACCATATTTACCAAAAATTTTGAAAAATTTGCAAATTTCAAAGTTTCAGTTTCTCTACTTCTGTAATACATAGTAATACCCCCAAAAATTGTGATGACTTTACATTCCCCATATGTCTACTTCATGTTTGTAGCATTTTGGGAATGATATTTTATTTTTTGGGGATGTTACAAGGCTTAGAAGTTTAGAAGCAAATTTTGAAATTTTCGGAAATCTTCAAAATCCCACTTTTTATGGACCAGTTCAGGTTTGAAGTCACTTTGTGAGGCTTACATAATAGAAACCACCCAAAAATGACCCCATTCTAGAAACTACACCCCTCAAGGTATTCAAAACTGTTTTTACAAACTTTGTTAACCCTTTAGGTCTTCCACAACACTTCATGGCAAATGGACATACATTTTTAGAATTTAGATTTTTTGGAAAATTTTCCAATATAATCAATTTTTTCCTGGAAAAAAACAAGGGTTAACTGCCAAACAAAACTCAAAATGGGTTGCCCTGATTCTGTAGTTTGCAGAAACACCCCATATGTGGTCGTAAACTACTGTTTGGCCGAACGGGAGGACATAGAAGGAGGGGAACACCATATGGGTTTTGGAAGGCAGATTTGGCAGGACTGGTTTTGTTTATACCATGTCCCATTTGAAGCCCCCTGTTGCACCCCTAGAATAGAAATTTCAAAAAAGTGACTCCATCTAAGAAAGTACACCCCTCAAGGTATTCAAAACTGGGTTTACAAACTTTGTTAACCCTTTAGGTGTTCCACAAGAGTTATCGGCAGATGGAGAAACAATTTAGAAATTTCTATTTTTTGGAAAATTTTCCAATATAATCAATTTTTTCCAGGAGTAAAACAAGGGTTAACTGCCAAACAAAACTCAAAATGGGTTGCCCTGATTCTGTAGTTTGCAAAAACACCCCATATGTGGTCGTAAACTACTGTTTGGCCGAACGGGAGGACATAGAAGGAGGGGAACACCATATGGGTTTTGGAAGGCAGATTTGGCAGGACTGGTTTTGTTTATACCATGTCCCATTTGAAGCCCCCTGTTGCACCCCTAGAATAGAAATTTCAAAAAAGTGACTCCATCTAAGAAAGTACACCCCTCAAGGTATTCAAAACTGGGTTTACAAACTTTGTTAACCCTTTAGGTGTTCCACAAGAGTTATTGGCAGATGGAGAAACAATTTAGAAATTTCTATTTTTTGGAAAATTTTCCAATATAATCAATTTTTTCCAGGAGTAAAACAAGGGTTAACTGCCAAACAAAACTCAAAATGGGTTGCCCTGATTCTGTAGTTTGCAAAAACACCCCATATGTGGTCGTAAACTACTGTTTGGCCGAACGGGAGGACATAGAAGGAGGGGAACACCATATGGGTTTTGGAAGGCAGATTTTGCAGGACTGGTTTTGTTTATACCATGTCCCATTTGAAGCCCCCTGTTGTACCCCTAGAATAAAAATTTCAAAAAAGTGACTCCATCTAAGAAAGTACACCCCTCAAGGTATTCAAAACTGGGTTTACAAACTTTGTTAACCCTTTAGGTGTTCCACAAGAGTTAATGGCAGATGGAGAAACAATTTAGAAATTTCTATTTTTTGGAAAATTTTCCATTTTAACCCATTTTTTCCAGCAATAAAGTAAGGGTTAACAGCCAAACAAAACTCAATATGGGTTGCCCTGATTCTGTAGTTTGCAAAAACACCCCATATGTGGTCGTAAACTACTGTTTGGCCAAACGGGAGCACGTAGAAAGAGGGGAACGCCATATGGGTTTTGGAAGGCAGATTTTGCAGGACTGGTTTTGTTTATACCATGTCCCATTTGAAGCCCCCTGTTGCACCCCTAGAATAGAAATTTCAAAAAAGTGACTCCATCTAAGAAAGTACACCCCTCAAGGTATTCAAAACTGGGTTTACAAACTTTGTTAACCCTTTAGGTGTTCCACAAGAGTTAATGGCAGATGGAGAAACAATTTAGAAATTTCTATTTTTTGGAAAATTTTCCATTTTAACCCTTACTTTATTACTGAAAAAAATGGGTTAACAGCCAAACAAAACTCAAAATGGGTTGCCCTGATTCTGTAGTTTGCAGAAACACCCCAAATGTGGTCGTAAACTACTATTTGGCTAAACGGCAGGACATAGAAGAAGGGGAACGCCATACGGTTTTTGGAAGGCAGATTTTGCTGGACTGGTTTATTTACACCATGTACCCTTTCAAGCCCCCTGATGCACCCCTAGAGTAGAAACTCCATAAAAGTGACCCCATCTAGGAAACTACGGGATAAGGTGGTTGTTGATTTGGTACTATTTTAGGGGTAAATATGATTTTTGGTTGCTCTATATTACACTTTTTTGAGGCAAGGTAACAAAAAAATTAAATTCTAAAATTTTTCTACATTTGCTATTTAGTTTTGTGGAACACCTAAAGGGTTAACAAAGTTTATAAAGTAACTTTTGAATACCTTGAGGGGTGTAGTTTCTTAGATGGGGTCACTTTTTTGGAGTTTCTAGTCTAGGCTACATCAGGGGGGGCTTCTAATGGGACATGGTGTCAAAAAAAAAAACTGTCCATCAAAATCTGCCTTCCAGAAACCATATGGAGTTCCCTTCGTTCTATGCCCTGCCGTGCGGCTATATAGCCATTTACGACCACATATGGGGTGTTTCTGCAAACTACAGAATCAGGGCCATAAATATTGAGTTTTTTTTGGCTGTTAACCCTTGCTTTATTACTGGAAAAAAAGGATTCAAATGGAAATTTTGCCCAAAAATGGGTGTTTTGGCACCGTTTTTATTTTATATTTTTAACACCGTTCATCCGAGGGGTTTGGTCAAATGTTATTTTTATAGCGACAACTTTTACGCACGCGACGATGCCCAATATGTATGGCTCTCAGACTTTGGAGACACTAAGCAGGCATCCTAAAACTGCGGCCCTCCAGATGTTGTAAAACTACAATTCCCACCATGCCCTGCTGATGGCTGTAGGTTGTCTGGGCATGCTGGGAGTTATAGTTTTACAACATCTGGAGGGCCGCAGTTTGAGGATGCCTGCACTAAAACTAATATTTTTTTGGGGAAAAAAAATTGTTTCTGTGTCTCCAAAGTCTGAGAGCCATAGTGTTTTATGTTCTCTAGGGGACTGTTGGAGATTATAAAAATTTAGTACTCCATGGAAGTGTGATACTCCCTGAAGCAATCGATAATGCAGAGGCCCGGATGATCGGGGCAAGTGTCACACTGAGTAGTGGTGTCCTTCCGTATCCCCCTCTTGTGACACACTCTTTTTTGGGTTCGTCCCTTCTTTCCAGTATGGGGGACCACACCTGGAAAGTGTTGGCCAGGGACGATCCGGGCGCCTCCAGTTCCCGAGGTACTCCGGCCTGCTCTTTCCCGGTCCGAAAAGATCAGGTCTTTGAGGACTGCCTCATAGAATTGGAGCAATGTCCCTGTGCTGCCAGCGCTGGTGGTGAGGGGGGGGCTGGTGGTGGGGGGGATGCGGGGGGGGGCAAGTGGCAGGGGGGTCTGGGGTCTGGTAGCTGAAAAAAAAAAGTTTGGAATAAATGTGATTTTTTTTTTTTTTTTCTAACTTTTCCCTTCTATCCCTGCCTAAAGGTGCCTCTCCCTCACTGACCCTAACCTACCTGGGTGGCGATGGGTGCAGGAGGGTGATGGATGGCGATTAGGGGGACACAGGAGCTGGTGCTGGACGATGCTGCCGGGTGCTCGTGCAGAACAGGAAGAGGAGGGGAGAGAGGAGCGCAGGAAGTTTGAATCTCGCGCCTCTCTCCCCTGCACCAATCAGCACCCTGGACAGCGGCGTTCAGCACCAGGGCCAGCTCCGCCTCTGCAAATCCTCGGACTGCGATTGGTGGTGTAAAATTACGCCACCGATCGCAGTCTTTTTCCGGTTCATCGGGTCACAGGACACCCGAATGGACCGGAAACGCAGAAAACCGCAGGTCTGAATTGACCTGCGGTTTTCTGCGATCGTCGATGCGGGGGGGTCAAATGACCCCCCCCTGCATTGTTACAGGATGCCGGCTGAATGATTTCAGCCGGCATCCCGTTCCGATTAACCCCCGCGGCGCCGGCATCGCTATTTAAAGCCATGACGTACCGGTACGTCATGTGTCCTTAAGGACTCGGGAAACATGCCGTACCGGTACGTCATGTGTCCTTAAGGGGTTAAGTACTAAATTTGGAAAGTTGTGATTAACTCCATATGTATGGAGTGTGATACCTTTTGATTAACTACAATATTATTTAATTACAAAATATGTGCATAGTGTATACTTTACCCAAAAATTGCCGCAAGGTGCTAAAGTGTTCGGTTTTGGCTTGAAGAAAAGGTGGCAACCCTAGCTCTTGCAGGGCATTAGATTCAATTGTATTGCCTGAGGATGGCAATACAGTTGCATCTAGCTGGCAGGCAGGACATTCAGGGCCTGGGACAAAACATCAGGGGCCCAGGCCCCGAATGTTTTAACCTAGCAACGCCCCTGCACAGCAGCAAGATGATACCAAATGATTGAATATGGGGGTCCCTGCAGCAACTTTGAGAAGGTAGGTCCTGGAGAGAAGAGGACACTGGTAGCTTTCCTATATAATTAGAAGTCATCTCAGCTCTGATCATGTCTATAATAATAAACTGGGGAGTTTCTTTAATAATCTATCAGGTTTTCGATATGAACATAGGCTGGTTGAGGTGCTGTACAATGGATATATGTATATAATGCAGTAAGTCTACTGTGTTATGTGCCACTAGTGCAGGGGGTGGGAGACTAGGGGCCCACCTAGCTCAGGGGCCCACCGGGGGATTCACCTGTACCCCGGTGAGCCAGTCCGAGCCTGTTTCAGGCAGTGTAAAGGTCCCTTAAGAATTCTGTTTTGCCATGTTGGGAATCATGTTAATGTTAAAAAGAATCCATTAAGGTGCTGTCATGTGCTTTTGATACAGTTTGTGAAGCCAAAATCAGGAGTGGATTAAAAAAGGGCGAAAAAAATGGTATTATGGACAGATATTACATCTCATCTTTTTTTGACTGAGTCCTGGATGTAGGGGAAATGCCTTTAAGAGCCCTTTACTTGGGCTGAGAATCTGCCAGATAATCGCTAATGAGCGTTCATAGGAACGCTCATTAGCAATTATCTGGCGGGTAAAGGTGCCGCAGATTACCCAATAAATGAGCGAAATGCTAATTTGTCGGGTAATTGAATAGTTTGTGACGGCAACTAAATTGTCATTTGCTAGCAGCATATCGTGCCATCTAAACACGTTCTGCTGCGGGCAAGCGACGAGTCTGTATGGGGACGAGCGATGGCATTAGCGATCACTCCTCCCCATACTGTGACGGAGATCGCTGCATGTAAATACAACAGTCTCCTCTACTGATGAGCAGGCGATTACCAGGAAGGTACGCTTCCTTCCTAACAATCGCCTGCTAAGTTGTTCCGTTCCATCTAAAAGGACCTTTAGTAACATACACGCCTGTTATCCTGCAATTACCATCAAGAATCAGATATAATCTTTTTGATGATAGAGGATATCGCATCACAGATGCCGAGCCCTCTCATAAGGGTTGGTAAGTCTCCTTAGTGCTACAGAAGTTTAATGGATTCTCCGAGTGTGTTCTTTGCGTGAAACACAGGTAAGCCTCCTATGTGTTATTCATTCTGCTGGCGTGTCATTTTTTTGGTCCCTGCACAATATGACCTGGGGTTATTTATTGTAATGTGCAATTTACAGAAGATTTCCATATGATCAAACAGAATAATGGCAGAGTTGTGGGTAAGAATTGGGTAAGATGGAGCACAATTTGTTAAAAAAACTTCCACCACTTCATTGAAAAGAAAAAAAAAATACATTGTTTAGAAATCTTACTAAGTTTTGCTAATGGGTCCTACATTCCTGGTGCCCACCAATTCATCTGCTTTGTTTCCTCCCCTTCTAGTGCCTCTGTGCCTGTGCCCCTCTAATGACCCTGCTGGAGATGCTGTGTGCTCCAGACATACCACCCTTTTAGCGTCCTTGCACTAGGTGCCTCTTTAGTGATTTTGGTTGGGTTTTGTAAGGGGGGGAGCTCACAAAGCAGGTGTGGCTAATGCCCCTACATTTTTTCTGAAGATTATTTCCAGTTCAGTGAGCAGAAGGGAATACTTTCATAATAGGTCATGTGGTCATAGAAACATAGAAGATTTACAGCAGAAAAATATCTCCTGGTCCATTTAGTCTACCCATATATTAGTATTTAATCTTAGGACAGATGTAGTGCCCTGGAGCAGGGGTACTTTGAAGTCTGGACATTTGTGGACATTTGTCCCTGTTTCCCCTATGCAAAGTCATCAACTTCTTACTTTATTTCACTTTAAAGGGTTAACTTGTATTGACTTATACTGTTTAATACTGGGTAACTGCCTTTTATATGTATGTTGCGCTATATATCCTGCTCATTTGCACTGTGGTTGAGAGGCTCTGTGGAAAGTGTTAATGAATACTGAGAGACTTTTGGGACTTTGAATGAGAAGCTGGTAATTTTCCACAGCTGCCATAGGGTTAAAAAGAAGGAGAGAGAAAAAGCCAGATTTATTTACCACCAAAACAAGACAGCCTGACCCTGTGACTGTCAGGTTTAGCTCTGTTGTTATGTCGGAAAACTTGTTTTTGTCTAGAAAAACTGCTGTGTCATTGAGTATCATTGAAGCTCTAATGTAAGTGTATGAGAGATGGAAAGTGTAAAAATGTATCTGTTTGTGCTGAGTTTCTCCACTCTACTCATCCCACTAGAAGGTTCTAGTTTGGATGGAATTGGTATATAAGTAGAGCAGTCAGAGCCCCTAGTGTTCTGCTGTTAGGGACCAGTGCTTGGAGAATGAGACTCATGCCAGTCTGCATGAGTGACCAGAAGAAGATGCTAAGATGGGGACGTTGAGCCACAGACCATGGGTCACCAGCCCTGTGACCAAGGAGTTATCTGGACTACTGAGCTACAGACCGTGGGCCTCCAGCCTTTGACCAGGGTACCAGCCTTCGAAGAGAGAGGGACAGCTAGATCAGGCCTTTCCTCAGCATCAAACCCTTCTTCTGCCACTGAGGAGACTAGAAAAGCCAGCCTTATGCCTTGCCTGTATTGTTCTGCACCTAAATTCCTCCAGTAAAAAAAGCGCACTGTTTAACTGCAGACCCTGAATCTCTGGACTTATTTCTCATTGGGTTGCACCACGCCCTACCATCCCTTCCAGAGAGCAACAACATGTGGTGACACCTCGACGGTGTCCAGAGTAACCCAGCGTAATGTTGGGGCCAACCGAAACCCAGAGCACAGACGTGTGCATCACTTACGGTTGAATTCTCAACCGCGTCTACTGGTAATTTGTTCCAAGCCTCAGTTACTCTCTCAATTAATTTTAGATTGTGCCCCCTTGTTTTTGCATTGATTTTTTTTTTTTTTAAATAAAAACACTCACTTAAAGGCACTTTACTTATCCCTTTAACATATTTAAAGGTTTCAATCATGTCCCCCTTTACCTTCTTTCCTCAATACTATACAAATTAAATTCTTTAAGTCTCTCCTGATATGTTTTATGCTTCGGACCCTCCACAATTTTTGTAGCACTTTTTTGCACCCCTTCCATTTTATTCATGTCTTTTTGTAGGTGGGGTTTCCAGAACTGGACGCAGTATTCCAGATGTGTTCTCACCAGCGCTCTATGCAGCTGGATCACAATCTCTCTCTTCCGACTGGTTATGCCTCTAGCTATACAGCCAGGCATCTGTCACGGCCTATGGTGTGCGTAGTGACATTTTCCTTCACTTGGTTTCCTGTGACTACGTTTGGTATTGTCACTCTGAAAGAATAATCTTAAAACATAACATTTAATATCATTGCTGATAAAATCCTAGATGCTGTGTGCGAAAAGTAAATATTAGTAAATATTAGGACCATTAGTAGCTGTGGCCCATGGTCATCTCAGTATATTAATAATAAATTTAAAGTGCACGGCGGCACTGAGAGGGTAACCAGTGTGTCCTACCAGTACCCAGGGGAGGTTGTCGGCTGCTCCAACACACAATATTCAAGTAGTCGTTCTTCCTGTATGGATGGTCGGATGAATCAAAAGGGAGATAGCAACCAGCTGACAGTCAAACACATGTGTGCAGGGTCCCTAAGGAACTCCTATGGCAATCTAGCCAGTACCTTATAGACTAGCAGTGTGGTAGCAACCTGACCACAGGGCACTCGTCCTTGAAAGGACGACCCTGTCTGGAACCTTTCCCTAACTCTAGTAACTATATGTCCCTAAATATGCATGAGCATTGTCCCTACACGCATGTTTCGCTGCCAGGACATTGGGCAGTTCATCAGGGGAGATGATATAAAAATAAAGCAGGTCAATCCTAAATGAAATGGTCAAGCCTGCAGACCAAAGATGACGCGGTCAGTCAAAATGGTCAGTAGGTGCACGAAGATGGTCGGCTCCTGTGTGGGCTACCCCATGGATAAGGGGTTAAGGATGATGCAGTAAACTGATGTATGTAACTGCATGTGGGACGCCAACTAACCTGGCGTTCACTCCTTATTTAAATATGCCTCGTTCCTGCTGCTGATGACGTCAGTAACAGACGTCAGGTGGCGCACCGCTCGCCCGCACGTAGGCGTAGCGCATGCGCACATCACAGATTAGGAAAGAGGCTTGGAGCGCAGGGAAAGTGCCTGGTACGGAATGCACTCCTGCGCATGCGCGAACTCGCATCAGATGTCGCGAGATCGCGGAAGCTGTTACAAACAGCAGGAGAAGTGGAAAGCAAATCAGGTATATTGATGCTTCACAGTATGCAGTGATGTACCAATGATCGGACATTCATAGGTACAACCAAGCATATTGAACCTCAATCGGTTCTAATTTAAAGATATTTGGGGCTATTCATCCCATGTGGGATCGGAACGGCTGACGGATCGTGTTACAAGCACAGAAACGGGTCATAAAAGATGGTCATAGGAGATAAGATAATATCTCACATAGGGTCTTGGTCAGTGTTGGTAACTGACCTGTAAACTGATAGTGCAAAATTATGATGCTGTTGATTGACATCAGATGGATGTTCATACTACGCACATAAGTTCAAAAGTGGTATCTCAGGTATTCAAAGCTAACAGAAGGTGGCAAGAATAAGTGGGTGATGGCTAGTATATGACAGCTGCTGTCAAAGAGGCGGCGGTAACGGTGACATAAACCCACAAAAGTGTCAGTCTACAAAAAACAGCTGTAATTCAACTGTTCATTGAGACCGTTAGGTGTGACAGTTTTTAAGAGAAATATCCACCGTGTCTCACGTTGTAAAAGGATTTTATCCCAATCGCCACCTCTTTTGGGGGGGCTGACGGTCTCGATGCCCATAACCTTAATGACCTTAGGGTTGCCTTGGTGTAGATCGCAGACGTGGCGTGCCACACTTATCAATATCTAGGAGATGTTCACCTATGCGTCTACGCAACTCACGCTTTGTTTTTCCAATATATTCCATTAGGCAAACACAAGTGATTTTATATATCACCCCCACAGTTCTGCATGAGATGAAGTCTTTAATATCAAAGCTACGTTTAAGGTTTGTGCTGTAAAAGGTTTTTCCTGGGCTGATATTACCACAGGCCACACACCCACTGCATCTGAAACAGCCCACAGGCCGACGACCAAGCCACATATTGGGCTTGGCCGGTGGTGCAAGATGGCTATGTACCAATAAGTCTTTGAGACTTTGTCCCTTTCTAAAAGTCACCTGTGGGTGTTCATGCAAGACTTCTCGGACATCCGGGTCCATAAGTAAAATAGGCCAGTGTCGCTTTAAAATCTCTTTCGATTCCATTGCAGAACCGTCAAAAGTGGTAATGAACCTCACCTTTCTGTCACTTTCTTGTCTGGTCTTTGGGGTAAGTAGTGTCTCTCTCGGGGTATTTTTGGCCCTCTGGAAAGCTCCTCTCAGTACCTTATCAGGGTAACCTCTGGCCCTAAATCTTTGCCGGAGGTCAGCTGCCTGTTGTAGGAACTCTTGTTCCTCAGAGCAATTTCTGCGCAAACGCAGGTACTGTCCGTAAGGTATTCCTCTCTTTAGTGGCAGAGGATGGCTACTCTGCCAGTGTAAGACTGAGTTTGTAGCCGTTGTCTTACGGAAAACGGTTGTTGAGAGTTCACCACCAGGGTTCTTGGAAATGCGGACATCAAGGAAAGGAAGTGAACTATCGCCAATCTCGTAAGTGAAACGGAGGCCTATGCTGTTAACGTTCAGAAAGTCCACAAACTTTTTGAAATCCTGGGTGCCCGCATTCCAGACAATCAGGATGTCATCGATGTACCGGGCCCATAGAGTGATGGGCCCGGTCATCGGTTCACCCTCCCCAAAGACGACGGTCGCCTCCCACCAGCCCAGGAGCAGATTGGCATAGGACGGCGCACAGGAACAACCCATGGCCGTGCCCCTGAGCTGGTGGTAAATGCGGCCGTCGAAGGTGAAGAAGTTATGCGTCAACAGAAATCTGAGTAGTCGTAGAACAAAAGCATTATGCGCCTGGTACTGTTGTCCCCGCATGCTGAGGTAGTAACCAACCGCCAAAAGGCCAGCCTCGTGTGGTATGGAGGAATACAACGCCTCCACATCCACGCTGGTCAGCAAGGAGTGGTCCTCAATGTAGATCCCTTCCACCCGTTTCAGAAGATCCATCGTATCGCGGGTGTACGAGGGAAGTGCAGTCACAAATGGCATAAGGATCTGGTCTATATATATCCCTATATTTTGGCAAATGCTCCCGATGCCGGCAACGATTGGTCTCCCCTTAAGTGGTCTAAGGCCTTTGTGGACCTTGGGGAGACTATAAAACGTGGCCATGATAGGGTGCCTGGGGTACATAAAGTCCAGCTCCTCTTGTGAGATCAGCTTCTCAGCTCTTCCAGCCAGAAGAATCTCCCTTAGTTCAACTAGGTATGGTGCTGTGGGATTAAACGTCAGTAACTGATAACTATTACTATCTTTTAGGATATGTTCACACATAGATTGATAATCCGATCGATTCATGATAACCGTATTTCCACCTTTATCGGATGGTTTGATGACTATATCCTTGTCCTCTTTCAAGGACCTAATGGCACGATGTTCCTCAGATGAACAATTGTTGTATTGTGGGAGATGCTGCCTAGCCATCAAATCAGCGCTGACAAGTTGTAGAAAGACGTCTACACATGAAATGTCGCCAGCTGGCGGCATTTTATTGCTTTTGTTATGCAAAGGGGTGAATGGGCCAACACCCTGCAGTGTGTGTTCGTCCTCTGCTAAGCTATGTAGCAACTCTACATCCCTCAGAATGTCTGTTGGTATGCCTAAAATCTGACACCTCTTCTTTTCTGAAATCTTGAAATGTTTATGCCACCTGAGCTTTCGTATGAACAGATGGAGGTCTTTAACCCACGTAAACATATCATAATGGCGAGTGGGGACAAATGATAACCCCTTCGATAATATTGGCATTTCGCTATGGGTAAGGGTGTGGCTGGAGAGGTTAATTATTTCAGGCCCAATGGATCCCGTGTGATGGGACAGTTCCTTAGCGGGTAGCTCACACCCTGATCTAAAAAAACAGTTTTACTGGGACCAATTGAACCTCTGCCTCTCCCCCTACCTTTCCCTCTTTTATTGAAATTTTTCGGTTTATTTCGGTTAGGATTGCCACCAGACTCTCTCTCGCTGTCCGAGAGTTCAGTATCAGTGGTGGAAATCTCTGAGGTTATTTCTTTAGGAGCCACTTCCTTCAAGACCGAGTAGGCCTTATTCTCTTTAAATTCGGCCAAATCCTTATTAAACTGCCTATGTTTTCGTTCTCGTAGGTAATACTGATATTTCTCAACTGTGACTTGGAGTTGTTTTTCTTTATTGGGAAATTCAGGATCAGCCGCGAAAGTTTTTGTAACTTCAATCTGGGTTTTAAGTTTGTCAGTTAGGCTAGTTAAGTTAAGTCTTTCCTCCTCCAGTAAAAGTGTCATCAATTGGAGTGAGCTTTTTGTGGCCAGTTGTTCCCAACGTGTGGTGAACCCAGGGCTCCGCTGTTTCTGTACCGGGGTGACAGAAATACAGAGTCCCCGGGGTACGATGCCCTGCCTGATGTAATTATCAAGGCTCTGTACTGCCCACCAGCTCGCCAGATGCTCTTTGTAAAGACGATTAAGTTGCATGTGGTGGCAATGTCTCGGCCTTCTGGCTGATCCCCAGGACATGGTTGCCACGCATGCCGTTGCCCGCGGCAACAGGTGAAGTGTGTGTATATGTGTGTACTTCCCCTTTATGTGGCCGTCTTCCCTTGCCTTTTGTTGGAAGGGTTAACTTCCTTCCTTGTGTGTGTGAACACTGGGTGTGTCTGAGTGTGGGTGTGGCTACTTGGGCCTATATAGCTTCTGCTGTGATTCAGAAGTCTGAGGGGTACTTCAGCTATGTAAGCTGGAGTCATCCTCCTTCTTATTTTACATCTGCCAGTGAGGGCCACCCTTGTGGTCATAGATGTTTATATGTTCGGTTGATGTATTCCTTTTGTTATTTAATGCAGCTATGGATCTGGGTTCCTGTGTGTGTATGTGTGTTGGCTGTGTCCATTTAAGTATGGTGTGGACATCAGCGTGTCAGCACAGGGATCCAGTCAGCAAGGCTGTGGCAGGTAGGTGGAACTAGTGCAGTTCACCTGCCATATCCATAGGTCTGTTTTTGTACCCCTTTTCCTTGCAACTTGGCCAGTGAGACTCCTGTTCCTCCGTGCCTAGGAGGAACATGTCGTCTTACCCTGCTCCTAGTTCAGGGCCACCCTGAGGGCTATCAGGGACTATTAGGTTCCAGTGTATGAGCCCTCCCACCATCAGGGTTGGCTCATATGGTTAGGAGTCAGGGTCAGGTTAGGGATGCAATAGGAGGTGACCTGCTCCCTAATTCTGTCGTCCTGGCCGAGCAGCCAATAACATCTTCTGGCATCGCACGGCTGAGGGTTTTCCCCATCCTCAGTCGTGACAGCATCCTACTTGCTTTCTCTGCTGCCTGTCCTCACTGTGCACTCATTTTAAAGCTGTCTGATATCAGGACCACTGTGAGGAATATGGATTAATATCTACTGTCAGCCATGTCCTCACACCCCGATTTGCTGACAGATAGCGGAAGTAGTGAACTCCACGGGAGGGCTCTGCTTCAAAGCCCCTAGCCCTGATTGTCATTTGATTCACCTCTTGGCATGTTCAGTGTACATGCAAAATAAGTTTCCACCCCCCCCAGCCATCTGAGTGTCAGTTGGCAAGGAAGAAAGCCCCAGGGGTCCAGGCTTCAAGGAGGCCCCAGGTGGAAAAGGTCACACCTCAGTTGGAGCCAAGCTAAATCCTGCAGGAAAACCCCCCAGCAGGAGGTATCAGCCCTGTCAATGCGACCTCCCAGACATGTTGGCACCTACATGTCATAAGGAATTATGAATCGCCTGGCCATCGCAGGCACAAACCGGATACATATTTGTGTCCCGGTGGCCACGATGTACGTGTCCATGGTCTTTGTTTAAAAGGGCGAGGTCAGGGAGGGGAGATATCCATATCTCCCCATAGAAACCACATAACGGTACCAGGTTTGGACTCTACTTGTAGCCGGAACCCAGGCAGGTCCGTTGGTCCCAGAACCATCAGCTATGAACCCTAAAGGGTTTTGTGGGTCATTTGCTGCCAGCCCAGAAGAGGGGGAGTGGACCCCTCCCTGAGGCTGGGAGGGGAGGGGCCGGCTAAAGGTTAAAAGGCTTGGGCCAGCAAGTGGCCGTGTCTTTCTCTGAAGAAGGGTCACATATTACAAATGTGTTTAGAGGGACCCAGGAACTAGCTGAGATCATGGCCCTTCATGTGGACTCCAGCAAAGAATATCTCGCAACCAAAAGGAACTTTCATCTTACCCGGTAACTGACTTTTACTCTGCTTAACCCTGTTGTACCCATATAACCCGTATCTGTAACCTCAGACCACTGTGTATATTCTTTGTGTATATTGTGTTAAATCTAGTGTGCCCTTACGGTGATTAAATATATCATTTAATCTTGTGCTATCTTGTATCTCGATCACGAATCCCCACGCCCGTGTTTTGGCCTAGTTATAAGCTACCGCGGGTTGGTTTCTGACCCTATATAATCCCGTTAGCGGACCGGGCTTGTATCAAACGAGAAGCTGGTGGCAGATTTCCCAGGCTGAGACAGCGCTGTTTTCACTGCGGCAGTGAAAAGGCTCTCTCAGCTTGTTGCCTCTCTGTGCCCGCGTGGACGGGAGGTGTAAACTGTACCAACCTGACCTTATCAGCTTCTCCCGGAGGGTGTAATGTCACGTTTTTGGTAACCAGGGACAATACCGCGTCTCGTGAGCTCGACGTAGTTGACATCAAGCGCGCACGAGGTGCGGTATTCGTCACAACACCTAGATCCTTCTCTTCTGCCCAAGTGCGTAATTTTACATTTGGACACATTGAACTGCAGCTTAGGTTGCTTTCATATTAACGTTTTTGCTGGATCTGGCAGGGTTCAGCAAAAACGCTTCCGTTACTGATAATACAACCATCTGCGTCCGTTATGAACGGATCTGGTTGTATTATCTTTAACAAAGCCAAGACGGATCCGTCATGAACTCCATTGAAAGTCAATGGAGGACGGATCCGTTTTCTATTGTGTCAGATTGTGTCAGAGAAAGCGGATCCGTCCCCATTGAATTGCATTGGGGGTCATCCCGAAACGGAAAGCAAACTGCAGCATGCTGCGGTTTGCTCTCCGGTATGAGAGCAGAACAGAATGCATTTTGGAGCATTCCGTTCTGTTCAGTTGCATTTTGTCCTCATTGACAATGAATGGGGACAAAACGGAAGCGTTTTTTTCCGGTATTGAGACCCTATGACGGATCTTAATATCGGAAAATATTAACACTAGTGTGAAAGTAGCCTTCCATTGTTTGGACCACACTTTACTAAAAAAAGGACTATATGTTTATTTACCTCTGAAGAGATCTGCTTTCCTTTTAGGTACGGCCTAGCACTAACGTGACCTTGTGCATGCTTTACATATTGCATGATACAACACACAAACTTTCTATTAAAATACAAGAAGCTAGCAATAATACTGAACATAACAACTAACATAAAATAATTAAAATGATACTGACAATCTGTGAAAGTGGCTGTGATTGAGACCCAGGGTCCTCAAATTACTCCTGGGGGCCCAGGCCTGTGAACATGTTGGCAAGGCTGATTAGTCAGCCTGCATTTGTGGGAGGGGCGGAGGCTCTTCATATACGAGCCACAGCCTCACTCACAGGCATGTGTTCTCGGGTGCCCCAAATTTCATGCTCTGCTTATACCTAGAGTTGTGTTCACTCTTCTCCTGCTACACCAGGTCGTATACCCCACTTTCCAAAGCCGCTTTCCATGTCTGCTGTCACATCACGTTAATATTCCTTTCACATCCAAAGCTGCGTCCGCATGTCTGCTTTTACATCTTGTCCTATACTCCATTCACTACTAGAGCTGCGTTCACGTGTCTGCTTTCGCATCACGTCAATACGCTGCTCACTTTTAGATTGCATTTATACGTCTGCTTTATACCATGCTTTTCATGCGCTACCCATACTCAGAGCTGCGCCCACACCATGTTTTTTAGGTACTACTCACATCCAAAGCTGCATTCACCTATTTGTTGTTACATCACGTGTTGTACTCTGCTCCCACTCAAAGCTGCATTCTCCTGTTCATTGCTACGTCATGGTTTTACTCAATAATCTCACCGGGGCAGTCTGCACCCACTGCTCTGGTACCGCTCTCCCGACAAACATAACTGCGTTCTTTTCAGGCTTACGTTCCCTTCCTCGGTGGTCTGTTACATTCCATAGGCCTACTTTTCTGTTTAATCCAGGTTTATAATCACTCAGACTGGTCTCCTTTTACTTCTGGTTCATATTCACTCAGATTGGTCTCCTGCCCCAGTTCACCAAACAGCTCCTCAGCGGAGGTCACTGGGCCAATAGGAGTAGGTTTCCTGCTATGTTTTCACAAGCTGTTCATTTGTTTGTCACGATAAGAGACTTCTCTTAGTGAACTTGCAATGCCTCAGGCTCTTTTTCTCCTATCTCTGTTTCAATTTCATGTTTACGTTTTCATGGTTCGCGGTGGTTAGTGTTTTATGTATGCACGTGTTTCGGATTACTAATGTCTATATTTTCAACGCCTGTTGGCAGTCATGTTCCTTAGGCCACCTTCTAGCCAATCCAATCATTCAAGTCGCTGCATATCCCATCAGGTCCGGCTTACGTTTTAATTACTTATCGTCACCGCAACATCATCCCTCTGGCTTCGGGGGCCCTATGACTGATCCAGCCTCATGGCTCTGGGGGCCTCATGACTGTTTTTCATGTTTTGTTTGTTAGGGGTACGACATGGTTGTAGGCTGGTTAGTGTCCCAGGTTTGCTGTTGGAGGGGGTCATGGTTATGTGAGTCCAAGGCATTCTGGTGCTGCATAAGTGGTTTATTTAAAAAAAAAACAAAAAAAAACATAAGAGGCTCGCACGAGTGGCTGTTCGCTTGAAGGACCTCACGACTGGCATCGTCATTCGTAGTTCGCACGGCCATCTGATACTTTTTTCTGCCATAAGAGACTCGCATGCATGGCTCCCACCATAAGAGACTCTCACGCATGGCTCCCGCCATAAGAGACTCGCTGGAGTGGCTCTTGGCTTAGAGGATTTCACAATTGTCATCAACATTGGTAGGTCATACGGCCATCTGATACTATTTTCCATGGCACACCTTTCAGAAGTTTTCTTTTGTTCATTTATATTTTACAGATTAGTACTTGCGGTTCATTTCAGCCTCATTTCATTAAGAAGCTTTACCCCATGTCTTTGTCTTTCTAGGTTATCGAAGTCCCGGTTGATTACTAAACCCGTCGGGTTAAGCCCCAATCTTTTCCCCAGCCGTCCTTAATTCTTAAGGTTCGCATCCCGGCGGCTGCCCGGCCCCATGGGCCCCTGGTGGTTGCCTCGGCCCCATGGCTTCAGGGGTCCGACCAATGGTTGTCTGTCCACTTGTGCAGCTATGCTTTTGGTTTTGAATGACTCCCATCTTTACCTGCTTGCCAGCTTATGGCAACGTAGTTTATCTTAGGTATCGCCTGCCACATCGGTCAGGCTCATGGTTTAATTTCACCTGCAACTTATTCAGGTCACTTATAATAGTTATAATTTCTTGTTAAAAAAAAAAAAAACTCGGCCCCATGGCATTGGGGGCCCGATGACGGCTTCGGCCCCATGGCTTTGGGGGCCCGATGACAGCTTCGGCCCCATGGCTTCGGGGGCCCGATGACAGCTTCAGCCCCATGGCTTCGGGGGCCCGATGACAGCTTCGGCCCCATGGCTTTGGGGGCCCGATGACAGCTTCGGCCCCATGGCTTCGGGGGCCCGATGACAGCTTCGGCCCCATGGCTTCGGGGGCCCAATGACAGCTTCGGCCCCATGGCTTCGGGGGCCCGATGACAGCTTCGGCCCCATGGCTTCGGGGGCCCGATGACAGCTTCGGCCCCATGGCTTCGGGGGCCCGATGACAGCTTCGGCCCCATGGCTTCGGGGGCCCGATGACAGCTTCGGCCCCATGGCTTCGGGGGCCCGATGACGACTTCGGCCCCATGGCTTCTGGGGCCCAATTATTGTTTTCAGTCCTCCTGGGCTGATTGCCTGTTTGGTTGTCCATCTGTGCATCTGGGCTGATTTGGCCCGTATGTATCACATACATACCTGCTTCCCTAATTTCCTAATAATCCATGTTGATCGCTCACTTTATATTTTGACCGCAAACTGGTCCGGTTCGCCCTACAGCATCATTGTCATGTCTTACGCTGATATTTTGTCTTTTAATTGTTCATGCTTTCGTTCAGGTCCTGCCAGAGGAGGAACAAGTAGGGTAATTCCCTCCAGCATTTCAGTCTCTGATCATAGTCGATCATATCTTGTCAACCAGGTCCCCGCGCAAAGTCTTTGCCTTTTTACCACGGCCAGGAATTCATTTTCGCTGGTAGCTTCATTGCAATTGCATTCCCTAACTCATGGGAGGGCATAGACAGAATCTTGTATATTATGGCTTTGTAGCTTCTTTCCGCACTAACCTCACACTCCCTACAACCATGGTGAATCGGGTTTTGGACAAGGTCCAGCATTTCCTCACGGTAGAAGATTCAGATAGTAGGTCGGTCTTCACGTCTCAAGCGTTAAAACAATTCTCAGGGGCACACAGTAAAACAACGCGCGGACCACGGCTAGCAGATAGCTGTTGTCTGGGGAACTATTCGAAGATTCTCTTCCTATCTACATAGTTCTTTTTGGCCCTCATTCCTGCATAGTCTAGGCAGTTAGGTTTCAGTTGGTTTTCATGATCCATTTCACAATGTATTCCCTGTCCTCCATTCCGCCGCTTTGGGGCAGTATCCGCAATATTGAGCATCATGTCTCTGGCCTTGTCATCCACAAGATGGGTTGTAGGTCTCCTTCTGGCCTTGCCTCATACACCCCGATTTTTTCGCTCTAGATCCCTGACTCCTTGCAGTTGGCTTGGGGATTAGTTTGCACATGCCATTCAAATTCCTTTTCTACCCTACTTGGCTTGGTTTTTGCCCACTTATAGGCCTACCCACGATCATGGCTTAGGGCACACAACAAGCCATTTAGTCAGGTTAGCTAAGACACGCCTAGCTGGGTTAGGTTGTTCCCGTTGTTTCTCTCCTTAGGGTTCTTTGGATATCTCTTGGCCGTAGCCATGACCACAAATAAAAAATACTGCGTGTTCCAAAATCCCTAAGGGTACAACCACACAGTGTGTTCGTGATGCGGTTAGGGAATGCAAATGGATGACTGCTTGTGGTTACTGCATACATAATCATGCGTTTAGGGTACTTTTTTGTCCACGCTAGTTTATGGACTATTGTTGGAACTGTTGTGAATTTTCATGGTTCTTTAGCATTCAAATAGTGACACGTGGTATATGTTAAACATAAACTGCAAGCAGATACTCAACCGTATACCCCATGCAGGCAGCAGGACATGTTTTGCATGCAGTCGATCGTTCGTACAGCAGGTGCAGTCATCACAACCTTGAAAGTGCCAGCCCTGTCTGAAAAAACTATATATTCCTATCGACTTATATTGAGAAATGAGATGTTCTGGTTCTTGACTGCATCATGACCGCATCACAACCACACTGTGTGGATGTACTCTAAAAGTATTGCTTTTTTTCACGTTCTTTCTTATTGGGAAGGTTGCCTTGATTTTTTTAACATAAAACCATGCAGGAAACATCACAGAAAGCCTTGTTTGAGCCGGCTTTGTGTCTGTGAGCAATTTCATTTAGAAGCTCGTTTTACTTACAATCGCATGATCTAAGAGTAACTTTATCTCCACACTATCAGAGGTTTTATCTTTCACTGTAACATCTTTGATGTGGTTACATTCTATTATTTTTACAGGGCTTGCTTGCTGTCTTTCATATATGTTTCACACCTCAGAATCTCTGCTTCCCACACTTCAGGAATTGTGAAAAGGTCAAGATTTTCTGATTTTTTGTTGCTGAACAATTGTATTTAAACAGGGAGCCAATACTGTGTTTGTAAGCATTAGGCTACATTCACACAAATGTATTTCTGTGTTCGTTGGATGAGGACCCATTCATTTCAATGGGTCCACAAAAAATGCGGACAGCACACCGTGTGCTATCTGCATCCGTATGTCCGTTCCGTAGCACAGCAAAAAATATAAAGCATGTCCTATTCTTGTCCGTTTTGCAGACAAGGATAGGCATTGTTACAATGGATCCGCAACAAAAACTGATGCAATACGGATGCCAAAAGGATGGATGGCAAAACACATACGGGTCGTGTAAATGTAGCCTTATAGATACATAGGTCATCACTCTATAAATAATTGGGCAGAGTGCTCCATAGAAAGAACTTTACAGCCAGCCATACAGTTAGAGCTGATGATCCTCTCTATCTTCACCCAGTATGATTAGTGCAGAGATATGTAGATTCATTTAGTTCTAAAATAAGCAAAGTTGTCTATTTAATGGCATCTAATGCTGGTAGCTGTCCTATAGTCAATGGCTGCCTGCAGATGGGTCTTTTCTTCTTGGAGAAGACCTTTGGTTTGGCCGATATCCTTTGTTCAGTTGCAAGGCCTGTGGAAAGGTCAGACATTGGGTAGAAGAGAGCTACCTGCAGTAGACAGCACTACTGAGACACTTTCTCTTGTGCATGAGCTAATCTGCATATCTTTTTTTCCCAGTAAGCATTGCATGGCCAACTACGGTGCTCTCCACAAGGAGAAACAGTATCCCCAAGATTAGTGCAGGGACAAAAATGGGAATTTGCAGCTAGGACAACGTTGGAGCTGTTAACATTGCACAACAATCATACACTTTGCATACTTAAAGGGGTTTTCTGGGTGTTTAATATTGATGACTTATCCTCAGGATAGGCCATTAGTATCTGATTGGTTGGGGCCCAGCAAACACGAAAATCAGCTGTTTGAAGAGGCCATAATGCTCCAGTGAGGCCTCCACACAACTATTCGACAATAGTAAAACCCTTAACTGACATGACTAAGAAAGGGACAGATGTTTCAGTGTGGTCTGATTCGGCATTGCGAGCCTTGCGATTAAGGAATGCTTCTCTTCTGCCCCTATATTGGTGCAGCCGGATGTATCACAACCTTTCATTGTGGAAGTGGACATGTTCGAGGTGGGGGTAGGAGCAGTTTTATTGCAGGGCCCGTCACCTGGTAAATGGCCTTCATGTGCCTTTTTCTCTAAAAAACTCTCTTCCGCAGAGAGAAATTATAATGTGGGGAACAGAGAGTTACTGGTCATTAAGTTGGCTTTTGAGGAATGGCGTCATTGGTTGGAAGGGGCGATTCATTCGATCAGTGTTCACAGATCATAAAATCCTGGCTTACCTGGAGTCGGCTAAACGACTCAACCCGAGGTAGGCCAGATGGTCTTTGTTTTTCACCAGATTAAATTTCACTGTCACCTATCTTCCTGGGGTTAAGAACGTCAAGGCAGATGCTTTATCACGTAGTTTTCCTGGAGGTGGTGATTTTGAAAATCTGAGTCCTATGCTGTCTGAAGGGGTGGTGATATCTGTTCTTTACCCTGACCTAGAGGTGAAAGTGTTAGAGGCCCAGGGAGATGCCCCAGATTCTTGTCCCTCTGGGAAGCTGTTTGTGCCATCAAAATTGTGTCACAAGGTGTTTGAGGAACATCACTGTACGGTTCTTATGGGACACCCTGGGAGCAGATCCACTGCTGACTTAATCTCTCGTAGATTCTGGTGGCTGGGGTTGCATAAGTGTGTTGAGGACTATGTGTCAGCCTGTAGTACCTGTGCACGCACTTAGGTGACACATACTCGTCCTTCCGGATCTCTACTTCCATTGCCCATCCCGTCCAGACAATGGACTCACTTATCAATGGATTTTCACTGATCTACCTAATTCTTTAGAAAATACAGTTATTCTGGTGGCAGTTGATCGATTTAGTAAAATGGTGCACTTTATAGAGTTGCCAGGCCTACCTAATGCTAAAACACTTGCACAAGTGTTTGTTGACAACATTGTGAAACTCCATGGCATTCACTCTGACGTGGTCTCGGATCGTGGGACTCAGTTTGTTTCCAGATTCTGGAAAGCGTTCTGTACTCGACTGGGGGTACAACTGTCCTTTTCTTTGGCTTTTCATCCTTAGTCGAACGGACAGATGGAGCGCACTAATCAGAGTCTGGAGACTTACTTGATATGTTTTGTCTCTGAGAACCAGGATGAGTGGTCTTCGTTTTTGTCTTTGGCAGAGTTTGCCATAAATAATCATAGACAGGAATCCACTGGGAAGTCGCAGTTTTTGGGGCATATGGGTTTCTGGTTCAGATACTTCTGGTATCCCTGAGGAGGAACTTTTTTCGTCATCATTGTCTTCTATATGGCGGAAAATTCAAGATAACTTGATGAATATGGGCAACAAGTATAAATGTGTGGCTGACAGGAAACGTATGAATGGTCCGGAACTAAGAGTGGGGGATTCTGTGTGGCTGTCCACAAGAAACGATAAGTTGAAAGTACCTTCTTGGAAGTTGGGTCCAATGTTTATTGGTCCATATAAGATCACTGCCATTATTAATCCTGTAGCTTTTCGTCTTGAACTCCCTCGGGCCCTGAAAATTCATAATGTGTTTCATAAATCTTTGTTGAAGAGATATGTTGAACCTTTGGAGCGGTCTTCCTCGCCACCTGCTCCTGTCATGGTGGATGGTAGTTTTTAATTTCAGATCGCCAAGATAACTGACTCTTGAGTTCTCCGTAGAGCTCTTCAATATCTTGTTCACTGGAATGGTTATGGACCAGAGGAGAGGATGTCGGTACCGGCATCTGACGTGAATGCCAGTCGTTTGGTGAAAGCTTTTCACAGGTCTCACCCGGGTAAGGTCGGTCCTGGGTGTCCGGATGTCACCCGTAGAAGAAGGGATACTGTCACGGACGTTCCCGCGACAGGTGGCAGGAGATTGGTGAGACTGGCAACACGTGGTTTGATCTAACGTATTTCGTTTGGATCAAATCACGTCTGTCTGTGTTGTTTCTGGTGCTTGCCACACCTTCTTTCCCCAGGTGTGACTATTAGGGTAATTTAACCTTCTCTATTTATAGTTGCTTCTCCCACAATGCTGTGCGGCACAGCTTCTGTTTCGACCTTTTGGATAGATCGTAGTTGGATCCTGGTGCTTCCTTTGCTCCTTTGAAGTTAAATCTTTCCTTTCCCTTTTTGTATTTTGCTTGTGTTCTGTGTGTTGTATTTCTCTATTGTTTGTATTAGGCCTGTTCGTCCTTCCTTTTGGAGGAACAGGTAGTCTCGTCCCTGCCATTAGTACCAGGGTCAAATAGGGCTTGATAGAACTCTAGGTATTCCCGCGTATGAACTCGCCTACCTTTGGTGTCTGTTTATACTAGTAGTCAGTCAGGATTTTAGTTAGGGTTTTCACTATGAGGTGTCCATTTTACTTTTCTAGTTCTCAGGCCTGATTCCCTGTTCCCCCCTTCCCTCCTATGCTCGGTGTGGTGTTTCCCTACCACAGCTTCCCGAGCACGGCATCATCCATTGTATAGCGGCTGTGCTTGGTATTGCAAATTAACCCAATTCACTTGAATGGGGATAAGCTATGCGTAGGCAATGACTGATGAACATGACATCACTAGCCTGGGAAGAGGCCGCGGCCGTGGCGTTCCTCTTCAAACAGCTGGGGGGCTGGGATTCGGACCACCACCAATCAGATATTGATGACCTATCCTTAGGACAAGTCATCAATATTAAACACCCAGACAAATCCCTTAATTAATTCAATTAACCCCTGACTCCACCCTGTCCAGTTCCTTTGTGCCACACATGCACTGTGAATGGACTTGCAACACAGCTATGCAAATAAAAGGGACTGTGCAGTTCCCTGCACAGCAAGCGGCATTCTAGAGACTGATGTAGGACCCACCAGTCGGATCCCCTCTATTAAGCAATGACATATCCTAACTCTATCCCTTCTCTTAGGGTATAACCACGCATACTGATCCACTGGGGATTTTTCCACGAAGAATGTGTTACATGTGAATATGTACACCTTTGCAGCATTATTCACCTGTTGTGCATTTTCATACGTGTGCAATACTAATGCATTGAACAACTACACCGCTGGTCAATTTTGTCTGCAGACATTTTCCATTGGATGTGGATCAGATTTGTTAAAATGTTATCCTCTATACTGATACTGTAATATACTGCACAAATCTGGACAGACAATCTGCAGCATTTATATGGGTGGACATAGCATCAGTGGGAAAACACTTTAAAGGTTTTTAATGCAGAAAACAGCACATAAATCGGCACAATTTATTGAGATTTTTAGTGCGTTTTTTTTATTTTTTGTTGTTGGGAATTTTCGTGCAGATTTTCTGTTTATGTTAACAACCCCATTGAAGTCTATTGAGAAAACCAGTGATGGCCAGTTTGCAGTGTTCACCAGCGAACACATGCGGGCTGCCATCTTTAGTAAGGTAGACTCACCCGTCCGGCGATGCACAGGTAAGCCCTTACCTGTGCCTGTGACGGGAGCCGGTCTGAAATCAAATGCAGTCACTAGGAGCAGGCAGTTCCGAGAACAGCCGCCTGGGGCCTTCATCGGGTTGTTCTCGGAACTGCCTGCTCCCTGTGACTGCATTTGATTTCAGACCGGCTCCCGACACAGGTAAGGGCTTATCTGTGCATCGCCGGACGGGGGAGTCTACCTTACTAAAGATGGCAGCCCGCATCACTGGAGAAAACCCACTCTACAGAAGGTGGAGAATCACATAAACAAAGCAAAGTGTGCATGAGATTTGTCAAATCTTATTCACTTTACTAGTATCTTATTATGAACGACAATTTGAATGGAAAAAACTAATGTAATCCACAACTTGTACAGGTAGCCTTAAAGGGGTTGTCTTCAGCAAGTAGTATCATGTAAAGAAAGTTAATACAAGGAAATAATACTAATGTATTGTGATTGTCCATTTTGCCCCCTTTGCTGGCTTCATTCATTTTTCCATCACATTTTATACACTGCTCGTTTCCATGGTTACAACCACCCTGCAATCAATCAGTGGTGGTCGTGCTTGCACACTGTAGGAAAAAAGCGCCAGCCTCTCTGGTGGCTGGGACCGTGGGAGCTCACGTAGGCTAGTGCTTTTTCCTACAGTGTGCAAGCACCGTCACCACTGATGGGTTGCAGGGTGGTCTGTAACCATGGAAATGACCAGTGTATAATGTGATGGAAAAATGAATCCAGCCAGCAAAGGAAGCAATATGGACAATCACAATACATTATTAGTAAGTGCCTTGCAATAACTTTCTCTACATGATCAATGCCAGTTGCTGAATTGAGACAACCCATTTAATTCTAGATTCCAGGGTTTTTGTTTGTCCTTTTTACGGTTCTATACCAAATGTTTAATTTTTTATTGGTGGAAAGTGACAGAAATGCAGAAATACTGCAGACATCAACAAATAACCTACACAGTGGCATCATATGCAATCTATTTCCCATATATTATATGCATGATCTCTGTGAACATATACCATGGACAGGGGTGGACTGGGAACTTAAAGTGGTCGTGGAGAAAAACCTAAAAGTGGCACCAAGTTGTAGGCGAGTCCAATTTGACAGAAGGTGATCAAAACAAGTGGGCAGGGCCAACACAATCCACAAGTAGGCAGGGACAACAGAAATAGGCGGGGCCAGCATACCATTGTGCAGCACAAAATACCGTCCCAGCAGAACCAAAACCACACTGAGGACGGTGATACAGTTGAATTGAGGAGGACGCCTGCTGCTACCGGCGAGGTACATAGGTACTTGATGCTCCTAGCAATAATTAATGCTGAGACCATCAGATTGTTATGCATCTGGACAGCATCCCCCGGGACATCGGCCCAATGGGAAATTTCCTTGTAGTATCTATGGCCAGTCAGCCCCCGACCATGCATAGTACACATAATATATACTATATAGGCAAACTATATATTTAATATGTATATGTAAAGTATTTAATAGATAATCCCCAATGTTATCAAATTGTAATGATGCAGAAATGATACAAATATTATTATGATTGTAATACTTACATTGTGTAGCAGTATATTTAATAAAACATGTCCCATACATATATATCACATAAATAAATCCCACGTTTCTCACAGTAATCTATGCAGATTGTAGATTCAGATAAATGGATGACGTCACAGGGTATCATGTGCTGCCGGTGATACGCCGCTTAGTGCAGAACTGCTCGGCAATTAAACCAGCCCTGACGTCTTTCTTTTTGTCTAAGCTTCTGAGAGCCAAGTGTGGGATTATGTAATGGTGACAATTGATTGTGTGTCACATACCCCATCACTCATCAGATGAATTTGCTGTGGAACCTAAATGAACTTAGAAACGTGCATCTCGCCCCAAGGGACAAAGAAGAAAGACAGATATGATGCTGAGTATGTTTTGTTAAGGAAAAGGAAGATCAACCATCAGATGTTCTGCTTGTCTTCCAGAGCCCTGGGTAATGCATTCAGTCACATACTCGCACTTCTCTGTGTTGGGTATTTTTTTTTATCATATTCATTATTTATCTCATTTAGGTGGACTAACCAGGGTTATGAGATCGAAAATAAAATGTGATCTTGCCCTATAAATGACCCAGAGGTAGGAGAACAGATATGGGTCGTAAAATCTGCCAGGTTTTACGTGATAGACCTATTGGCTAAATCATAAAACGGATTAGAATGGTCACCAAATGAAATGCACTGCATTGTGAGGCCCAGCTAAGCAAGGAGAGACACAATTGGTACATTTACAGGAAATACCCGGACAGACATGAGCTGTTGGATAGGAGAATTGCCCCGGGCGCTATTATTTCTTTACCAGATATACTGATATCCAACGGTAGGTGTTGTTCTCTTACTTTCGTGTACACATTAAGTAGAACATGTGAATGTGTGGTACAGAGGAAAGTGACGTGTGTCTTTGGTTATTGTGACGATAATTTTTTTGACTTGGTCATCTAACACTCCAATGCTTTTTATGATGATGGAGGTAAGTATAAGTGTTTTATTTTTTTATATTGTACTACTTACTGACACATGATTTGGGGGGCATCTATGGGGGCACTTGTTACTGGCACATGATTAGGGGGCATCTATGGGGGCACTTGTTACTGGCACATGATTGGGGAGCATCTATGGGGGCTCCTGTTACAGGCACATAATTGGGGGGCATCTATAGGGGCACTTGTTACTGGCACATGATTGGGGGCATCTATGGGGGCTCCTGTTACAGGCACATAATTGGGGGCATCTATAGGGGCATTTGTTACTGGCACATTATTGGGGGGCATATATGGGGGCACTTATTAATGGCACATGATTAAGGGGCATCTATGGGGCACTTGTTATTGGCACATGACTGGGGGGCATCTATGGGGTACTTGTTATTGGCACATGGTTGGGGGGCATCTATTGGGGTACTTGCTACTGGCACATTATTGGGGGCATCCATGCGGGTACTTGTTACTGGCACATTGGGGGCATCTATGGGGGCACATCTTACTGGCACATTATTGGGGGGCACTATGGGGGCATCTACTGAGGCAGCAAAGAAGGGGTATTTTATATGGGGGCTCTGTATAGGGGCATTTTATACTGGGGAAAATTACAGTGGGTAATTTATAGTTGAAAATTATGGGGGACACTGAGGGCATCTACTGGTGCAATATATATGGGGCATTTTATACTGGTACATTATGGGGGCACTAGGAAGAAGGGGGAAGAGGAGCACTATGAGGGAATTTACTGGGGGCACTATATAGGGGTATTTTATACTGGCACATTATGAGGGCACTATGGGGACATTAGCTCAACTGGGGGCATTAAAAGGGGGTATTTTTTTGCACTGGCACATTATAAGGAGAATTATTTCTACTGGGGGCATTATGATAGCCTTTATTACTACTGTGGGTCTATGGGGAACATTATTACTAGTATGGGCACTATGGGAGCATTATTACTTCTGGGGCACAGTGGGGACATGTTGGGGGCACTGTAGGAGCACTAGTACTACCATGTGTGCTCTAGTAGAGAATAATTCCTATTTGGGAGCACTATTACTGAGGGGGCACCTTCGTACAGTATCAGCTTACCACAATTATTTTGGGGGACGTTATGATTACACTATTAGTGTCAGGGGCACTATTTGCTGGATGCAATAATTTTAGGGCACTGTGTGCCAATAATTATTGAAGGGTACTATCTGCATGGTACTCCTATTATCATGGGGTTTATCTGTTTCTGCAGTATAGTATTAGGAAGCACAGTGGCACAGTATTGGGGGTGGGTGGGATGATTTGTCCAGAAGATGGGAGGATGATGGAAAAGTAGTAAACTAAGATTTTGTTTGTCAAACTGCAGAGACGAGAAATGGCTGAAAAATTGTGGTCTGGTCTGAAGGAAGGTCTGAAAGGAGAAGATGAGGAAAGAGAACATCTACATCAAAGAGACGTCACTGAATGTAAGAGGTATGTGGCACTGTATTACCCTGTATGTAGGGGTGAATAGAGGGGTTAGTAGTACAGTACTATCTGAACATTGTAAAAAAAAAAAAGTAATCTGCAAAATACTATATATTTGTGTCAGAAGTTGTGCTTTTGAAATTTTTTGAATAATGATACAGCCATTTTATTTGATACTTTTGTGCTGATTTTTTATTTTTTTCTATATTAAGGGAAACTATAGTCACCAGAACTACAACAGCTAAACGTAGTAGTTCTGGTATCTATAGGGTGTATCTGCAAGCTTTTTAATGTAAACACTGCCTTTTCAGAAAAAAAGGCAGTATTTACATTACTGCCAAGGAACACCTCTAGTGTGTGTGTTGTGGTGGAGGGCGTTATTGCATGCTAGGGTGTGGAAGGGCGGGATCCAGGGGGCCCAAGTAAATTCTTGCTCAGGGTCCAATCAATATTAAAGATGGCCCTGGCTGCAACCCCATCAGACTGGTGGCCCCTTCATACTAATGATTGGTTTGGGTGTAGAGAGTCAGACCATCACCAATCTGATATTGATGACCTATTTTGAAAATAGATGGACAGCTACTGTATTTAGGTGCCAGCTCCATTTAAAGGGGTTGTCTGGCCTTTACAACGGCCAACAGTGTTCCCTCTAAGGCTACTTTCACACTAGCGTTTTGGCTTTCTGTTTGTGAGCTCCGTTCAGGGCTCTCAGAAGCGGTTCAAAATGGATCAGTTTTGCCCTAATCCATTCTGAATGGAAAACGATCCGCTCAGAATACATCAGTTTGCCTCCGTTCAGTCACCATTCTGCTCTGGATGCGGACACCAAAACGCTCCTACGTCCTACAAGACGTTCTGTGTGCGGCTCAGCGGGGCGCTGCCTACCCCATAATGCCACGCTGCCTCCTCCTCCTTTTTCCGACCAGAAGAGGAGGACTGAGCAGAGCACGCAGCAGCAGTGCAAGGTAACATGGAAGAGTTGGCACCGCCATCTTAGAGGCTAGAGTGAGTCTCTAATGACTTGTGGTGTTTTTTCTTCTCCCTTCAGCTCAGGATAAATGTATGAGAAAGTGTCAGGCTGTCAGCTCAGCATCAACAATAAGAGTTAGAATGCACTTAGCAGCACTACACCGGCCGCATTGTTCCTCCCTGATAGCACTAGAATAATGGCCCACTCATTGTATCTAGTGATATTGGCTATGATGGTATAACCTGGGTATCTCATGTCCTGTACATAATTATATATGTATAGCTGGTACAAGTTATACATCTTGTAGTTATATGGACCATGCTGGTATAACCTAGGTATCGCCTGTATTATACAGGAGATGCCTACTTGCCCAGGTTATACCAGCATGATCCATATCACTATATACAAGAAGATGTAACTCATACCAGCTGTACATATATACTAGAGGTGGGACGACGAATCAGTCGAATCCACGAATCCCTCGAATCTTGCTTGATTAGTTGGATTCGTGGACTTGAATCCCGACGTAATTTACAAAATTTGAATCCGATGAATCCCGCCGCGATGTCGCATCTCCATAGTCATCTGTATCGCCGTCCTCAGGACAGCGATACAGATGCCTGTGCTGCGGCGGGGCAGGGGAGGGAGAGGCGTGTCACTTCCCCTTCCTGATAGGCTGCAGGCATTAGGCGTACAGCACGGGACACAGGCCAGAAAAGGCCTGCATCGCATCGCTGACATGGAGGTAAGTATAAGTGTTTTTTTTATTTTTTATATGTACAATAGTTTTACTGGCACATTAGGGGGGCTCTTGTTACTGGCACATGATGAGGGAGACTCTTATTACTGGCACATGATGGGGTGCTCTTATTACTGGCACGTGATGGGGTGCTCTAATTACTGGCACGTGATGGGGGCTCTTATTACTGGCACGTGATGGGGGGGTGCTCTTGTTACTGGCACATTATTGGGGGCATCTATGGGGGCACATTTTACTGGCACATGATTGGGGGCACTTCTTACTGGCACATTATTGTTGGGCACTATAGGGGCATCTACTGAGGCTACAATGAAGGGGGATTTTATATGAGGGCTCTGTACAGTAGCATTTAATACTGGGACACATTATGGTATTTACTATGGGGAAGGGTCGAGAGGAGTACTATGGGGTCATCTACGGGGGGCACTAAGAAGGGGTATTTTTTTTACTTGCAAATTATGGGGGACACTGAGGGCATCTACTGGGGCACTATATATGGGCCATTTTATACTGGTACATTATGGGGAGCACTAGGAGGAAGGGGGCACTATGGGGGCATTTACTGGGGGCACTATATAGGGGTATTTTATACTGGCACATTATGAGGACACTATGAGGACATTAGCTCAACTGGGGGCATTACAAGGGGGTATTGTTTGCACTGTCACATTATAAGGAGAATTATTACTACTGGGGGCATTATGGTGGGCTTTATTACTCCCCCATGGTATGACCCCCTAGTAGCAGCACCAGTCTCTCCCTGCTCTGCTACCCCACTGCCCCTCCAAATCCTTATTGTGAAATCTTTCTCATTAGGATAAAATATCAGCTCCACCGAGCCCCCCAGCCAAGTGTTGAAGTGGTGTCCTAGATCCCCAAGGGCCAAGCCAAGTAATTGTAAGTTTTCATGTGAAATATGTTTGTTATACTGTTGGACAATTCTTATATACAGGATTTGTAGGATTCGAGATTCAAAAGATTCAATATATTAGAGAACCTATTCGGATTTGAAAAAAATTGGATTCGTCCCATCTCTAATATATACAGTCAGGTCCATAAATATTGGGAAATTGACACAGTTCTAAAATTTTTGGCTCTATACACCACCACAATGGATTTGAAATGAAACTAACAAGACGTGCTTTAACTGCAGACTGTCAGCTTTAATTTGAGGGTATTTACAGGTGAATGGTGTAGGAATTACAAAAGTTTGCATATGTGCCTCCCACTTGTTAAGGGACCAGAAGTAATGGGACAATTGGCTTCTCAGCTGTTCCATGACCAGGTGAGTGTTATTACCTCATTATCCCAATTACAATGAGCCAATAAAAGGTCCAGAGTTCATTTCAAGTGGGCTATTTGCATTTGGAATCTGTTGCTGTCAACTCTCAAGATCCAAAGAGCTGTCACTATCAGTGAAGCAAGCCATCATTAGGCTGAAAAAACACAACAAACCCATCAGAGTGATAGCAAAAAACATTAGCCGTGGCCAAAACAACTGTTTGGAACAGTCTTAAAAAGAAGGAACGCACCGGTGAGCTCAGCAACACCAAAAGACCCGGAAGACCACGGAAAACAACTGTGGTGGATGACTGAAGAATTCTTTCCCTGGTGAAGGAAACACCCTTCACAACAGTTGGCCAGATCAAGAACACTCTCCAGGAGGTAGGTGTATGTGGGTCAAAGTCAACAATCAAGAGAAGACGTCACCAGAGTGAATACAGAGGGTTCACCACAAAATATAAACAATTGGTGAGCCTCAAAAAGAGGGAGGCCAAATTAGAGTTTAAAAGCTTTCACAGTTCTGGAACAACATCCTATGAACAGATGAGACCAAGACCAACTTGTACCAGAGTGATGGGAAGAGAAGAGTATGGAGAAGGAAAGGAACTGCTCATGATCCCAAGCATACCATCTCATCAGTGAAGCATGGTGGTGGTAGTGTCATGGCGTGGGCATGTATGGCTGCTAATGGAACTGGTTTTCCTGTATTTATTGATGATGTGACTGCTGACAAAATCAGCAGGATGAATTCTGAAGTGTTTTGGGCAATATTATCTGCTCATATTCAGCCAAATATTTTAGAACTCATTGGACGGCGTTTCACAGTGCAGATGGACAATGACCCAAAGCATACTGCAAAAGCAACCAAAGCGTTTTTTAAGCAAAAGAAGTTATGCAATGGCCAAGTCAATCACCTGACCTGAATCTAATTGAGCATCCATTTCACTTGCTGAAGACGAAACTGAAGCTAAAATGCACCAAGAACAAGCAGGAACTGAAGACAGTTGCAGTAGAGGAGTGACAGAGCATAACCATGGATGAAACCCAGCGTCTGGTGATGTCTATGCGTTCCAGACTTCAGGCTGTAATTGTCTGCAAAGAATTTGCAACCAAGTATTAAAAAGTGAAAGTTTGATTTATGATTAGTATTATGTCCCAATACTTTTGGTCCCTTAACAAGTGGGAGGCACATATGCAAACTGTTGTACACCTACACCATGTAATTACCCTTAAATTAAAGCTGACAGTCTGCAGTTAAAGCACATCTTGTTAGTTTCATTTCAAATCCATTGTGGTGGTGTATAGAGCCAGAAATGTTAGAATTGTGTCGATGTCCCAATATTTATGGACCTGACTGTAATACAGGAGATACCCAGGTTATACCAGCATGGCCATATCACTATATACAAGAAGATGTATAATTTATACTGGCTCTGTCATGAATAAGGACTAAGATTTATTTTGTCTGAAACGCGTAGACTGTGGTGTCCATGTTTGTCATTTTACCGCAACAAGAATAAAGAAAACGTTTTTTATGGGAAGCTGGATCCATACTTCTTTTTTCACATTTTCAAGCCGGGTCCGGGCTTTTATCCATGTCTCCCAATACGTATACAGGTGAGCGCTGCAGTTGCTTCTCTTCTCTATCTATTAGTTTATACTGGATGTACATAAATAATTATATACAGGAGATACCTAGCTCGCTAGATTCGATTTTTGGCCAATGTGTCGACGATTATCTCTTGTTTGATTTTCCTATCACCAACCTTTGACTAAGCATTGCCGACCCCGCTCAGCAGTTGCCAAGGCTTAGAAGGAACACTGACGGCCAACATCCCACAGCCCTGCCAATCAGCTACACAAGAGTAGCTCCATCACTGGAAGTTGATGCTAGACCCGCACAGTTCCTTCAACCCTGTGGTCATACCTCCCAACTTTTTAAAATCGCAAAGATGGACAATATATGTTGGCATGCATTGCGGCAATTTGTTTCCTACTAGGCCATGTCTCTTGCTCCGCCCAAAGCATTATTACTGACTCCGTCAGAACTGCAGCAGCTGGGGATCTGTTAGGTGAGTGTAAGTCCCTTTATTTTTTTACAGCATGTGGAGGCCCTGGGACAATTTCTTCTTGTGTTTCAATACCCATTTAAATATTAGCACATAAATTGTTAGATTATTGATATTTTAAGATCCAAATTGCACCAACTAATGAAGTTCTGGTCTAATTTACAGGTAAAAACCATAGAGACACCTTAGTAAGGAGCAATTTAGTAAATGTATTTTCCCCAGGTCAAAAAGAGGGTAATTTAAGAATTAAAAGGGACAGAGGGACTTAGATCAAAAAGAGGGTCCGTCCCTCCAAAAAAAGACACTTGGGAGGCATGCCTGTAGTGGACAGAGCTCAGTACCACTACAGGTTTTGACAGAGCTGTGTAGGTCTGGTACTGATAAGCAGGTAATGGCCTATCCTGAGGATACACCATCACTTAATAAAGGCTGGACAAACCATTTAAGTAAAAGTTTTAAAGGGCATCTGTCAGCATATTTGTATTTATGAAACTGGCTAACCTGTTACATGTGCACTTGGCAGCTGAAGGCATCTGTGTTTCTCTCATGTTCATATATGCTCGCATTGCTGAGAAAATGTTTTAATATGCAAATGAGCCTCTAGGAGAAACGGGTGTGTTGCCGTTACACCTAGGAGCTTAGCTCTCTCTGCAACTGCCGCGCCCTATACACTTTCAATGACAGAGCCAGGCAGTGTAAACGTCATCATGCCTGGTCCTGTCAATCAAAGTGGAGAGGGTGCAGCAGTTGCAGAGAGAGCAGAGCCTCCACGAGTATTATCGGTACAAATCTGCTGACAGATGCCTTTTAAACTACTGATTCCTATATATGGCCCATGGAGGGAAAATTTGCCTTGAAAGAATTTTCCAGTTCTTTAAATTGATGACCCATGCTAAGCTGGTGAGCTGTTGGAAGGGACCAGCTTCTTTATTGTTTTCTACATTTCTCTTTACACCACCATATCCTTGAGCTCGCAAAGCCCTTGACAAATTCTCCCCATGTTTTATTGTTGCTTCCATTCCAACATAAACTTGACTTGCTGAGCAAAAAGCACTTTATCTCTGGTAAGTATACTTGGTTTGAGTACTGTAGGTCCCTCAGTCCACAATATGTCGAGCGTAAAGTCTTAGTGGAGAATTATGACTTGGCACATTTCTATTTTCCCCATTTCCTCCAGGAAGAAAATAAACTGTCAGATGCAATGCAGAATGTAAAAGTAAATTCCCCATTAAAAGTGCCCTGTCTGACCCAGGAAGAAGTGCAGCGGCGTCTTAAAAAGATTAAAATAAACAAATCGCCAGGACCAGATGGCATACACCACCATATCCTAAGAAAATTAAGTAATCTCATAGCCAGACCCTTATTTCTGATATTTAAGGACTCTATACTGAAACGGGAGTATTACACAGGATTGGCGCATAGCAAATGTGGTGCCAATATTCAAAAAGGATCCAAAAACAGAGCCCGGAAACTATAGGCCAGTAAGTTTAACATCTGTCGTTTTGAAGGTTTTCTAAGAGATGCTATCTTGGAGTATCTCAATGAAATTACGCAAATAACGCCATATCAGCATGGCTTCATAAGAGATCGGTCATGTCAAACTAATTTAATCAGTTTCTATGAGGAGGTAAGTTCTAGACTTGACAGTGATGAATCAATGAATGTCTTATATCTTGTCTTCTCCAAAGCATTTGACACTGTACCACATAAAAGGTTAGTATATAAAATGAGAATGGTCGGACTGGGAGAAAACGTCTGTAAGTGGGTAAGTAACTGACTCAATGATAGAAAACAGAGGGTGATTATTAATTGTACACACTCAGATTGGATCACTGTCACTAGTGGGGTACCACAGGGGTCGGTATTGGGCCCTATTATCTTTAATATATTTATTAATGATCTTGTAGAAGGCTTGCACAGTAAAATAAAAAATTTGCAGATGAGACTAAACTGTGTAACATAATTAACACGGAAGAGGACAGTATACTGCTACAGATGGATCTGGATAGATTGGAGGCTTGGGCAGAATAGTGGCAGATGAGGTTTAACACTGACAAATGTATGTTTATGCTAAATGGTAAAACCCTGGGAAACACTGACATGGAAAAGGACGAAGGAATTTTAGTGAAAAGCTAATTAAACTGTAGAAACCAGTGTCAGACAGCTGGAGCCAAGGCCAAAAAGATAATGGTTTGCATCAAAAGGTGCATAGATTCCCAGGATGAAAACATAGTCCTGCCACTTTACAAATCACTAGTCAGACCACACATGGAGTACTGTGTACAGTTCTGGGCTCCTGTGAACAAGGCAGACATAGCAGAGCTGGAGAGGGTTCAGAGGTGGGCAACTAAAGTAATAACTGGAATGGGTGGACTACAATACCCAGAAAGATTATCAAAAATAGGGTTATTCACTTTAGAAAAAAGACGACTGAGGGGAGATCTAATAATTATGTATAAATATAACAGTGGTCAGTACACATATCTCTCTCATCTATTTATCCCCAGGACTGTGACGAGGGGACATCCTCTGCGTCTGGAGGAAAGAAGGTTTGTACACAAACATAGAAGAGGATTCTTTACGGTAAGAGCAGTGAGACTATGGAGCTCTCTGCCTGAGGAGGTGGTGATGGTGAGTACAATAAAGGAATTCAAGAGGGGTCTGGATGTATTTATGGAGTGTAATAATATTACAAGTTATAGTTAAGGGTCCATTCACACGTCAGTATTTTTACCTTTCCAGATAAACGTTCCTGTTTTTTGCGGATCCGAAAATCTGGATGACATGAGGATGCTTTTAGCATGTCTTCCGCATTTTTGACGGATCCATTGACTAGAATGGCATGACGGAACGCAAAATCTGACAAATAGTAGGACAGGGTATATTTTTTTCCTGGATCCGAATAAACGGAACCCACAGAACGGAACGGAATCACGGAATCGGAGAGCACCATGAGTGCTGTCCGATTATTTGCGGATTCTATTGAAAATGAATGGATCCGCATAACGTTCCGTTTTTAATCGGAACTGATGCGGAACACCAAAACGGATGTGTGAATGGACTCTAATAGAGAGGGGTCATTGATCCAGGGAGTTATTCTGATTGCCTGATTGGAGTCAGTAAGTAATTTTTTCCCCAAAAGTGGGGGAAATTGGCTTCTACCTCATAAGTTTTTTTTTTTTTTTGCCTTCCTCTGGATCAACTTGCAGGATAACAGGCTGAACTGGATGGACAGATGTCTTTTTCAGCCTTACAAACTTTGTTACTATGTTACTAAGTATACATAAAAACCTACTAAGGGTACTTTCACACTAGCGTTTTTCTCTTTCGGTATTGAGTTCCGTCCTGGGGATTTAATTCCGGAAAAAAAATGATCAGTTTTATCCTAATGTATTCTGAATGGAGAGCATTTCGTTCAGTATGCATCAGGATGCATCAGTTCAGTCCCTCCTACGTTTTTTGGCCGGAAAAAATGCTGCATTTTTCTCTCCGGCCAAAAATTCGGATCCAGCAAAAATTTCCATTGAAATGTATTAGTGCCAGATCTGGCATTAAAATTTCTGCATTGATGGATCCGTTCTTCCGGTCCGCGCATGCGCAGACCTTTAAAAATGTGAAAAAAATAAATACTGTATCCGTGTCTTGCTTCCTTCTAACCTTCTTAATGGCAGTAGAGAGCCACATTGTATAGTGTATACCTGAGAAGATTAGAAGAGAAGAAGAGCTGTATTTTCTCAGAGAAATCCCATATTGCTGGGCGGAGGGATGGAGAGGACCCACAGGCCAGAACACAGAGAGGGAATGAAGAGAAAAGAGCATGCTTCACATGGAAGCTTACCAAACTCTGAACGTGCATGTCCACAAGCAGGCATTTCACAGACAGATCTTGAAAGTAAAAGAATCAACTTCAGCCTCTCGAGATACAAATAAATCTCTCTAAAAAGTTTTCTTCGTAGCAATGGTGTTCATATCTTTAGCATTTAATGAACTGTCGAAAATTTTGAGCACCTGTTGGGTAATTAAAGGGGTTGTCCTGCCTAGTAGTCGACAACCCCAATGGACAGAACCAGTGCCTAGCAATAAAAATAAAAAAATCACGTGTCCACAGTTCTGCTAATCCAGTGCTGCTGTCCCATTCCTAGACACTTCCGGTCCTTCCTAGAAGTGGCTTGGTCGTATGACCGCTGCAGACAATCACTGGCCTCATCATGCCTAGGCATGTCACTAGTACGTCATTAGCAGTTGTCTTCAAGCACATGTCATCGTTGAGGCCAGCGCCTTGCAGTAGTAAACAAGGAACCAAGCAACTGTCAGTCCGGCGGGGACTGGAAGCGGGTGGTAACTGGCAGACATTGTACATTAAAGCTGTTGTCTGTTGTCTCAGACTGTTGTCTCATAATGACATCCTTGTCCACCTTTCCTTGTGGGATCAACTACTTAGGCCTCATGCACACGACCGTTTTTTTTTTTACGGTCCGCAAAAACGGGGTCCGTAGGTCCGTGATCCGTGACAGTTTTTTCGTCCGTGGGTCTTCCTTGATTTTTGGAGGATCCACGGACATGAAAAAAAAGTCGTTTTGGTATCCGCCTGGCCGTGCGGAGCCAAACGGATCTGTCCTGAATTAAAATGCAAGTCAATGGGGACGGATCCGTTTGACGTTGACACAATATGGTGCAATTGCAAACGGATCCGTCCCCATTGACTTTCAATGTAAAGTCTGGAGTCTCTTTTATACCATCAGATCAGAGTTTTCTCCAATCCAATGGTATATTTTAACTTGAAGCGTCCCCATCACCATGGGAACGCCTCTATGTTAGAATATACTGTCGGATATGAGTTACATCGTGCAAACTCATATCTGACAGTATATTCTAACACAGAGGCGTTCCCACGGTGATGGGGACACTTCAAGTTAGAATATACTACAAACTGTGTACATGACTGCCCCCTGCTGCCTGGCAGCACCCGATCTCTTACAGGGGGCCGTGATCAGCACAATTAACCCCTCAGGTGCCGCACCTGAAGGGGTTAATTGTGCGTATCATAGCCCCCTGTAAGAGATCAGGGGCTGCCAGGCAGCAGGGGGCAGACCCCCCCTCCCCAGTTTGAATATCATTGGTGGCCAGTGTGCAGCCTCCCCCGGCCCCCCTCCCTCCCTCTATTGCATTATTAACATTGGTGGCAGTGTGCGGCCTCCCCCGGCTCCCCCCTCCCTCCCTCTATTGCATTATTAACATTGGTGGCAGTGTGCGGCCTCCCCCGGCCCCCCCTCCCTCCCTCTATTGCATCAATAACATTGGTGGCAGTGTGCTGCCTGCCCTCTCCCCCCCCTGATCATTGGTGGCAGCGGAGTTGCGATCAGAGTCCCAGTTTAATCGCTGGTGCTCCGATCGGTAACTGTGGCAACCAGGACGCTACTGCAGTCATGGTTGCCATGGTTACTTAGCAATAGTAGAAGCATCATACTTACCTGCTGGCTGCTGCGATGTCTGTGTCCGGCCGGGAGCTCCTCCTACTGGTAAGTGAAAGGTCTGTGCGGCGCATTGCTGTCACTTACCAGTGGGAGGAGCTCCCGGCCAGACACAGACATCGCAGCAGCCAGCAGGTAAGTATGATGCTTCTACTATTGCTAAGTAACCATGGCAACCAGGACTGCAGTGGCGTCCTGGTTGCCATGGTTACCGATCGGAGCCCCAGCGATTAAACTGGGACTCCGATCGGAACTCCGCTGCCACCAATGATCGGGGGGGGGGGGAGGCGGCACACTACCACCAATGTTATTGATGCAATAGAGGGAGGGAGGGGGGGCCGGGGGAGGCCGCACACTGCCACCAATGTTAATAATGCATTAGAGGGAGGGAGGGGGGCCGGGGGATGCCGCACACTGCCACCAATGTTAATAATGCAAGAGAGGGAGGGAGGGGGCAGGGGGAGGCCGCACACTGGCCACCAATGATATTCAAACTGGGGAGGGGGGGGGTCTGCCCCCTGCTGCCTGGCAGCCCCTGATCTCTTACAGGGGGCTATGATACGCACAATTAACCCCTTCAGGTGCACACCTGAGGGGTTAATTGTACGGATCACAGCCCCCTGTAAGAGATCAGGTGCTGCCAGGCATCAGGGGGCAGTCTTGTACACAGTTCGTTGTATATTCTAACTAGAAGCGTCCCCATCACTATGGGAACGCCTCTGTGTTAGAATATACTGTCGGATCTGAGTTTTCACGAAGTGAAAACTCAGCTCTGAAAAAGCTTTTATGCAGACGGATCTTCGGATCCGTCTGTATAAAAAAGTAACCTACAGCCATGGATCACGGACACGGATGCCAATCTTGTGTGCATCCGTGTTCTTTCACGGACCCATTGACTTGAATGGGTCCGTGAACCGTTGTCCGTCAAAAAAATAGGACAGGTCCTATTTTTTTGATGGACAGGATACACGGATCACGGTCTCGGCTGCAAAACGGTGCATTTTCCGATTTTTCCACTGACCCATTGAGAGTCAATGGGTCCAGCGAAAAAAAACGGAAAACGGCACAACGGCCACGGATGCACACAACGGTCATGTGCATGAGGCCTTAGAATCAGAATGGAGGGTCTGTCTGTAAGAGGAGCCCACCATGCAATGCAATTTCTGATGTATGGAAAAATGCACAGTCAAGGTACAAATTCCAATAAAAGCTGATTGCTGGGTTAGAGAAGTTGGCTTCTTTTTAAAAAAAGGTCCCTTGGATGCACCTATTGGCCTTTGAGGAAGAGGTGATTTCTTCATTTTTTTTCATGCTGGCCTTCCCAAAGCCATAACTTTTTATTTTTCCCATCAATGCAATCTTCTAAGGCTTATTTTTTGTTGCACAAGTTGTATTTTTGAGTAGCATCATAGTGTATTGAGCAAACTTTCTTTTTAATTTATATTTGGGGGAAAGATGTAAAACAAAACAGCAATTCTGCAATTTTGGGGGTTTTGTATTTAGTTTTTATTTTAAACCACTCACTATGTGATATAAATTACATTGCCTTCTGCAGGTCAGTAAGATTATGGTGACACTGAGTTTATATAGTTTTTATGCTTTAGTACTTTTGCATTGTAAAAATATTTTTAAAAAATTGTTCTGAGATTCATAACCTTTTTATTTTTATATGTATGAAGCTATGATATAGCAAATCTTTTGTGGTATTAGCTAACGTTTTCATTTTGAAGTATATTGACACAAAAAACATCAATTTCAGTGCTATTTTATGTTGCCGTGTTCACTATAAGGGTTAAACAATGTGATCATTTTATAGTTTGTCAATACAAATACAATACCAATTATGTCTACTTTTTTGTATTCTTTCTGTAATAAAGCAAATGTATTTATTTTTTTCCTTTTTTGCCCCACTTGGGGACTTGAACTTGTATAAGCTTGATAGCTCATTTTATACATAGCAGTACTGCAGTGTATGAAGACTATCAGTGTAAAGCCTCATTCACACGTCAGTGTTTCACGGACTTTCGCTGTATGTGTTCTCCACAGACAGCACACGTCCCTTTTCATTTTGATGTGTGGTCCGTGGGTCAGTGTTTTTAGCACAGATGCATGCCCTATTTCGTCCGTGTTCACGGATCCATCACGCCCACTATAGTCCATGTTGTATCCGTGTTTCACGGGTCATTAAGAAGAGATTCTTTGAAAATTTATTTTTCAGCTGTTCAGTGTCAATGAAACACGGACAGCAATAAACGGACACGCGGACCCAACGCTAGGCCTTCATGGACAGCTTCACGGATGCATCACTGACCACCTTCTCACGGATCTGAGCACGGACGTGTGAATGAGGCTTAACACTGACAGGCACCTTACTAGGCCTAACCTCTCACAGGGCCTAGTAGGTGCAATTAGGTAGCAGACCACCATAACGACCGCAACTGCCATGTGTTGCAGGTGAAGTAGTCAATTGAATGGGATGATTCAATGACTAATGGAGCCACCTTGTGCTGTCAGAACACGTAGATGGCGTGTTCAGCATTCACTAAGGGGTTAAATGGCTGGGATTGAAGCTAGCCTTTATCCAAACCATTGGACTGAGGCAGTGACTGTGTATTACAGCCAGCACCCACTAGTGATGATGCAGGCAGAGCTCTTATGCTCACACCATCACTATGACATACTATTATGTAACTTCATGGCAACAACTTACTAGTCTTTAGTTCTTTCAGCCAGGGAGGATTTTTTCATTTTTGCGTTTTAATTTTTTATTCCTTCCTTTATGGGGCTATACATTTAAAAATGTTCTGTTCACATAGCCATAGGTGAGATTGTTTGTTTTTTGAGTGACAAAATGCACTTTCTAATTCCACCATTTAATATTGAATACAATGTAGTGGGTAGCTGGAAAAAAATCTAAATGGGGTGAAACTGGAAAAAAAATGCAATTCCACAACACTTTTATGGATTTTGTTTTTATGGCCTTCCCTAAGCGGTAAAATTGACCTGTTACTTTCATCCCCCAGGTCAGTAGGATTACAGTGATAACACATATGTATAGTTTTTCATGTGTTTCAATTCTGGAATTTTTTTTCTTTTCATCGCCATATCCTGACCCCTATAACTTTTTTGTAGTTATGTGTACAGAGCTGGGTAAGGCTGGGTTCAGACCTGAGCGTTTTACAGCGCGTTCCTACGCGCTGTAAAATACTCAACAGGCAAGAACCAATGATTCTCTATGGGAATGGTTCTCACCTGAGCGTTTTTCAGTGCGTATGATCGTGCTGTAAAACGCCCGACGCCCCAAGAAGTACAGGAGCTTCTTTGGGGCGTTTTGTACATAGACTTCAGCGGGAACGCGCGACAATGGGCGTTCGCTTGTCTCTGTATGCGCGATTGCAAACGCCTGTACAATCGCGCATACAGAGCGTACGTTCAAGTACGCTCAGGTCTGAACCCAGTGTCAGGGTGCTGTTTTGTGGGGTGATCTGTACTTTTCATTGTATTATTTTGGGGTGTGTATGACTTGTTGATCACTTTTTTGGTTGATTTTTTGTGTAAGGTAAATTGACCATTCGGCCATTTTGACATTTTTTTCCATTTCCCCGTTTGCCTATGGGACAGATTTTATTATGTTCCTATGGAGCCCATGTAGGAGTTCAGTTAAAAAGGACCTGACACCACTGCAGGCAGTAGGTTATAGAGCAGGAGGAGCTGAGTAGATTGATATATAGTTTTGTGGGAAAAGATTCAGCAAAATGTGAAATCTATACATTTATATCTTTGCTCTTAATGACTTCATTGGTCACGGGGAAGTTATGATCAGTGATTGATAGCATTCTCTGTGTAACGCCTCATGCAAATGAAATACCTTAGGGTGTCTTCTTTCCAAAATGGGGTCACTTGTGGGATAGTTATACTTCCCTGGCAATTTAGGGGCCCTAATGTGTGCGAAGTAGTTTGAAATCAAAATGTGTAAAAAATGACCTGTGAAATCCTAAAGGTGCTCTTTGGAATGTGGGCCCATTTGCCCACCTAGGCTGCAAAAAAGTGTCACGCATCTGGTATCGCCGTACTCAGGAGAAGTTGGGCAATGTGTTTTGGGGTGTCATTTTACATATACCCATGCTGGGTGAGATAAATATCTCGGCAAAAGACAACTTTTCCAATATTTTTATACAAAGTTGGCATTTGACCAAGATATTTATCTCACCCAGCATGGGTATATGTAAAATGACACCCCAAAACACATTGCCCAACTTCTCCTGAGTATGGCGATACCAGATGTGTGACACTTTTTTGCAGCCTAGATGCGCAAAGCGGCCCAAATTCCTTTTAGGAGGGCATTTTTAGACATTTGGATCCCAGACTTCTTCTCACGCTTTAGGGCCCCTAAAATGCCAGGGCAGTATAAATACCCCACATGTGACCCCATTTTGGAAAGAAGACACCCCAAGGTATTCAATGAGGGGCATGGCGAGTTCATCGAATTTTTTTTTTTGGCACAAGTTAGCGGAAATTGATATTTTTTTTGTTTTTTTCTCACAAAGTCTCCCTTTCCGCTAACTTGGGACAAAAATTTCAATCTTTCATGGACTCAATATGCCCCTCAGCGAATACCTTGGGGTGTCTTCTTTCCAAAATGGGGTCACATGTGGAGTATTTATAATGCCCTGGCATTTTAGGGGCCCTAAAGCGTGAGAAGAAGTCTGGAATATAAATGTCTAAAAAATTTTACGCATTTGGAATCCGTGAGGGGTATGGTGAGTTCATATGAGATTTTATTTTTTGACACAAGTTAGTGGAATATGAGACTTTGTAAGAAAAAATAAAAATAATTTTTTTTTTGCTAACTTGGGCCAAAAAAATGTCTAAATGGAGCCTTACAGGGGGGTGATCAATGACAGGGGGGTGATCAGGGAGTCTATATGGGGTGATCACCCCCCTGTCATTGATCACCCCCCTGTAAGGCTCCATTCAGACGTCCGTATGTGTTTTGCGGATCCGATCCATGTATCCGTGGATCCGTAAAAAACATATGGACGTCTGAATGGAGCCTTACAGGGGGGTGATCAATGACAGGGGGGTGATCAGGGAGTCTATATGGGGTAATCACCCCCCTGTCATTGATCACCCCCCTGTAAGGCTCCATTCAGACGTCCGTATGTGTTTTGCGGATCCGATCCATGTATCAGTGGATCCGTAAAAAACATATGGACGTCTGAATGGAGCCTTACAGGGGGGTGATCAATGACAGGGGGGTGATCAGGGAGTCTATATGGGGTGATCACCCCCCTGTCATTGATCACCCCCCTGTAAGGCTCCATTCAGACGTCCGTATGTGTTTTGCGGATCCGATCCATGTATCCGTGGATCCGTAAAAAACATATGGACGTCTGAATGGAGCCTTACAGGGGGGTGATCAATGACATGGGGGTGATCAGGGAGTCTATATGAGGTGATCACCCCCCTGTCATTGATCACCCCCCTGTAAGGCCCTATTCAGACGTCCGTATGTGTTTTGCGGATCCGATCCGTGGATCCGCAAAACACATACGGACCTCTGAATGGAGCCAGCCTTACAAGGGGGTGATCAATGACAGGGGGGTGATCAGGGAGTCTATATGGGGTTGATCACCCCCCTGTAAGGCTCCATTCAGACGTCCGTATGTGTTTTGCAGATCCGATCCATGTATCCGTGGATACGTAAAAAAACATATGGCCGTCTGAATGGAGCCTTACAGGGAGGTGATCAATGACAGGGGGGTGATCAATAACAGGGGGTGATCAGGGAGTCTATATGGGGTGATCACCCCCCTGTCATTGATCACCCCTCTGTAAGGCTCCATTCAGACGTCCGTGTGTGTTTTGCGGATCCAATCCATGTATCCGTGGATCCGTAAAAAACATATGGCCGTCTGAATGGAGCCTTACAGGGGGGTGATCAATGACAGGGGGGGTGATCAATGACAGGGGGGCGATCAATGACAGGGGGGTCTATATGGGGTGATCACGGGTTAATAAGGGGTTAATAAGTGACAGGGGGGGTGTAGTGTAGTGGTGTTTGGTGCTACTTATTACTGAGCTGCCTGTATCCTCTGGTGGTCGATCAAAGCAAAAGGGACCACCAGAGGACCAGGTAGCAGGTATATTAGACGCTGTTATCAAAACAGCGTCTAATATACCTGTTAGGGGTTAAAAAAATCTCATCTACAGCCAGCGAACAATCGCCACTGGCAGGCTGCAGATCCACTCGCTTACTTTCCGATCCTGTGAACACGGGCGCCTTTGTGCGCGCGTTCACAGGAAATCTCGGCTCACGCAAGATGACGCCAATCGGCGTTAGTGTAGCCTGAGAGCGCCGCAGCAATGACGCCTTTTGGCGTTAGGTGTGCGGCAAAGGGGTTATGCCATAATTAATGTAAACAATGAAAATCAGACACACATATGGTACATGACAATCTCTTTCTAACAAAGCTAGAAGCTTGTTAGATATAAGAATCCTTGTATCTAACAAGGATCCAAGACAACCCCCATGTATTGCTCCAATTGCTCTGCTAAATTCTCTTCAGGCTGGCAGATCATAGGGAGTGTGCTTTCTCAGGTGGTGTGTCCTTTCTGCTGCAGCTCTCTTCCTATCACAGCTCAAGGGGGCATGTCCTTTCTCAAGGGGGCATGCCATGTTTGCTGCAAGTTTGTCCCTGTACAGTGTCTGTCACAGTAAATATAGCTGACAGCAGCTGAACTGACATCTCAGTAGGTGGAAATTCACATTTATATACAGATTAAGCATTAGCACTTTTTAATGCTGAATTATAATAAAATAACATTTTATGGTGGCACAACCTCTTTAGACTGTCAGGGGGGTTTCTGTTGACAAGTTTCTAGATTTCTAGACTAGAATACGAGATAAGTAATGCAACCAGAGGAGGACTAGGAAATGTAAGTGGCCCCCTGGAAAAAAAAAAAGTGGCCCCATGCTGAAGCAGGTCCTAATTGACAGAAGGTGGGGCAATACAAGTAGGCGAGGTCAGGAATACCACAACGCAAAATACTTTCCTGTTAGAACCATATACCACAGTGCATAGAAATATATTACTCCAAACACCGTCCCTCTGTGGTGGCCATACATTTCTGCCATTTATTGTCCTCCTCCTCCAGTTGTCTCAAAGATATGGAGCGGGGGGCTTAGGAGGTGAGATGTGGGCCACAGCAGTTGAATTCAGGAGGGCCTGTGTGGTTGCTGTCCAAGTACATCAGAACCTGATTTTCAGAGCCAGCGGTAGAGATGAGGGCTCGGGTGGAATCGCCCCCACCGGGAAATTTTTAATGCAACATTTCCATATAAGAACCGTAAAAAGGTAGATGAAAGAAAATCACTGCCCAGAGTATACTTTGGTTATAGCGATGAGCTTTACTATTATTGCATCATGTGTGCTATAGCTTGAATGTAGCTCGAGCAACAACCTACTAATTAATGATCATTTCATTTAAGCTGTTTCTTCTGCTCCTCTAAACATTTGCATTATCCCCCTAATAGAAGATCTTCTCCCAAGCTAGTTGGTGATGCTGAAATGTTTTTACGGTTTTATCTTGTTTTACTGAGATGGTGGTGATTAATCTTCCTGATAAAACTCTGCTGCAGGATCCCACAACACCCCATATGCTGTGATAACACATATATCACTTCAGCTCCTGTCATGTTTCATTTGTCATAAGAGAAATTGGGTTCCTCCGTTCTCCCTCCCCCTCTGCTCTTGGAAGAAAAGAGTCTCCAAATTAAAGCTCCCGCACGATTCTCCTGAAAACTTACAACCGTCTTTAGTTAGCATTAAATGGTTTTCTTGGAATACATCAGAGCATAAAATTCCTTTTGGATTTCCACACTTTCTGCTTATGGCTGTTCCTTGTTGGAAACGAGATCTATTGCTAAATCCCATAATACCTATATAATGATAATACAGATTTCAAATATTGCCTCTTTACCAAGCATCAATAATTCACTATGTCACTATAAAATTGTGTCATAGTGTTTTGTGAAAGAGTAACAGTGCTACTGACAGTGGAATGTATATAGTGCTACTGACAGTGGGAGATATATATATATATATATATATCCATAAGAAAGGTCAGGCAGCACTCCTCAATGCGCAGCTGTAGCTGTAACGGTGCCCGCAGTGATCCCTCGATATGGGACCGGATAACCAGCACAAAAAAATCCGCGGCACTCCTTGAAGTGAAAAAAATGTGCAATTTTATTCACACATGTCAGAAGAGACAACGTTTCGGTTCTCTCACAGAACCTTTTTCAAGTCAGGTGACCTGACTTGAAAAAGGTTCTGTGAGAGAACCGAAACGTTGTCTCTTCTGACATGTGTGAATAAAATTGCACATTTTTTTCACTTCAAGGAGTGCCGCGGATTTTTTTGTGCTATATATATATATATATATATATACATATATATATATATAGAGAGAGAGAGAGAGAGAGAGAGAGAGAGAGAGAGCAAATTTCTTGAAATTCACCTTTAGTCTGATTTGTCGATTATTAAAAAAAAAATATTGATTCTACACTCAACAAATATGCTCAAATTTGCCTGAAACCAATTGTATATCTTTTTGTTAACTTTTTTTTTTTTTTTTACTAATTTTTGCTCTTTCTCCCTCCTTTAAGCTCTTGAAAGCAATGGCAGCAATAGCAAATAATAAAAATAAAAAAACATCATTATTGACTGCTAGATATTTTCCATCTAGGCTAAGTGCATAACATCTGTTCCCTAAACTCAGTAGAATCCACTAAGTGGAGTGGCAGCGACTGTACCGCCAGCAACATGGCCAGGTGGGAGTTAAACTTGCACACCAGTGGATTGCTGGGCATGCAGAGTTTTTTCCTACCCACATATTATTGATGTCCTATGATGGAGCTTATTAGGACTATCCTGAGTGGGAGAAGCAGTAAGTGATGATGACGATGACAAGGACACTGTACTGCATGTAGATATGGACTGGCTACTGCAAAGAAGAACGGAAGAAGGAGGTCACTCTTGTTATGCTAGCTGGTGGCCACTTCTATTTTTGTACATTAACTGGTAATGCCTCATCATGTTTGTGTTTGAACACCCAAGGCTTAATTTTAGCTTGCAGATCTTGCACACGGCAATGCTTTTGTCTTCAGAGCCTGCGTTCACAGTATCAGGGGCAAGACTAGTTCCTGAAATGAACCTAATAGAAGCAGATCTGGAACTGGCAGCTTTTGGGGGTTTCTGGCCATGCATTGCCTCTGCCCTTTATTCTCACAGCTGTAGCCAACACCCTTCTCCTCTAATGATACCTCCTCCTCAGCACCCCCCTGACTTTCTCCTATCAAAAATAACTAATCTCTGACAGAAGTGATATAAACTGATGCACAATGAACAGAACTAATGCTTAAAATAACAGATCTGTTTTTTCCCCCTGTACTTCTAAAAGATCAGAAGAACATAAAACTAAATGGTGACATGAACTCAGCCTAACATGGGTATAACTAAGAAATGTTTGTGGTGAAATGTCTTTGAACTATGTGTTCACTAGCACTGGTATAACAATGCAATATTTGCAGTAAATTGTCTTTGAACTATCTGTTCACTAACATGGGTAAAAGAATGCAATATTTGCATGGATTTTATTTTAACTACATGGTCTGGTGCAGAAATGCATTCACTAAACACTAGTATAGTAATGCAATGTTTGCGGTAAAATTTATTTCAATTATTCATTCACTAACATGAGTATAAGAATGCAATTTTTGCAGTGAAATATCTTTGAACTACATGGTCTGATAAAGAAATAGGTATACATGGGTATAACAATGCAATGTGTGTGGTAAAAAGTCTTTAAACTATTCATTCACTAGCACTAGTATAACAATGCAATGTTTGCGCTGAAATGTTGTTGAACTATGTATTCACAGGAGCTAAAGAAACTGAGGGTAAGGATGATGGACTGACCAAGCATGTCTTCAGACCTAAACGCTATTGAGCATCTGAGGGGCATCCTTAAATGGAAGGTGGAGGAGTCCAAGGTCTCTAACATCCACCAGCTCCATGATGTCCTCATGGAGGAGTGGAAGAGGATTCGAATGGCAACTTGTGAAGCTCTAGTGAACTCCATGCCCAAGAAAGTTAAGGCAGTGCTTGAAAATAATGGTGGCCACACAAAATTATTGACACTTTGGCCATAATTTGACTATTTTCACTTAGGGGTGTACTCACTTTTGTTGCCAGCAGTTTAGACATTAGTGGCTGTGTGTTAAGTTATTTTAAGGACACAACTAATTGAAAGTTATACAAGCCCTACACTGACTACTTTGCATTGTATCAAAGTGTCATATCTTCAGTGTTGTCCCATAAAAAGATATAATTAAATATTTACAAAAAAATATGAGGTGTGTACTCACTTTTGTGAGATACTGTAGATTGCTGGCTGGTGTCTGCAGTTGCTTTTGGTCAGATATTGCCACAACACATTTCATGAGATGAACACAAAATGGCATTCTATGATGTTCTCAGGCAAAGGAGCTTCTTTAACTCTGTCAGCCCTTTGGCTCGGCTATTTCCGTCGGGCCCATAGAAGTGAATGGGAGCGGTGGCTGGTCATGAGCAGTGCGCTCCTATTCACTTCTATGGGGAGACCGCTTGGTGGTGGCCGGACCTGATTCCTCCAGCCACCACCTTGCGGGGCTCCGTTACTGATATAGATGGGACCTACTGTCACCTACATCTATAAGACATATGCCCCCATTTTCTAAGATAAGACACTCCCTTTAAGTTTTATACAGTGAAAAATATCTTTTTGTATTACCATTTTCTGAAAGCCACATTTTTTTAATTTTTGGGGCGATTGTCTTATGTAGGAGCTTGTTTTTGCAGGATGAGGTGACAGTTTGGTAGCATTTCGGCGTACATGCGATTTTTAGATTGCTTGGCATTAGACTTTGTTTCGGTGCTGTTTAGTTTTTTTCATGGCATTCACCTGAGGGGGTAGATTGTGTGATATTTTTATAGAGCAGGTCGTTACAGATGCAGCGATACCTAATATATGTCTGTTTTTCTTTTTTTTCTTTTATTTATAATTTTATATGACTTTATTACGGGAAAGCTGTGTTTTTTTTTTTTTTTTTACTTGAAACCTAGGTATTCTACAGGTTAATACTAAAAAGAAAACAACTAAAGCACAAAATGAAACAAAAAATACTGTATTTGTTTACGTTTACGTCTACGGAGCTGTGTGAGGACTCATTTTTTGAGGGGTCGATCTGTACTATATTGATACCGTATGTTGGAGTGTGTTTGACTTTTCTAGCAATTTTTCTTAAAATTTTTGTAGCATGCAATCATAATTGTGATATAAAATTACAGCATGTTGCAGGAAAACTACAACTCCCAGCAGGTCCTGAAGGTTTGCATCTCACAGGGTATCCTAGGAGTTGTAATTTACAGAGGGGAATGCAGTAAAATGTGAAATTTATTTTTATTAAACTATAGATTTACCGATATTATATAATGCTGTCTTGGGGGACTAGCGGCTGCCTGTTATGTCCACCACTGAGTCATAGGCAGCTTCTGTTTCATGGGGGACACAGCAGCACCACCAGCACGTCTGCACACTCAGGAGCACAGTAAAAGCTTGCCGCCGCGCTCTACAGACTCTAGAATATGGGCGGGCGGCAGGGCTCTGTGAGGATGCAGCGTGCGTGCAGCGCAGCGAGTGAGAAGGAAGCGCAGGTACTGCACCACATGTATCAAGAGGCGTGCCCTGCCGTTTACTGAAAGATGGCAGCGCCAGATGCCAGCATCGCTGCAGGGCAAGTTAAGTGCGAGATGATCAAGATCATCTCGCCACCTTCTGTATGTCTCTGTAGCTTTGCTCTTCCTATTGAAGTGGCAGGGAGCGGAGCTTGCCAGCAGAAAGCTGGGGCCCCTTGCCACTGCTGATTAATATGTATACTAGAGGTTGCACTACATCTTTTACAGAAGAGTAAAAATACTCCTTTTAACAATTTTGAGGAGTATTTTTAGCCGGGGAGGAGTACAAATTCTGCGGTAATTCATATATATATAATGCATAGGCCCACATAACGTTATAAGGGTCCATTCACACATCCGCAATGTGTTTTGCCTCATTCCGCATTTTGCGGACCGCATATTGCCGGCACTATAGAATATGCCTATTCTTGTCCACAATTGCGGCACTATAGAATATGCCTATTCTTGTCCACAATTGCGGACAAGAATAGGACATGTTCTATTTTTTTCGGGAAATGGAATTGCGGACCCGGAATGAATGGGTCCGCAATTCCTTTCCGCAGAATGCGGAACGAAATTTCGGACGTGTGAATGGACCCTGAGGCTGATATTTCTGCAGGGAAACCATTGCTAGTCTCCCATGTAGAAAAAAATGCAGGCAATTTTACATTTATCCAACATCATACACCAAACATAAGACCACTGCTGCCATACACAGCGCCCGCCTGACGCTGCCATACACAGCGCCCACCTGACGCTGCCATACACTGCGCCCACCTGACGCTGCCATACACGGCGCCCAGCTGACGCTGCCATACACGGCGCCCACCTGACGCTGCCATAAACGGTGCCCACCTGACGCTGCCATACACGGCGCCCACCTGACGCTGCCATACATGGCGCCCACCTGACGCTGCCATACACGGCGCCCACCTGACGCTGCCATACACGGCGCCCACCTGACGCTGCCATACACGGCGCCCACCTGACGCTGCCATACACTGCGCCCACCTGACGCTGTCATACACGGCGCCCACCTGACGCTGCCATACACGGCGCCCACCTGACGCTGCCATACACGGCGCCCACCTGACGCTGCCATACACGGCGCCCACCTGACGCTGCCATACACGGCGCCCACCTGACGCTGCCATACACGGCGCCCACCTGACGCTGCCATACACGGCGCCCACCTGACGCTGCCATACACGGCGCCCACCTGACGCTGCCATACACCGCGCCCACCTGACGCTGCCATACACCGCGCCCACCTGACGCTGCCATACACGGCGCCCACCTGACGCTGCCATACACTGCGCCCACCTGACGTTGCCATACAGTGCGCCCACCTGACGTTGCCATACACAGTGCCCAACTGACACTGCTATACACAGAGCCCAACTGACTCTGCCACAACACTGTGCCCACCTGATGCTGCCATACACAGCACCCACCTGATGCTGCCATACACAGCACCCAACTGACGCTGCCATACACAGCACCCGCCTGACGCTGCCATACACAGCACCCGCCTGACGCTGCCATACAATGCACCCGCTTGACACTACTATATACATATTACATACACAGCTCTACCACATGCCCATTACACAGATAGTTTACTATATACACATTGCACACACAGCTTTGCTACATGTCCATTACACAGACACGCATTTTGCGGACCGCATATTTTCTTGTCCACAATTGCGGCACTATAGAATATGCCTATTCTTGTCCACAATTGCGGACAAGAATAGGACATGTTCTATTTTTTTCGGGAAATGGAATTGCGGACCCGGAATGAATGGGTCCGCAATTCCTTTCCGCAGAATGCGGAACGAAATTTCGGACGTGTGAATGGACCCTGAGGCTGATATTTCTGCAGGGAAACCATTGCTAGTCTCCCATGTAGAAAAAAATGCAGGCAATTTTACATTTATCCAACATCATACACCAAACATAAGACCACTGCTGCCATACACAGCGCCCGCCTGACGCTGCCATACACAGCGCCCACCTGACGCTGCCATACACTGCGCCCACCTGACGCTGCCATACACGGCGCCCAGCTGACGCTGCCATACACGGCGCCCACCTGACGCTGCCATAAACGGTGCCCACCTGACGCTGCCATACACGGCGCCCACCTGACGCTGCCATACATGGCGCCCACCTGACGCTGCCATACACGGCGCCCACCTGACGCTGCCATACACGGCGCCCACCTGACGCTGCCATACACTGCGCCCACCTGACGCTGCCATACACGGCGCCCACCTGACGCTGCCATACACGGCGCCCACCTGACGCTGCCATACACGGCGCCCACCTGACGCTGCCATACACGGCGCCCACCTGACGCTGCCATACACGGCGCCCACCTGACGCTGCCATACACGGCGCCCACCTGACGCTGCCATACACGGCGCCCACCTGACGCTGCCATACACGGCGCCCACCTGACGCTGCCATACACCGCGCCCACCTGACGCTGCCATACACCGCGCCCACCTGACGCTGCCATACACGGCGCCCACCTGACGCTGCCATACACTGCGCCCACCTGACGTTGCCATACAGTGCGCCCACCTGACGTTGCCATACACAGTGCCCAACTGACACTGCTATACACAGAGCCCAACTGACTCTGCCACAACACTGTGCCCACCTGATGCTGCCATACACAGCACCCACCTGATGCTGCCATACACAGCACCCAACTGACGCTGCCATACACAGCACCCGCCTGACGCTGCCATACACAGCACCCGCCTGACGCTGCCATACAATGCACCCGCTTGACACTACTATATACATATTACATACACAGCTCTACCACATGCCCATTACACAGATAGTTTACTATATACACATTGCACACACAGCTTTGCTACATGTCCATTACACAGATAGATCTACTGTGTGCATATTACACACAGAAAACTGTACAATAGACTGGTTACACTGACATAGCTCTGCTTTATACACACCTTCCACACATGAAGTACCTCTGCATTCTCTACAAGCACAGCCTGTGTTCCCCTAACTCCTCCCACACATGGCTGATCACATGACTGTGACATCACCACAGGTCCTGGAACCACAACATAGTGTTTAGTCTAGTCTCTGGAGCTGCTCCTGGTGAGAGGAGGCGGAGCTTCTCAGGAGAGGGGCGGAGCTTCAACTAGGCAGGGGCCCACAGAGGATTTCCCCGACTCCCCGGTGGGCCAGTCCGAGCTTGTATGGAAAGGTCATCAATATTGGTAAGCGGACAATACCTTTGAGTCAGGTGACAAGTGACCACTAAGTAAGTGCTGTATCAGACATGTTTTAACCTTATTTGGAATCTCACAGTATTTCTCTATATGTGGCTGTTTTTTCTTTAGGGTATGACCACACGCAGGAGTGGATCATAAAATAAGAGGTGTAAAGGACAGATACAACTTCTCTTTTTTGAATGCAGTTTTTCCAAAACTGCATCAGGAAACCTAACCATGTGGCCGTATCCTTATCGATTCAAGGGACACTATGCTGATACTGGTGTGCAGGGGCATTGCAAGGGTCCTAAAAGATCCAGGGCCCAAACCCCAATGAATATGGCCCAGTTACACCCCCTCCCTCCACCCACACACCACATTTTGCTGTACTTGCTATACAGCAGCACATACCTGTCACATCCAGTGCCTCCAGGTGACGTCTCCTCCGATGTAGATCCTCTGTCATCATCTTCTCCATTTGGTCCATACAACTTCTTTGGTCCGTATCTACAGAGTGTGACACACAAACATCTTAGCTTCCTCACATTTCTATCATCATTCCTCAACCTGGAGTCCCCACAGTGTTATCCTGCTGCTCGATGTGTCCCCCAGTACCCCCAAATACTATCCGGAAGAAATATGAGTGCCCCCTATTGTAATAGTGCTCCTCAAAGTCCCACCAATAGTAATTCCCTTCTAGAATGCCCTCATTAGTAATACTGCTCCCTACAGTGCCCCCAACCGTGATAACACTCCCCAATAGTGCCCCCATTAGTAGAAGAGTCCTCCAGTATTAATAATACCCTCACAGAGCCCCCAGTAGAAATAAGGCCCCCTCTTGTTCCCCCAGTGGTAATATAGCTATCTACAGACCCCCTCAGTAGTAATAAGGCCCCCATAATGCTCTTAGTAAAAATAATGCGGATCTATAAGTCCCTCCTATAGAGCCCCCAGTAGTAATAAGAACGCCTATAATGTCCCCTGGATTTGCAGTGCCCCCTGTAGTTATATTCCTCAATCCACCATACAGTCCCATGTAAATAACGTCACACCATCTCTCCTGCCCCCTCTAAAATACAGTCCTATGTAAATAACATCACTCCCCTCCCTTCAGCCCCTCCACCATAGAGTCCTATGTAAATAACATTATTTCCCTCCTCCGCCATAGAGTCCCATGTAAATAGCATCACACCATCTCTTCAGCCCTCCTCCAATATACAGTCCCATGTAAATAACATCTCTCTCTATCTACAGCCCCCTCACAACTACAGTCCCATGTAAATAACATAACCTCCTCCCCAGCCACCATCAACATACAGTCCCATGTAAATAACATCACTCCCTCCCCCAGCCCCCTCCAACATAAAGTCCCATATAAATAACATCACTCCCTCCTACTGCCACTACTAACACACAGTTCCATGTAAATAACATACCTCCCTTCAGCCCTAACATACAGTCCCAGTTAAATAATCACAACTCCCAGCATTGCTCTGCCTGTCCCTTCACTTACCTCTCCTCATGTAGCAGACATCACCACAGCTTCTTCCCCCAGGACTTCTCCTCTTCAGTGCCGTCCTCTCCTGCACTGGTCACATGATGGTGACATCATCGCAGGTCCTTCTCAACCACTGCCTGTTTTACTGGTCACATGAACTGTGATGTCACCACAGGTCCTTCAGCTCTTCCACTGCATTAGGTTCAATTGTATTGCTGTCCTGAGGATGGCAATACAGTTGTATCTAGCTGGCAGGCAGGACATTCGGGGCCTGGGACAAATCATCAGGGGCCCAGGCCCCTGCTGGTGTGTATATGTCTTCATCTCTCAGTTGGCTTGATTAACACTGTTCTCCAAGCTTGCTGCACTTTGTGGTTCCACACTGTACTGCAAGTACCTTCTCTGATCTATTTCCTTTGCTATTATTTAACCAATAACACAGAAAGTTGTGTAGATCCTTTCTATATTATGTTTTTTTTGGTTAAAATTGCCTACATTCCCGTGGACGTTTGCTGAACTTTTGTTAATGGACTTGGGATGAACATGGACAAATATTTTAGTTATTTCCTATCTGAGTATGGTGGCTAAGTGGTTAGCACTGTTCCCTTGCTGCACTGGGGTCCTAGGTTTGAATCTGACGATGGACAACAGCATGGGGTTTTTATGTTCTCCCTGTGTTTTTGTGATTTTCTTCCCACACTCCAAAGACATACTGATAGGGAACTGAGATTGTGAGCCCCACTGGGGACATAGAGTGATGCTAATGTCTGTAAAGTTCTGCGAAATATAGTAGTGCTATATAGGGTTGTTGTGATACCAAAGTTTTGATTCGATTTCGATACCATAAAAAAGTATTGCGATACTCGATACCATTCGATAGCACGCAAAAAAAATAAAGCACCAGAAAAGCCGCGTGCATTCCGCATTTAAAAAAATGGTGAATCACTGCGTTTTTTGTTTTTTTCTGTTCCGGTGTTTACCGCATAAGATTTTTTTAAAAATATTTTAATTTTTTGGACGTGGCGATAATGTGATATGTTTATTTATATATAAAATTGTGAAAGGGGGTGATTTATACTTACTATTTAGTTTTTTACTTTTTATTTAATAACTATTTCCCCCCTTAGGGGCTAGAACCTGGGATCTTTTAATCCCTTGTCCTATTCACCCTGACAGAGCTCTATTAGGGTGAATAGGACTTCACATTCTCCCTGCTGCTCTGTGCTCTGGGCTTCAGTAGCGTCCTGGCTGGCATGGTAACCGATCGGAGCCCCAGGATTACACTGCTGGGGCTCCGATCAGAACTGCCACTGCCACCAATGAGAAGGGGAGGGGACCCTGTGGCCACTGCCACCAATGATGTTAACTCACTCATTCATTCAAATTCAACAGGATGCGGGAGCTGGCTGCAGAATCATATAGCAGCAGCGCGCTCATGTTCTCTGATGCTAGGCTGTGCCGTAGGGCAGCCTAGTATCGATAAATGTCAAATACTGGTATTGTATCGATACCGGGACAAAAGTATCGAATGGGTATCGATATTTTGATACCTGCAACAACCCAAGCGCTATATAAGTGAATAAAATAAATCAAATCTGTATTAACAGACTTTTCAATGGTAACAGATTGTATTTTGTAACAGGGGTTGTATATCATCTAGATCACAGCGGTATTCTCCATCCTGAGCTTGCCCTTATGTTGTTTGTGCCTATCAGCACTTTGTGAAGCATATATTGCTCTCCACCCACTATGCAGTTCTGTCAGGGTGCCAAGTCCACAGCGATATAAATAGGAATAACCTTTCCCAAATATAGAGCTTGCACTGTGTGACCTCAAGTGAACACTAGCTTCCTGTCGTTTCTAAGGGGGTCTCTAATACATTGTGCTTGTATACAGCTACAATTGAAAGCTGTCTTCAATGCAGCCTTTACCCCGTACAAGCCCCTATTAGGTCATCACATGTGGTTTTACGTATGGTATGAATAGGTACTGACGGCTTCCAAAGTAAAGTTTTAATTTGGAACTATTCTCTGCTCTGTACCTATGACCTGAGACACTTCATTTACAAGTGGGGTGCTTGTAAACATTACATAGTAGGAAATATATATATAAAGGGGGACATTTATTATGAATTATACACTACTTTTTTGTGTATTAATGTCGCAGATTTTGGCGCAATGTTTTCACACCACTTTTTTCTTGTGCCTAGACAAGGGAACATGGCATGTCATGGGCGGGGAAGATGGCGGGCCGCCAGGCCCGTTCATTTTTCATATTCCACTCCAGTTTTTGTAATGGAAAATTACTTAACTCTTCGCCAGCAATGGAGCTAGCGTAGATTTTAGATTATCGCTGGGCTGCTGGAGGGAGCTACAAAGTTATGTAGGGGCCTGCACCTCCACATAACTTTGACGCGTCCACCAGCAGCGCAGAGGGACTAAGACCGGAGTCTAAATTGCCGGTCTTAATAAATAGATAAATGGCTCCCTTATCCTTAGTCCGTTTTTTTTAACGCTACTGAATCTCATAAGGGTCAGTCCTCTTACCCACATAGTTATATTTCCATCAGATTCGCGCTGCTCTCTCCAAACAATACAAAGGCATCCAGGAACAACTTGTATCCTCTCCAATAACCACTAGTCACTGGTATAAATTATTTTTGACAGCTATATCCTTTTCTCCTCGATCTTGTAGTTTACCCTCAAAGGAACAATAAAATCTCCAATAGTGAAGTACTGGTAATAGAATAATGCCCAAGCATAGGGATTCTACTTACAAGACACTGATGTTAAACTTGCATAGCATCCTATACCAGTCCATGCCCAGCGCATTACCTCCACAGGATGTAGTCTGGGCTCTGTATTGGGATTTCAATCCCTCTTATTCCACAAGCGGCTTGTTGGTATCAAATAAACAGAGATACCTCCAATGGTGAAGCATCCTCATTCTGTACTTTTATAAAAGACTTTCTTTTCCATAAAACAATTGCATATCAATCAACCACCAACCCAACCTGGGTTTCACCTTCTCTTCCTCATGGGTTTCCATATTCAAATTTGCATCCCTGGTGGTGTAGGGAAGAGAAGGTGTTAATTTTAGTATCCCTCTTGGTGTATGGCAGAGAAAGGGCTAAAAGGGTTTAATGAGATTTAGATACTGATGACCTATCTTCAGGATAGGATAGGATAGGATAGGTATTAGTATTAAAATCCAAATAAAAAAAAACATTTTAATATCAAAATCCCTGGTGGTCTACTGCAAAGAAGAGTTTGTTACATCTAGGGAAAAATGAAAGGCATACCGAGGTCAGTAAAGCTGCATGCACCTCTCTGGGTGCCCTATCATGATGCCACAGAACAGGTAGCCATAATACGGCCGTGTGTGTGAGGCTGTGGGCTATAGTTAAAGTAGACACTAATGTAAGGCTAGTTTCACACCTCTGGTGTGAACCCCCGGGCACACTATTCTAGTAACATAGTACATAAAGCCGAAAAAAAGACATTTGTCCATCCGGTTCGGCCTGTCATCCTGCAAGTTGAGGCAGAGGAAGGCAAAAAACAAACAAACTGTGAGGTAGAAGCCAATTCTGGTAGACTCTCCGCTTGTCTGCCAGAACAGAATACGGTTCTCCGCCGGACCCCATTTTACATAATGGGGCCGGCGGACATTCCGTCTGCAAACAGCAATGCTAGATCCGGTAAACTCCAGGAGGCTGTTCTGTGCCGGAACAACCTGCTGGAAATAACAAAGTAGGTGTAAAAGTAGCCTAGGAATCAGTATAAGGAGGAAAAGTTCTTATAATAGAAAAAGCCTCATGTCAGTTGACTTATTCAATTTTTTGCAACTATCCAACAAATTTAGGTTACCACCCAATAAGATAAAGCAACTCATGACTGCAGACCAGTGCCAGACAATAGCGTTTGCACAGGGTACAGGAAGGTCACACTAGGGCTGCGAGGATGTCAGGATGTTCTGTCCTAATCCAGTCACATACTAATGTTTCTATTGTGTAAAAGCCAGGATTTTTGAGTTTGGCTGTATAAATCATTGCTATCTAAATATTTTGTGGGATGGGCGTAATAGAAGCTATAAATGCTCAGTGTTTTCTGTGGAATAATCATGGTGCTCTACAGCAGAGCATGAAGAGTACGTCCAGCTGAGGCTTTTCCAAGTATGACTGCCATGTAATAAATCATCCACTGGAGCCAAGGATATGAGTGCAGCAAAATCAGGGCTATGGACATAACTTTTGCATCACTCAGTGTTATTTTAAAGCTGCAAGAGTCCCATCTGTGTCCATTTATTTAGGCTGATATATTTTAGGCTTGTGAGTCCTTGACCTCTGAGCTACCAACCTGCAGAGACTATGGCCCATCCATGATCACATCCTGCTGGCATTTTACTCTTTATTTGAATACCATTAGTACTATTAGCATTAACCTGCGCACTTCATTCCCCATTATGGGCAGAGGCACAAGGCCGGCTAGATCAGGATGTACGGGCCGGCACATGCGCATTAAACTATCTTGTGCCTCTGCCCATAATGGGGAATGAAGTGCGCAGGTGCGGCGAATCTGTTGAACGGCGCTGTGCTGTGTGATCAAACTGCACATTTCAGAGTGGTCCTTTATTGTGGGCAGTCTAAGGGACACCTGTGCAATATTCATGCTGTCTAATCAGCACCATGATATGCCACACCTGAGGTGGGATGGATTATCTCGGAAAAGGAGAAGTGCTCACTAACACAGATTTAGACAGATTTGTAAACAATATTCGAGAGTAATGGGTCTTTTGTGTATGTTGAAAATGTTTCAGATCTTTGAGTTCAGCGCATGCAAAATGGGAGCAAAACCGAAAGTGTTGCGTTTATATTTTTGTTCTGTGTATATACAGTATATACAGGATATATATAGTATCAAGTTGCCAGCATGCATGGTATTACAATACAGTATACCACTTATAGTAAAGGATGTATAGTAAAAGTATTGGATGGGAAATTAGATTTTTTTGGATCATTGCTTCCACGGAGTGCAGCACTTGGTTAAACGTCTATCTGACCTCCCAGAACAAAAATGTAATCGAGATTAAGATGAATTTGATGAAGGCTAATAAATAATGGGGGAGATTTATGAAAACTCGTGCAAATGAAAACTGGCTTAGTCGACCATAGCAACCAATCAGATTCTATCTTTTATTTTCCAAAGGAGCTGTGAAAAATGAAAGGTGGGATCTGATTGGTTGCTAGGGGCAACTAAGCCAGTTTTCCTTAGCACCAGTTTGATTAATCTCCCCCACTGTGTATGTTAGTGTGTCACTGTATACAGTTGCAAGAAAAAGTATGTGAACCCTTTGGAATTATATTGATTTCTGCACAAATCGGTCATAAAATGTGATCTGATCTTCATCTAAGTCACAACAATAGACAATCACAGTCTGCTTAAACTAATAACACACAAAGAATTAAATGTTACCATGTTTTTTTTTAACACACCATGTAAACATTCAAAGTGCAGATGGAAAAAGTATGTGAACCCCTAGACTAATGACATCTCCAAGAGCTGATTGGAATGAGGTGTCAGCCAACTGGAGTCCAATCAATGAGATGAGATTGGAGGTGTTGGTTACAGCTGCCCTGTCCTATAAAAAACACACACCAGTTCTGGGTTTGCTTTGCACAAGAAGCATTGCCTGATGTGAATGATGCCTTATACAAAAGAGCTCTCAGAAGACCTACGATTAAGAATTGTTGACTTGCATAAAGCTGGAAAGGGTTATAAAAGTATCTCCAAAAGCCTTGCTGTTCATCAGTCCACGGTAAGACAAATTGTCTATAAATGGAGAAAGTTCAGCACTAATGCTACTCTTCCCTAGGAGTGGCCGTCCTGTAAAGATGACTGCAAGAGCACAGCGCAGACTGCTCAATGAGGTGAAGAAGAATCCTAGAGTGTCAGCTAAAGACTTACAAAAGTCTCTGGCATATGCTAACATCCCTGTTAGCGAATCTACGATAAGTAAAACACTAAACAAGAATGTATTTCATGGGAGGATACCACAGAGGAAGCCACTGCTATCCAAAAAAAAACATTGCTGTAGATTTACAGTTTGTACAAGAGCACCTGGATGTTCCACAGCAGTACTGGCAAAATTTTCTGTGGACAGATGAAACCAAAGTTGAGTTGTTTGGAGGAAACAAACAACACTATGTGTGGAGAAAAAGAGGCACAGCACACCAACATCAAAACCTCATCCCAACTGTGAAGTATGGTGGAGGGGGCATAATTGTTTGGGGCTGCTTTGCTGCGTAAGGGGCTGGACGGATTGCTATCATCAAAGGAAAAATGAATTCCCAAATTTATTAAGACATTTTGCAGGAGAACTTAAGGCCATCTGCCCACCAGCTGAAGCTCAACAGAAGATGGGTGTTGAAAAAGAACAACGACCCAAAGCATAGAAGTAAATCAACAACAGAATGGCTTAAACAGAGGAAAATACGCCTTCTGGAGTGGCCCAGTCAGAGTCCTGACCTCAACCCGATTGAGATGCTGTGGCATGACCTCAAGAAAGCGATTCACACCAGACATCCCAAGAATATTGCTGATCTGAAACAGTTCTGTACAGAGGAATGGTCAAGAATTACTCCTGACCGTTTTGCACGTCTGATCTACAACTACAGGAAATGTTTGGTTGAAGTTATTGCTGCCAAAGGTGGTTCAACCAGTTATTAAATCCAAGGGCTCACATACTTTTTCCACCTGCACTGTGAATGTTTACATGGTGTGTTCAATAAAAACATGGTAACATTTAATTATTTGTGTGTTATTAGTTTAAGCCGACTGTGATTGTCTATTGTTGTGACTTAGATGAAGATAAGATCACATTTTATGACCTATTTGTGCAGAAATCCATAAAATTCCAAAGGGTTCACATACTTTTTCTTGCAACTGTAAATGGACATGCAAAATCTTGTCATGTCATTAAGAGGAAATTCTGGCAAAACCAGAGATTCCTATTGCAATTTTACATATGTGATGAGTAATATGCAACCTGACAGAACATACTGGCTTGTAATTCATGAGGCACGTTACCTCTATGTAGCATGGGTGTCGTATATTTAAGATGAAGTGAAAGCGAAGATGTATTACTCTCAGCTCCTTGGGCTAACATACCCTTGTTAACACAAAGGAAGCCACCGAACAGTCTATTTTAAGAAGGATGCAGACTAATCACTAGAGGAAGACGTGTGCCATGTACGCCGCAGCCAGGAAGGTCCATGGACCCCAGCCAAATGTGTTTTTAACAGAGGTAATGGTTATCTTGGACACAAGTAGGTGCCTGACCCCATTAGTGTTAAGGGCGGTCTCACTTCCTACTGTAATGTAACTGACATGATCATGTTTGTGTCTCCTAAGATAAGTTATTAGAATTCCTTACCGGTAAAAGAAACCTTAAATATGCAGACTTAAGCCCCCTGCACACTGTGCTTCCCGTTGCCGTATTTTGGACCGCATTTGCAGATCCACAATACATGGGCACAGTTTCATGTGTATTCCACATCACAGATGCAGACCCATTCACTTCAATGGGTCCGCAAATCCCGAGATGCGGAATGGTGCGGAAAGGAACGGAACCCTACGGGAGCACTACGGAGTGCTTCTGTGGGGTTTCGTCCCATACTTCCGTTCCATAAAAATATAGAACATGTCCTATCTTTTTGCGGAACGGCCAGATCGCGGGCCCATTAAAGTAAATGGGTCCACGATCCGCTGCAGCTGCCCCACAGTCGGTGTTCATGCATTGCGGCCCACATTTTGCAGGCCGCAGCACGACCACGGGGCGCACACGTGTGCAGGAGGCCTTAAGCTGATCTGACCCTGCAGGATTTTAAACATGTGATCAGTGTTGGATCGTCCATTATTACCTTTGTACTGCGATGAATGCAAAGCTGAGTAATATAATAAAAAGCAATGTATGATGTGCTTGTGGACATCACCGTTTTCTCTACTGTCAACAGAGCAGAAACCATTGGGCCCCAATAGAGATGAGAAAACCAGTTGAGATTCGTTTCGGGTCTGGTTTACCAAATTTTTTAAAAAGTGTGGTTCGAACCCAAATCGATTCGGGCCAAACCGAAGTTGCTCCAATTGCCCTAAAATTTGGTACATACGGTAACTCCCTTTAGCCTACTACAATAATTTTTAGGAAAACTTTGTATCTCTTTTTAAGAATTTTTTTCCCTTTCCCTCCCCAAGCTCTGGAACACAATGACAGCAATAGTAAATGATGTCCGAGTGACTCTGACATACATAGCTATGGGTAAATGCACATTTGATGGTGTTATCATACAGCGTGTTTAAAAAGACACCACGCAGATGATGTTTAAACACACGGTGTTATGGGATAAAAAAGTGTATGTGGGGAAGATGATGGTTAGCAAGTGGCATGACACAGGCCGCAGCAGCCGTACACAACGTGATGGTAGGTCGGTAGACAGACAGCAAGAGTGACAAGATGGGGCACTGACAGCAGGGAGAGGTCTATTGATCACATTCAAGCTTCCTGCACTGCGAGAACATTTCTGTATTAATGCAGTAATCATGTACATATACCACCTCATGAAATTTAAACCTCTCCCCCCCTAAAAATAAATAAATAATTTTTCTAAAGAAAGAAGATAGAGAGCGTTCTGTGCCAGTTCGGGCTACTGTTCCAGTCTGCCTGCCTAGAAATCCATGGGGTCATGGAACTGGGTATGCGACAGAGACTGACCATAGTTTAGATAGGCCTTAACCTGGGTGTTGAGGCAGGAGCTGTTGGCTTACTGACTGGCCTCAGACGGGCACAGCATGTAGAAAAACTGCTCCATCATGAGACTGAAATGGCTGCTGCTAATGCTACTGTTGCTTCTGTGGCCAGGCAGGGGTGACTCTGCTGCATGGGACAGCCTCCCTTTCAGACATGCTGGCGGCCGTCGTCTGCTCACCGTAACCTGCGGCAAGCTACCTACACAGTGTTTCCTGGTAGCAAAGTAATTTGTCCTCCCTTTCTGCCACATGAAAACATTCCCCCATTTTGCCTTTGGTAGCAAGGGTCTAAAAGCATGGCTATCCAGTCATCATAAGAATGCTTGATGTTAACAAGACGTGTGTCACTGCGTAAGCGAGCCAGCATACAGGTGGCCATTCTGGCCTGTGTGCCCAAGGAGCCACTTCTTTCTGGCTCTGCCCCCATTGAGGCAATTGGGTGTCTTGGCTGGTGCCATCCTCGTCATTGTCCTCTTGCTCCTCCCCCTCTGACTTTTCCTCCTTCTCTTGCAGTGTCCTCATCCTCATCCTTATCTTTGTTATACTCCTTTTCGATGGCAGATTCCCTTTGTATGCCCCCAAAAGCTATAGGGCGGACTGCAAGATGCGTCAACTGCACTTCTTTCGCCATGGTCCCTGCTGCATGAGCGTCAGCGTCTGTTCTAGATAAATATGAGAGGGGTGATGTAGTTCATTCCGCAGTAGTACCTGCTGATAAACTTTGTGGCCTCTTTGAAGGCAACTGACAGGTGTCTTGGATGATCTGCCACTGCCTGACCTTGTAGCAACACATTCTCCCTGCTGCTGAAACTGTCTGGGCATGACAAAATCATTCATAGCTTTCCGCTGCTCGTACAGATGCTCAAGCATGTGCAATGTCAAATTCCAGCTAGCTGGCACGCCGCGGAATAGGCGCTATATTGGCAGGTTGTTCTGTCGCTCCAGGTCCAGGAGAGTGTTCCTTACCACGTAAGAGTGGCTGAAGTGCTTGGACAGTCTGTGGGATATCATGGTGGGTTTTATCACCCCCCTCACTGACTGTCGCTGCTTCTGACACCAATAACATGGCTACGGGGGCTACTACCACTATCACCACGAACAAGGCTATGCTTGGGGTCTGCAATCTCCTCCTCCACTTCCTCCTCCGGGCAGTACAACTGTTGACTGCTTGCACACAAATCGGCAACAGGGAGACTCTCTTGACTATCTGCCATAGGGCTGTGGTGGGGTTTTCTTTCCACTTTTTAGCAAAAAGGAAGGTACCCTCTAGGTAGGGGCAGTGAAGAGTGGGAGGACTCCACTCAAAGCCTTCTTTGGGGCTGCAATGAGGGGGAGAAGGATGTACGCTGTGACCCATGGCTCCATGGCACGGTCTTAATCTCTGAAGTCACCTCCACATCATCCTGCTGTGACTGAGAGGAGGAGTGAGCCATCTAATCCAAAATCTCATCCACTTTCTCCTCAACGATAAAGTTGCGCCTTTCTGAAGCCAGCAGAGACAACTGCAGCCTACTACTACCTCCACTACTTCTTTCATGGCTACCCCTCCGTAGTCTGGACATTTTTGGGCCTCTCAGATAATGTTGTGCACGGCCATGTGTCTTTGTGTAGTAAACACGTATAAATGCTGCTAGGTTGAATATAATTAACAATCCCCCCCCCCCCCCCAAAAAAAAAAAAAAAACTGGGTGAAATAGGGAAACAGACTTGGGTCTAAATTAGTTATCACTTCCAGATACTTTTGTGTGTTACCCTGTCTATTGGTGTAGTAATCATGTATGTATGCTAGTTTAATTACATTTAACAATATCCCCCCCCCCCCCAAAAAAAATGTAATTCCAACCGTGTGGAAACTGAGCGAGTCTTGACGCTTAATTTCAACTTAACACTCACATGTAGATTGTTGCCACACCATGGGAATTGCTACAGTAATCACGTATATATGCTTGATTAAGTTGAAAGTACCCCCCCCAAAAAAAAAAAAATTATTGCGACCGTATGGAAACTGAAAATATGTAAATGGACGACTGAGGCTTGAATCTCAATTTCAACTTAACACACACAGGTGGATTGCTGCTATACCTTGTGTGTGTGTGTGTGTATATATATATATATATATATATATATATGCCGGTTTAATTACATTCAGCAATTCTCAAAAAATTATTAAATTACAACCGTGGGGAAACTGAAAATATGTAAATGGTCAATTGAGGCTCGACACTTAATTTCAACTTAATACACACACAATAGGGGCATTATTATTACTGGGGGCACTATATGGGCATTATTAATATGTGGCTATTTCAGAGGGCATTTTTACTAAGGAAGGCAAATTTTTTCTGCAGTATATTATTTGAGGGCATTAGGGAGCACAAGGGGCACAGTGTTGGGGTGGCACCAGGATGACTCTGTTGGGGCACCAAGATAGGGAGTTTGTGTTGAGATGGTAGGTTGGATGATGTAAAAGTGAAGACTCTTAAATGTTGTTGTAACAACCTCTGCAGAGATGAGACATGGCTGAAAGAAGTTGTGATGCAGGTCTGGTTTGAATAGAGAATATAAGGCACATCACTGGATTTAAGAAGTATATAGCGCTGCATTCTCCTGTATTTCCAGGCAGCGCTTCTCTAAATCTGTGCCTCCACACAATCCTGTCTCTGAGCTCTACAGTCAGTTCTTTCCTCCACATGGCTTGGTTTTTGTTCTGATGTGCATTGTCAGCTTTAAGACCTTATATAGACAGGGCTGTGTCTTTCCAAATCATGTCCAGTAACCTCTTTACCAGAGGTGGACTCCTATCAAAGTGTAGAAACATCTCAAAGATGATCAAGATAAATGGTTTGCCCCCAGAGCAAAATTTCAAGTGTCATAGCAAAGGGTCTGAATTCTTATGTCCATGTAAAATTTTAGTTTTTCCTTTTTAATAAATTTGCAAAAATCTCTAAAATTCAGTTTTCACATTCTCATTATGGAGTATGTAGTGCAGGTTGGCGGGGGAAAACTAGATTTTTTGTTTATCTTCGGGTACTTTCACACTAGCGTTAGAAGAATCTGTCAGGCAGTTCCATTGCCTGAACTTCCTGCTGCATCCGGAAATCCGTATGCAAACGGATATATATATTTTCCAGATCCAGTAGACTTTTGCATTAAAATACCGGATCCATCTTTCCGGTATCATCCAAAAGCACTGCGCATGTGCAGACCGGAAAACTGGATACGGCGATGCAGAAATTCCTGGAACACTTGGTACCGGATACGGCATTAATACATTTCAATGAAAATGAATGCCAGATCCAGCAATTGCGGTAGTGTTCCGGGATTTTGGCCGGAAAAAAACAACGCAGCATGCTGCAGTATTTTGTCTGATCAAATACTATAGGGCAGAAGACATCCTGATGCATACTGAACAGATTCCTTTCCATTCAGAATGCATTGGGACAAAACTGATGCGTTTTTTTCTGGTATTGAGACCCTTTACCGGATTTCCATACCTGAAAAGAATAACACTAGTGTGAAAGGTCCCAACATAAAATGTCAAAAAAGGGTCTGAAGAGTTTCCAAATACACTGTATATACACTCACCTAAAGAATTATTAGGAACACCTGTTCTATTTCTCATTAATGCGATTATCTAGTCAACCAATCACATGGCAGTTGCTTCAATGCATGTAGGGTTGTGGTCCTGGTCAAGGCAATCTCCTGAACTCCAAACTGAATGTCAGAATGGGAAAGAAAGGTGATTAAAGCAATTTTGAGCGTGGCATGGTTGTTGGTGCCAGACGGGCCGGTCTGAGTATTTCACAATCTGCTCAGTTACTGGGATTTTCACGCAAAACCATTTCTAGGGTTTACAAAGAATGGTGTGAAAAGGGAAAAACATCCAGTATGCGGCAGTCCTGTGGGCGAAAAATGCCTTGTTGATGCTAGAGGTCAGAGGAGAATGGGCCGACTGATTCAAGCTGATAGAAGAGCAACGCTGACTGAAATAACCACTCGTTACAACCGAGGTATACAGCAAAGCATTTGTGAAGCCACAACACGCACAACCTAGAGGCGGATGGGCTACAACAGCAGAAGACCCCACCGGGTACCACTCATCTCCACTACAAATAGGAAAAAGAGGCTACAATTTGCACAAGCTCACCAAAATTGGACTGTTGAAGACTGAAAAAATGGTTTCTTGAACATGACAATGAGTTCACTGTACTAAAATGGCCCCCACAGTCACCAGATCTCAACCCAATAAAGCATCTTTGGGATGTGGTGGAACAAGAGCTTCGTGCCCTAGATGTGCATCCCTCAAATCTCCATCAACTGCAAGATGCTATCCTTTCAATATGGGTCAACATTTCTAAAGAATGCTATCAGCACCTTGTTGAATCAATGCCACGTAGAATTAAGGCAGTTCTGAAGGCAAAAGGGGGTCCAACACCGTATTAGTATGGTGTTCCTAATAATTCTTTAGGTGAGTGTATATATATACAGTACAGACCAAAAGTTTGGAGACACCTTCTCATTCAAAAAGTTTTCTTTTTTTTCATGACTATGATAATTTATTGTTTTGATGCCTTCAGTGTGAATATACAATTTTCATAGTCATGAAAATAAAGAAAACTCTTTGAATGAGAAGGTGTGTCCAAACTTTTGGTCTGTACTGTATGTGTATATATATATATATATATATATATATATATATATATAATGTTTATTTTATTTTATTAATTACAAAGAGAATTGAGAGTGATTTTTAAAACCATTGAGGTTGTTGAGTAAATCAATGAAGGCATTCTGGAGGGTCTCATCTTTAATGACATTACCACAGCTTTGCCATGAATAGACATTGCTGGTGGGGTATTTTGTGCTGCACTCTACTGTTTGGTTCTATGGGGCATTATTTTTTGCTGGGCTATGATATATATGGTTCTGCTTGGGAGGTACTTTTTGCTGCACTGTGGTATTAACAGCCCCACCCACTTGTGATGGCCACACCCACTTGTGTTTGCCTCACATTCTGTCAAATTGGCCCTGCCTACAACATGGGGCCACATTTAGTTTTTTCCAGGGCCACTTTAAGTTTCCATGGGTCCCTGGATGTCATAGTACATAGATTATGCACACAGTAATGCAACAGTACTGGAATAAATTACAAAGTGATTTCAAATACATTGCTTATGTTCACAGTGATGTCATTAGACAAGAACAATGCTTACAGCTATGTCAAAATAGTGAATATTATGAACGTTGGTGTCACAGTACATGGTTAGAGCTCAAAGTGACTTCACAATACAGGGATAATGCTTATGGTTATGCCAAAATAGAAGTTATGCACAGTAATGTCACAGTACAGGGCAGTGGCATAACTACATGGGTCGCAGTGGTCGCAATTGCAACCGGACTCCTAAGCCACGGAGCCCTGTGACCTGGCTTCTAAGCCAGGGGGGACAGTGGTGCTCCGCCAATTATGTATTGCCATCCTCAGGATGGCGATAAAGTTAGATGCTGCGGTGGGACACGAGAAAGATGTTTCCCTGCCCTACCTTTCCCTCTGATAGGATTTAGGCCTAGTGCCTTTAGCCTATCTATCCGATGACATAATCATCATCGCAATGCCATAGCCAGGCAGCGTATAGCTCAGGAAGCAGGCTGGTAGAGGCCTGCACCGCATCACTGACAGGTAACTCTGGAGGTAAGTATTTTAGGTTATTTATTTTTTGGGGCCACTATGGGGGGAAGGGATGCAACGGAGCACTATTGGGCATTGTTTCTACTGTCAGCACTAAATTGGATCAGTTTGTACTGGTACACATAAGAGATTTTTTTGTACTGGCACATATCATATGGAGCATAATGGGGACATCGGCTTTATTTAGGGCACTAAGAGGGGTATTTTTTGTACTGGCACAGAGAATGGGCATTTTTGTACTGGCACACATTATAAACTGGTATTTTTTGCACTGGCGCACAGTATAAAGGGGTATTTTTGGGGGATTGGCACACATTATAAGAGGGTATTTTTGTACTGACATACATTAGGGGAAATTTTTCTACTTGCACATTATGAGGAAAATTATTACTACTGGGGGACTATGGGGAACATGATTACTAGTATGGGCACAATGTGGGCATTATTACTTCTGGAGAACAATAGGGGGCATTATTACTATTGGGGGCACTGTTAACACTAAATACACTGTGCCAGAGAATTATTACTATTTGTGGAACTTTGGGAAACACTATTACTGTAGGAGGCACCCTGGCACAGTATCAGCTTAGCACAATTTTTTTTTTTGGGGGGGGAGGCATTCTTTTTATGACATTATTAGTATCAGGGACACTTTTTGCTGGTTGAAGTTATTTTTTAGTGCACTATGTGCCAATAATTATCTACGGGGGCACTATCTGTGTGGTACTAGTATTTTCAGGGAGACTGTTTCTGACGTGTAGTAGCGGGGAGCACAGCGGGCACAGTATTGGGGGTGGCAGGGTGGGGTGTTCAGAAGGTAGGAGGAAGATTGAAAAGTAGGAAACTAAAAAGTTTGTCTGTCAAACTCTGCAGAGACAAAAGACGGTTGAAAGAAATCATCATGGCGGTCTGGTCTGAATGGAGAAGATGAGGAAATAGAACAGTTACATCAGAGGATATGTCACTGGATATAAGAGGTATGTAGTGCTATATTACCCTATATGTTTTGTAGTGTTGTATGTAATGTTTTCCAAATATGTCTTTAACAGTAGGACTGAAGGCATACCTCCCAGCCATCCCGAATCCAGTGGGACAGTCCCAGATTGCCGTGTCTATCCCACTGTCCGAGTACGGGGGAGGTATGTCCCGCTTTGTGGCAGCTGTCCCTGCTTCCATAGGAAGCAGAGACAGTTGCCTGTAATGATGAAGCAGAGAGCTGGCATCGTCTCCCTGCTTCATCATTCCTCCCCCCTGTCGGCTCTCCACACCTCTGGTCTGTGCGGGGGGCGTGGCTGGCTAGAAGTCAGCCTCGGCTCCACCTCCTCCACAGACCAGCGCAGCCAATGTCCTGCTGCAGCTGCTATCAACAAGGTAAGTGTGTGGTGTTTATTTTTTATAACTTTCTGTGAGGGGCACATAACAGGGAATATTACTGGGGGCACAGCTTGGGCATATTACTGGGGGCATAGCTGGGCATATTACTGGGGGCACAAAACTGGGAATATTACAGGGGCACACCTGGGCATAATTCCATGAGAGGCCAAAAAACTGGGCATATTACTGGGGGCACAGCTGGGCATAATTCTGTGAGGGGAAAAATGGGGGCATAAATATTGTGCGGTGGCATGAAGGGAGAATAATGACTATGTGGAGGCATTAAGGGGACTGGTTCGGATTAGGTGCATAGTTATGTTTTCGGCGGAATTAGAAGCTTTGCCTAGTGCAGAAAATATTTGCCAAAGTGTCAGTTTGTTTAGAAATTTGGGAGGTATGGTAAAGGGAAGGGTTAGAGTGACAATTTGGAATGGGGGTGCTGGTTCAACTTTCACCTCAGGCAACAGAAAGGCTAGGTGCCTTTCTGTTGAGGGAAGGGAGGGCCAAGCTCTTGCAGCAGGACCCATGAGTCTTTAGCTTCGCCTCTTGTATAGGGTAAGTGCACAGAGTGATGTTGCATATTAGCTATGACCTAATAGTAGATATTATGCATGTCACAGTCAGGGCCAGAGTTATTTTAGGTTCCCGGAGTCAGCACCCAGCAAACCCGGGCTCCTAGGGGGCCCACTCAGGTCTATGTAGAAGATCGCTGTACATGAATCCCCCAATGCTGCTGAACAGTTAGGACTCTAGTTCCTGGCTTAGGAGTCCCTGCTCTGACTCCATATATGGCTTTGTCTAGTGCTATGAAGGGGGTATCCCCAAGCATTGTCAGTATGCTTGGGGACACCCAATGTATTTAAGTCAAATTTAGCCTCTATTTCTGAAATACTTCTGCCAGGATTTGAACTCACAACCATCTACATTAGAGGTAAGACTGAGCTATGGAGCTCAATGCTAAACTATGCTAGAAAAACCTCATAGTAGTTTCTCATGTACTAGGTATTCCTATACAGCAGAAGTATAATTTTATAATTTTTTTTTGTAATTGTAAAAACAATGCATGGCACAAAATAAATTTGTAATTACAAAAAAATAATAATACATAATATATATATATATATATATATATATAATCATACTTCTGATATATATGAATGCATATTATGTGGGAAACTTCTACTGAGGTTTTTAGTCATAATATATGAACAGCAGGTTAACATGAAGCTCTATAGCCCAGTGGTTAAAGTTATTGACTTTAATGTAGAAGGCTGTGAGTTTGAATCCCAGCATAAAATAGAGGCTAAATAAAATGTAAATAGATACACTGACTTTTTTTAATTTGTGTAACTATTCATTTTTGTTGGGAAAGGTGGCAACCCTTGCAAAACCCCTGCTCCCCCGGTGACCCCCATAACTTTTTTTTGTATATGTGTGTAGGGGTGTATATGACTTGATCACTTTCTATTCAATTTTCTTGGGAGATAAAGTGATGAAAAATGGCAAATCAGCCTTTTTTATATTTTTCTGTTACATCCTTCACCAAATGGGCTAACTTTTTTATATTTTAATAGTATGGGTGTTTTCGCATGCGACAATGCCCATAAAGTTATTCTTTTTTTGTTTATTTCTATTTTGGGGAAAGTGAGATAATTTAACGTTTTACGTTTTTAATATTTTCAACTTTTTTTTAACTTTTTTAAATTACTTTTTATCAGATTGCAACTTATACAGAATAATAGAAATTGCTCCATTATTCTCTTGTCACGGCTGTTTAAGGGTAACAAGAGCATACACAGTAAAAAGAGCTACTGACCGGACCCAAACTAGGGAAGAGAAAGGGTGACCCCTGTCAGACCCTCAACACTCTCCCTATGCTGCTAAAGCACATGCCCGGATCCATGTGGTGGAACGAGGCATGCCCGCGTGCCTAAGACTGATGAGCCCTGTAACCCCTACACTAGTGGAAGGGGCACAGCCACAGATGCCCTGCTCAGAATATGGAGGGAACCGTGGCCACCTCAGATCCAGTCAGAAAATCACCAGGTACACAACAATGTCTGCACACTTAGCTGATGGAGCTGCAGCCGCAGAGAAGACGGATCCAAGGGCCGCTGGCAATATCCGGAGTGCTTGCAGCAACAGAACACAGGTCCAGAGAACTAATAGCTTAACAAGTGAAGATACTCAAGGCAGAGCTACAACTGAAAAGAGAAATATAATCCACGCCCTGCAATAGGAGGAGGGGTGATTTAAAGGCAGGGAAATCAAAGGCAGGAGAAACAGCTGGGAGTAAAGACCTCATCACAGGGGCGGAGAAACAGAACAGTGAGAACACCTCCAAACTCTAAGTGACATCATCACAGGGGTGGAGACACAGAGCTGTGAGAACGTCTCAAAGCTCTGGTAGTGACAGTACCCCCCCCCCCTCTACGGGTGGACTCCGGACACCCAGGACCCACCTTCCCAGGATGAGCCCTATGAAATGCCCTGATAAGGCAAGTGGCTTTAATGTCCGACATCGGAACCCACATCCTCTCTTCAGGACCATAACCCTTCCAATGAACGAGGTACTGAAGAGAATCGCGGACAATGTGAGAGTCCACAATTCTGGAAACCTCAAACTCCAGATTGCCATCAACCAAAATCGGAGGAGGAGGCAAAGAGGAGGGTACCGTGGGCTGGACATATGGTTTTAAGAGAGATCTGTGAAATACATTATGTATCTTCCAAACCCGTGGAAGATCAAGGCGGAAGGCAACAGGATTGATGACTGACAAAATTTTATAAGGCCCAATAAACTTGGGACCCAATTTCCAGGAGGGAACCTTCAGTTTAATATTTCTTGTAGACAACCACACCAGATCACCCACATTCAGGTCCGGACCAGGCACACGTCTCTTATCAGCCACACGCTTATACTTCTCACTCATCTTTCTGAGATTACTCAGAATCTTTTGCCAAATGGTAGACAAAGACGAGGAAAATCTCTCCTCCTCAGGTAAACCAGAAAGAGCCCCTCCCGAGAATGTCCCAAACTGCGGATGGAACCCATATGCACCAAAAAATGGTGACTTATCAGAAGATTCCTGACGACGATTGTTCAAAGCAAACTCAGCAAGAGGGAGAAATGAACACCAATCCTCCTGGTTCTCTGCCACAAAACAGCGCAAATATGTCTCCAGATTTTGATTGAGGCGCTCAGTCTGACCATTCGACTGCGGGTGAAAAGCAGAAGAGAAGGACAGCCGAACCCCCAGGCGAGAACAGAAAGCCTTCCAGAACCTGGACACAAACTGCGTGCCTCTATCGGAAACAATATCAGAGGGAATGCCGTGCAATTTAACAATATGGTCGACAAAAGCTTGCGCCAACGTTTTAGCATTGGGTAAAGCAGGGAAAGGAACGAAATGAGCCATCTTGCTAAAACGGTCCACGACCACCAGGATCACCGACTTCCCCGAGGAACGAGGAAGATCCGTGATAAAGTCCATGGACAGGTGTGTCCAAGGACGGGAAGGTATGGGTAACGGGAGAAGGGAACCTGAAGGTCGTGAACGAGGGACCTTAGCGCGAGCGCACATCTCACAAGCCGCCACAAAACCCTCCACAGACTTACGAAGAGCCGGCCACCAATATCTCCGAGCAATGAGATCTACCGTGGCTCTACTCCCGGGGTGACCAGCAAGAACCGTATCATGATGTTCCTTAAAGAGTTTGTGACGTAGCTCAACTTCCCGGAGGGACAACGGGCAGGTGCCTCAGACTGGGCAGCCTGGACCTCGGCCTCCAAATCGGAATATAGAGCAGAAACAACTACCCCCTCCGCCAAAATGGGACCCGGGTCCTCGGAGTTTCCTCCTCCCGGAAAACAGCGAGAGAGAGCATCAGCCTTCACATTCTTGATCCCAGGGCGGAAAGTAACAACAAAATTGAATCTGGAGAAGAACAGAGACCATCTGGCCTGTCTCGGATTCATACGCCTGGCCGACTCCAAGTACGCCAGATTCTTATGGTCGGTAAAAACGGTGATAGGGTGCCTGGCCCCCTCCAACCAATGGCGCCATTCCTCGAAAGCCAACTTGATGGCCAACAACTCCCTATCTCTCACATCATAGTTTCTCTCTGCCGGGGAGAGTTTTCTAGAGAAAAAGGCACAAGGTCGCCATTTGGCAGGAGAGGGGCCCTGGGACAAAACTGCACCCACACCCACCTCGGAAGCATCCACCTCAACAATAAAAGGTAAGGAAACATCGGGATGCACCAAGATGGGAGCAGACGCAAAACTCTCTTTAATCTTAGAAAAGGCTGCAAGCGCCTCCTCCGACCAAGAGGAAAAATCCGTCCCCTTTTTTGTCATGTCAGTAAGGGGTTTGACAATAGAGGAATAATTCAAAATGAACTTTCTGTAGTAGTTAGCAAAACCCAGAAAGCGCATCAATGCCTTCTGATTTTCAGGAAGCTCCCACTCCAGCACAGCACGGACCTTCTCTGGATCCATGCGAAAACCAGAAGCAGAGAGGAGAAAACCCAGAAATTGAATCTCAGATACCATAAAAAGACATTTCTCCAGCTTGGCATACAGTTTATTTTCCCGCAGTATCTGCAGGACCTGAAAAAGATGATCCTGATGGGTCTGAACATCAGGGGAAAAAATCAAAATATCATCAAGATACACCAATACAAATTTCCCCATTAAATGATAGAAAATATTATTAACAAAATGCTGAAAGACGGCCAGAGCATTCATAAGGCCGAAAGGCATAACGAGATTCTCGAAAAGCCCGTTAGGCCGTTTTCCATTCATCCCCCTCTCTGACCCTGACCAGGTTGTACGCGCCTCTCAGATCCAATTTGGAAAACACCTTGGCCCCAACAATTTGGTTGAAGAGGTCCGGGATCAGAGGAAGGGGATAGGGATCGCAAATCGTGATACGGTTCAGCTCCCTAAAATCTAAGCAAGGTCTCAGAGAGCCATCTTTTTTTTTTAACAAAAAAAAAACCCGCGGCAACAGGTGACTTTGAGGGACGAATATGCCCCTTCTCGAGACTCTCGGAGATATAGGTTCGCATTGCGAGTCTTTTCGGTTGTGAGAGATTGTAGAGGCGTGCTTTTGGCAGCTTGGCGCCGGGAATGAGGTTAATGGGACAGTCAAACTCCCGGTGAGGAGGTAGCTCCTGAACACCGCTCTCGGAAAACACATCCGAGAAATCAGAGAGAAATGATGGCACAGTTTTAGTAGACACCTCTGCAAAAGTCGCTGTGAGACAATTCTCTCTACAAAAGTCACTCCACTCATTTATTTGCCTTCCTTGCCAATCAATAGTGGGGTTATGTCTAGTGAGCCAGGGTAGCCCCAAAACTAGAGGAGAAGGCAATCCGTTAAGGACAAAACAAGATATCTCCTCCACATGAGAGTCACCTACAGCTAGCCGGATATTGTGAACAATGCCTTTCAGAGATCTCTGTGAGAGTGGGGCAGAGTCAATAGCAAAAACAGGTATATCCTTTTCTAATGTACAAACCTGAAAACCATGCAAGGCTACAAATTAAGTGTCAATAAGATTGACGGCCGCTCCACTATCGACAAAAATCTCACAAGGAATGACTTTGCTCTCTAGCGCCACCCTGGCAGACAGGAGAAAACGGGAACTGCAGGTCAGAGGAATAGCATCAATTCCCACATCAACTTTGCCCAAAGTAGCAGATGAAGCAGAACTTGATGATCTACCTCTTGAGGTTTTTCTCTTATTATCGCTCTTAGTACAGTTCAGGAATCTCCTAGACGGACAAACATTTGCCAAATGACCTATGCCCCCACAACAAAAACACACCATATTCTGAGGACTAAATCCTCTTTTATCAGGGGCAAGTCGGCCTAGCTGCATGGGCTCCTCCTCAGAGGGGAGCGAGACAGGATGAGACCCCTGCATACTGAATGAGTCCGCACCATTGCCCCTAGACTGACAATGGCTGGACGGAGAGGTCTTGTTTCTTTCCCTTAGACGCCTGTCAAGGCGTACCGCCAATGACATGGCAGACTCTAAGGACGTTGGTCTCTCATGGAAAGCAAAGGCATCTTTCAAACCCTCTGAGAGACCATGACAGAACTGACTTCGGAGTGCAGCATCATTCCAGCCTGAATCAGCTGCCCATCTCCGAAATTCAGAACAATAAAGCTCCGCAGACAGTTTGTTCTGGCATAAAACACGTAAGTTCGATTCTGCCAGAGCAACACAATCCGGGTCATCATATATCTGCCCCAGGGCCACAAAAAAATCTTTCCACGGATCGAAGGGAAGGATCCCCTGATGGCAGCGAAAAAGCCCAAGTCTGAGCATTACCCCTGAGCAGGGAGATGACAATCCTCACCCTCTGTTCCTCATTACCAGAGGAGTGGGGACACAAACAAAAATGGAGTTTACATGCCTCTCTGAAGCTAACAAAATTCTCACTGCCCCCGGAGAACGTTTCCGGAAGTGAGACCTTTGGCTCGCAACAGACTCCATGAGCCGGAGCAGAGCCCAATGCTTGTAGCTGAGTCACAGATTGACGGAGATCCGCTACTTCCAAAGAAAGACCCTGCATGCGGTCAACCAAGCCAGAAAGCGGATCCATGTCAACAAGGACGGTTTTGGTGGATTATAATGTCACGACTGTTTAAGGGTAACAAGAGCATACACAGTAAAAAGAGCTACTGACCGGACCCAAACTAGGGAAGAGAAAGGGTGACCCCTGTCAGACCCTCAACACTCTCCCTATGCTGCTAAAGCACATGCCCGGATCCATGTGGTGGAACGAGGCATGCCCGCGTGCCTAAGACTGATGAGCCCTGTAACCCCTACACTAGTGGAAGGGGCACGGCCACCGATGCCCTGCTCAGAATATGGAGGGAACCGTGACCACCTCAGATCCAGTCAGAAAATCACCAGGTACACAACAATGTCTGCACACTTAGCTGATGGAGCTGCAGCCGCAGAGAAGACGGATCCAAGGGCCGCTGGCAATATCCGGAGTGCTTGCAGCAACAGAACACAGGTCCAGAGAACTAATAGCTTAACAAGTGAAGATACTCAAGGCAGAGCTACAACTGAAAAGAGAAATATAATCCACGCCCTGCAATAGGAGGAGGGGTGATTTAAAGGCAGGGAAATCAAAGGCAGGAGAAACAGCTGGGAGTAAAGACCTCATCACAGGGGCGGAGAAACAGAACAGTGAGAACACCTCCAAACTCTAAGTGACATCATCACAGGGGTGGAGACACAGAGCTGTGAGAACGTCTCAAAGCTCTGGTAGTGACATCTCTATAGAAATCACCATATCACAGTTTAGTGCTGCCACCTAGTGGCCTGGACTGGGATATACTATCAATGAGCCTGGATACCTAGTACAGGCTGTGGCTCATTTTTAGAACAGGGTGCTTTCCCTGATCTCCGCTGGGGGAAGGCTCAACTGAGCAGGAATCCCGCGCTTCCGTTTTTTAACACTCTCTGATGCCATGGTGACATTTGACAAATGCCAATGAAATTTATCGCCCAAGGGCCCACATGAACCTGGAGCCTGGTGACAGTACAGAGTTAGTGCACAGAGTGATGTCACAATATACATCACAGCATAGATATCTGTAAAGAATAAATCAAGGCAACTGGACTTACTGTAGATTTCTTGAAAACGTTTCACTCATTTCAAACGTTTTAAATGTTTCACTTGTTCTTCCAACGAGCTTTCTCAATTCTGAGAATTTCTCAGAATTGAGAAAGCTCGTTGGAAGAACGAGTGAAACATTTTCAAGAAATCTACAGTAAGTCCAGTTGCCTTGATTTATTCTTTACAGATATATACCATGACCTGGATAAATGAGAACCTTCACATGACATCACAGCATAGAGAACAGCATATGTAGTGCATTGTTTGTTTGCAGTAGTCACAGGTCAAGATGGACCTGCAGAAGACCCAGGACATGTTGAAACAGGAGCACTGGGGGATCTGTAAAGTGAGAATTACTTCTTTTATTATTTTACATCCTTCTGAGCAATTTAAAAAGTGTCCAGACAATCCCTTTAAGCAAATTGAATACCAATTCTACTCCTGGCAGTGATGGGAAATGCATTAGTATTCATTGCCTGTCCCAAAAACAGTTCAAGCACAACCTCCTTTGTATGTTGCCAGCATTCACGGTTTTCTTAGAAATAAAGGTGTTAGCATTACATTCTGCATTACTTTTAAATGATACCCATCTCCTTACAGGTGAACTTGCCCAAAAACTGTGTCCTCCCTATATAGTATATCAAGTAATATATCTAATTAACTTTGAAAACAAGCCAGGCACAATTGTATTTTAAATGTAGTGGTAGGTATTTTTATATATGGTTCTAAGAGCATTTCCTTTTGAAAATGTGTGTGCAGTACCACATACTGAAACCATATGTATGTTTTTATGTAGTTTGCACTCTATTATATTGACAGAAGTCAATAGTGCCAAACAGAAGCAGCAGTTTTTACTTTATGGCGTATTGACAAATCTGTCAATTGTGTAATTCGTATTGCCTGAAATTTCATTGGCTAACATTTCACATGTGACCCTGTGCTGTGGATATACAATTAATGTCTAAAATGGGAATATGTCTTTAACCTCACTTCTTTTTAAGTATCTCGCTCACGTAGCCGTAGGAGGGCTTATTTTTTGTGGGACAAATGGGAAAAAAAATTATTTATGGGATGTAATTAAAAAAAAAAGTTAAAAAAATAATAATTTGGGGTTTATTTTTACAGCATTCACAATGCACTAAAATGACATGATGAACTTATTGGCAAGCCAGCGCAATTACAGAGATACCAAATTGGTATTACATTTTACTACTTAAAAAACCTAACACCAAGAGCACCCCAGTCACTACCAAGCAGGAGCCCCAAAAAAGTCCAAGGTGTGCCCCAAGGGAAGAAAAGGCGTGGCCACCAATCACTGCACGCACAGAGCCCCAGTGGGGAGAGGGATTGGCAATTGTCAAGACTTAGATTGTGAGCTCCAATGTTTGTGCTGCGATATATATGACAGAGCTATATAGAGTAAGTGAGTCAGATAAATAAAATGAGGACTACAACCACAGTCCCCAGCTCTTAAAGGGCCAGAGCACGCACATCTGACAGTTCACTCCTGGGTATTTATAGCACAATTCCCTAGGGGAGGATGCCCGAGCTTTAGGTTCCTAATGTTCTAGTTATCTAGTAAAAGTGTTCTGTTCTGGCTGTATAGCCATGTACTGTACTATTGGCTGTTTGCCGACTCTGATACTCTCTGTCTGCAGTGATCTCAGAAAAGTTTCTTTGATATGCATGAATTCTGCCTGCCGTGACTTTAGACTAGTTTCTCAGATATGCACAAGCTTTATCTGCCCTGACCTTGGCCTGTTTCCTGTATGACTGTTGCCTGATCCTTCTGTGCTTCACACTGGTGACTTTCAACCTTGTGGGTAAGGCTACTTTCACTCTTGCGTTCGGAGCGGATCCGTCTGGTATTTGTACAGATGGATCCGCTCCTATAATGCATACGATGGTATCCATTCACACGGAACCGTGTGCATTATATTTTACTAAAAAAGTCTAAGTAAAATTTGTATTCAGGATCCGTCCAGACTTTACATTGAAAGTCAATGGGGGGCGGATCCGTTTGAAAAATGTACCATATTGTGTCACCTTCGAACAGATCCGCCCCCATTGACTTCCATTGTAACTCTGGACGGATCCGTTTGCCTCCGCATGGCCAGGTGGACACCCGAACGCTGCAAGCAGCGTTCGGGTGTCCGCCTGCTGAGCGGAGCGGAGGACAGACGGTGCCAGACTGATGCATTCTGAGCGGATCCGCATCCACTCAGAATGCATTAGGGCAGTACGGATGCGTTCGGGGCCGCTTGTGAGAGCCTTCAAACGGAACTCACAAGCGGAGCCCCGAACGCTAGTGTGAAAGTAGCCTTAGCTGTCAACTACACCAGGACTATTTCTGCAGGTAGTGGCCTGGTTGGTTCCTCTAGCGAAGTCCAGATCCCTGTACATGAGTTAAGGGTGAATACCAAGGGATCGCTAGTAGGGGTGGATTTAGTGCATCATAGGTCCAGGGATGTCTACTTAACTTGAGCCCCCTCCCTCCATTATTATTATTTTTGTATAAAGAGGCTGTGGTCCTCCCTGAGTGTTGCAGCCTATTCCTAGGCCATGTGACACATTCACCACCGATAACACAGAGATAACTCTCTGAGTACAGATAATGAAGTAGATCTTCCCTACAGTCCTATGTAACACCACAGATAACACAGTGATAACTCTCTGGGTACAGATAATGAAGTAGATGTTCCCTGCAGTCCTATTTGAGACCCTAGATAACCCAGCAATAACTCTCTGGGTACAGATAATATAGTAGATGTTCCCTGCAGTCCTATGTAACAACATAGATAACATAGGACTGCAGGGAACATCTCTGGGTACAGATAATATAGCAGATGTTACCTGCAGTCTGGCGTCGCCTCCTCCTTCTTGCTGCGCTGCTTCTCCTACCTCTTCCCCTCCAGATAGGATCCCGCAGTGCGTCAAGAAGGAGGAGGCGGGGACCGTCAGCAGCTGAGAGCGGGCATCCAATGGAAGCTATCCGGTCGCATAGCTTAGTGGGACAGTGCAGTGTTCGGCATAGCTGAATTTATTGTGCGCATGTGGTTGTTTGAGACTGCATTGGGCCCCACAGAGATGCCAGTAAACCTAATAAGGGTTTAGCTCAAAGTCAAACCAGTTAATTGGCCCAGTGAGTCCATGCACACTGCCTATTACATCCAGCTCCGGCCAACATGCCTCAACCCCCCTGTAGGCCCAGAGTGCTGCACATGACTTTGAAGATAGCTCTCTATGACAGGCCTGGGAGCCTTCGCAAGGCCCCAGGCTGTCATAGTAACTGGAAGGAGCCCTGCGGTTTCGCTGCTAGTGCTCCAGTTGGAGGATAGAGGGAGCCCCTTCACCCTATTTAACCCCACAGATGCTATTGACAGTGGCATATTATGGGCTAAATGACCAGGATTGGAGTTATCTCCTAACCAGTCACTGCCAGAGGGTGCCTGCTGTATTAAAGAGCTTGTGAGCTCGTTCCATACAACCATACAGGTACATTATATGTCGATAATGGGTTAGGAACTGCAGAAAGCTGTAAGGCTATTCCGATGAAGGGGGGAGTGCAAAATCTGTTCCAGGCCTCCTGCCATCAGCCTTTTATAACACTGGTGTATTCTTATGTGGCAGAGGGACATTTTGGCCCACACAGGCACCAGGGCCAGGATCAACAGCTACCATTGCATCTCTTACATTTTTGGACTGGGGACACATAGAGAGAGAGCGTGGTGTCAGGTACTATGTTTAGAATCTCTGTTACAATGTGGCTATAGGGAAGATGAAAGACTGACCACTCACCATTTACCTTTCTTAAAGGCGTTTTCCCGTCTGGACAGCCATGTTTTATTTTATAGTTGATCCAGAGTAAGCCTGATACCTGGTGTTGCTGATATTGCTAGAGCAATAATTTAGTTACCTCCAGCATCCCCGGCCTTTAGTGTCTGCAAGTAAGATGAAGCACAGTAGGGCATCAATTAAAATCAGTTGGCATTAATTGTTACACTGGGTAACTTAGGTCTTCCAGAGCAGAGAATGGATTAATAATGGGGGATCCTTGGAGCTCCTCTCTCCTGGGCTATTAGCTAACATGCTCTAATAGGGTGTAGAGAGTATTTTCTAATCTTTTGAATGTTTCTTTAGTCGGGTCACTTTAGCGGCAGCCACAGATGTAGATTTGCAGCATCTCTGGCTATTTGCATTTGGTTTGTATACGTTATAATCACTGAAAATAAATCTCAGCGTCTGCTTAGAGTTTGCTTGTACTTACCTTGCCCCATTACACCCCTCCAGAGGACTCTCCTTTCAACTCTTTCTATTAAACTGATTTAGATTAATTGCTGATCCATCCATATTTGTCCATGCCCCTTCTCCTTTTGATTACACCATGACAGAGATTAATTGAAGTTGCTGTAGTCAGAGGCGTGGGGGCCACGTTACATTGGAAAAGGTGGGAGTGAAGAAATAAATACACAAATTAGCTTTCTCTTTCTCCTAAAACCCCCTTCATTTTCTTTTAGCTACCGGCCTGGGAATTGAAGCATGTTACAGCCTTTTTTTGCGGTTTCTTCTTAGAATGGAGGCCGTTTGTGCTCTGTCCTTTTGTCCTCTATTCAATCTCCCAAATTATCGGAGCTGGCTAGATCTGGAGCACAAAGGGCAGATATTTTTGTAAATAATCTGAAAATAGCAAATTAGTTCAGACGATAGATAATAGATAGAAGATATATAATAGATAGATGATAGATAGATAATAGATAGATATGATTACGTAGACAGATATATTATTAGATAGACAGATAGATACAGTATGATTAGATAGCTAGATAGATAGGACATCTAGGTTGTCTGAGGTGTTCTTCGATGGGTTACTGACCACCTAAAAGGGTTGGCCTACGAAAAATATTCTACATTTTTCAAACCAGCACCAGATCGGAATACTTTTTATAATTGCATGCAATTAAATATACAGTATAGTCATGCTATATATACAGTTATTCTATAAAATGTATCTATATAGCGCCCCCTGCTTTTTATTCTTTTCTACCTCCGTAATATCACTGAAGTGGTCGCACATGCTCAGTTCAATTCTTCAACTGCCAGCAGCTCTATCTACTGTTAGAAACTGTGACAGTTACAGAGAGAATCTGTAGCAGAAAGGACACGCTTCCTGAACTGTGATAGGGAGAGAGCTGCAGCAGAAAGGTCATGCCCCCTGACAAAGGACACACCCCTGAGCTGCCAACTTAAACTAAGTCTAGCAGAGTAATAGGAGAAATGAATGGAGAGATCTCTGGATCCATGTATGTAAGCTGGTTCTAGCTTTCTTCGAAAGAGATATGATGCCCAATTTTCAGTTGTACATTAATCATGGGATAACCCCTTTACTGTTGAATATCTTCTTTTTTTTAAAAATCTGAAGAACATTTACATACAGTCCTTGTTTAATTGCCCTATCTGACATGTAAAACTTGTGATACCTGGCATTGTTTTCTGGCAGAGCAGAACGGAGCAAAAAGATGTCTGTCAGCACATTGAAATAATCTCTTTCCATTTCCAGAATACAGGCTGGAATACATGGTGCCTGTGATTTGCAACCCCTGATGTAGCTGCTCTCCCCTATTACCTAAATTGTTTCCATTTGTAAAGTGAATAATTTTAGTTAATTGATGTATATTGGGGAATTATGCAAATATGTTAGTTAAAAGGGCTTCAAGGTGAAGATTCACTTGTAAATGTAATTGCGATTGTGGATAAAGCATAGCATTGGAGAAATTCAGGTACATTAAAGGGGTTTTCCAAGATATTAAAACTGATTACCTATTCTCAGGACATCCAAGACCCTCGCCGATCAGGTGTTTGAGAAGGCACTGGCACTCCTGTGAGCACAGCAGTCTTCTCACAGTTTTCCCTAGGCCAGCAACGACACATTCATCGGTCACGTAGCCTAGGCGCAGCTCAGCCCCATTCAAGTGAATGGGGCACAAGGCGATACCAAGCACAGCTGCTATACAATGTACGGCGCTGTGCTTAGTAAGCTGCGAGAAAGCCGCTGCACTACTGCGAGAGCTGCTGCCTTCTCAAACAGCTGATCAGTGGGGGTCCCGGATGTTGGACCCCCACCGATCAGATACTGATGACCTATCCTGAGGACAGGTTATCAGTGCATTTTTACACTGAACATAGGGGGTCATTTATTATTCTGAAATATGCCTAAATTAGGCGTTGCGCCATAATCTGCAACTTCGCCTTGCTCACGCCTGGGCTAAATAAGTGGGCATGACATGGGTGGAGAAGGGGACGGGTGTTTCAGGCATAGAAAAAGGTCTAAATGTAAGACAGCTAGGAAACTCTGCCAAAGTTATGGAGAGGCCAGGGCCATATAAGTGGAATTAATAGGGACACTGGACACATTTCTAATATACAGTACAGACCAAAAGTTTGAACACACCTTCTCATTCAAAGACTTTTCTTTATTTTCATGACTATGAAGGCATCAAAACTATGAATTAACACATGTGGAATTATATACATAACAAACAAGTGTGAAACAACTGAAAATATGTCATATTCTAGGTTCTTCAAAGTAGCCACCTTTTGCTTTGATTACTGCTTTGCACACTCTTGGCATTCTCTTGATGAGCTTCACGAGGTAGTCACCTGAAATGGTCTTCCAACAGTCTTGAAGGAGTTCCAAGAGATGCTTAGCACTCGTTGGCCCCTTTGCCTTCACTCTGCGGTCCAGCTCACCCCAAACCATCTCGATTGGGTTCAGGTCCAGTGACTGTGGAGGCCAGGTCATCTGGCGCAGCACCCTATCACTCTCCTTCATGGTCAAATAGCCCTTACTTTCAAAGTTTTCCCAATTTTTTGGCTGACTGACTGATCTTCATTTCTTAAAGTAATGATGGCCACTCGTTTTTCTTTACTTAGCTGTTTTTTTCTTGCCATAATACAAATTCTAACAGTCTATTCAGTAGGACTATCAACTGTGTATCCACCTGACCTCCACAACGCAACTGATGGTCCCAACCCCATTTATAAGACAAGAAATCCCACTTATTAAACCTGACAGGGCACACCTGTGAAGTGAAAACCATTTCAGGTGACTACCTCTTGAAGCTCATCAAGAGAATGCCAAGAGTGTGCAAAGCAGTAATCAAAGCAAAAGGTGGCTACTTTGAAGAATCTAGAATATGACATATTTTCAGTTGTTTCACACTTGTTTGTTATGTATATAATTCCACATGTGTTAATTCATAGTTTTGATGCCTTCAGTGTGAATCTACAATTTTCATAGTCATGAAAATAAAGAAAACTCTTTGAATGAGAAGGTGTGTCCAAACTTTTGGTCTGTACTGTATATACTATAGGGAGAATTACTGACAATACTACAGGGGAATCTTTAATAATAGGGGCACTATAGGGGTATTATTATTACTGGGGCACAACAGAGGGCATTACTAAAGGCATTTGTAATACTGGGACACAGAGTTTCCTTTACTGGAAGCACTAAGGGAGCATTTCTAGAAGCACTGTGGACATTTTTAATACTGGAGGAACAACAGGGCCATTTTTATTGTGGGAATACTATGGGGGCATTATTAATACTGGGAACACTATAGAGGCATATTTTGGGGGGGGCATTTTAGAAGGGCTTATTACTGGGGGGAACTATAGGGGGCATTATACACTACCAGAAAATGAAAAAAAAACAACCACTTGGAAACCTTACTGAGACTGACAAGAATAAGCTGCTAGGGGTGCTTGGTCAATGATCACACAACAAAGGAGGCGCACCCTTTACTTTGGGTTCTGCAGCAGGGTTTATGTTGAGGCAAGGTGACATTTAATACTGGGTGGCCTCTTCTCTTGCTGTGATACAGTCTTCCACTCTGGCATGGTAATGGTGATACAGATACTGGGCATCCTCCTGGGGTTGTTATTCCAAGCTCTTTCATCTTGGACTCATAGTTCAGCCAAGGTAGTTGTTGGATGTGCATGGGAGATCCTTTGCCCCATCCAGTTCTGGACATTCTCAATCAAGTTGGCCAGGGAGCTCATTGTGTAGTGCAGGCAGAGTGTAGTCGGGTGTAATCTTGTTGGAACACCATGTCTCCTTAGTCAAGAAAGGCAGTAGGACTGTTTCCATGATGTCCTGAGCATACCAAAGGCTGGTGAATGTTCCCTCCACAAATACCAGACAGCAGTGGCCACCTGATGTTGTTCTTGTGTGTCTCCACACTATGAATGAAGGTAGTAGGCATTCTCCAGCCCTCCTGTGAACTCTGATGCTACCATCTATGGCAAACTATAGTATTTAGTGAGGAAAGCACGTTCTACCTTGGTACTAATGATGGGCACATCAGAGTTAGAAGAAATTGCATTTTCAGGGTGTCCTTTTTGTATTTCCTGGTAGGGTATATTCACACAGTAGATATCTATAGTGAGAAAAGTAAGAACTAAATCCTTTTCTGATCACTGATTCATTTAAACCATAGTTCAATTAATAGAAGTCACCTTGAATTTCAGTGAACTGCATAAATATTAGCTTCCTAGGTTTCTTGTATTTGTAATTTACAGTTTGCAGAAAGTATAAGCCTTTTCCTATTTAATTTAGTGTAAAAATGCTACCTCCCAGATAACTGATTGTGTATATCTTCCACCACTGCAGCTTCAACTCTCGAAATTACTTTCATTTCCTAATCTACATATCTGTAGCATAAGCCCATTTTTGAGGATGAATGTACTGGATACATCTTTGTGGGTATTTCAACATATATCTATATTTTTTAATTGGGTAAATCAGCTCGGAGAAGCTCATTGAACTCTATATGACCTCCTAAATTGCAGGTCAAGGATTTAGTGGTGCAGCCTTTCTCTTCCTTATCTAGTAAAATGATCCATCTGAATAACCCTCTTGGAGAAGATTTGGCTCCCCTGAACTGTGCAGATGTCTGAATGATTTTCTATTACTTGAAGCTGGTAAAATATGATGGTTATTCTAGAGCCTGCACAGAAACAGAGACAATTTATGGGGCTTGTTGTCCGGACTGTATGTTCACGGGCTCTTTCTTTCATCCAGGCTCAGCTCTGCGTTTATTACATATTCTCTTCTATCAGTCTCCAGAGACAATTACATTAATGCTCCTTCTGCTAACCCCCAGGACTAGAGGTTTAAGATTTTTTTCCAAGATGCAATAAAGACAACATAAAAAAGAACATAAATGCACACAGAAGGTTGGGTGTAGAGGAAACATACAATTTCTGCCTTTTTGTATATTTACGGGGCATTGAATGCACAAAAGAGATTACAATTTTTTACGTCATTATAAACATTCTAATTGATATGAAATAAGAATTAACGAAATTGCAGGAACCACCGTGAAGTCTTCTCTTAATGCAATATAAAACTATAAAACACTATATAAACAGCAGAATTGTGTTAAACATTTTAATCTGCATCTTCCATTTCTTACAGAGAACTGTAATTGATTTAAAATTAGTCTAGATTTAGAAACCTAATTTGATTTTAAGAGCTGACAAATTCATGCAAATATGAGATTTAAATATAATTAGATGATTTGAATCACATGAAAGAACCCATAATGTTAGAGCATGTAAAAGACTAGGTTCACACCATGATTGGTATAAACACTGGGAGATTCGTACAGCGCATCTTTGTTTCAACTGAAATTTAAATCTTTGACTATACTTTTCAGTCTTGGGTGGGGCTCAGAGCTCTCTGCCTCCTCCCATTGTATGCATGGTCACATGCTGGAGGTTACTGGGAGATTGCTTTGAGTCGGACCTTGTGCTCCTGTAATTCGCCCACTGGCTCCTGGTATTGCCCACATGGCCCAGGTAGGTTTAGCGTTAGGTCCCGAGCTACTTGAGAAACCTTGGCGCGGTGCTCGGGCTCAGACATGTCCTCACGTAGGATATGTTGGCTAATATTTCAATTTTAACACCAGTTTGAGGGCTTAGTAAGACTGCAGAGTGCACCTGTCTTTGTTTTTGTTATATTATATATACTTTTCAGTACCGTGTACAATAAATAAAAAAAATTGTCAATGGCAAACATATGTAATTTTAAAGGCATACAGTCTGGGGAAGATGCTTGAAGGTACATACAGTGCCCCAGACCAGGGAGTATCTAAAATTGCTATGTTTTATATGTAATTTTCATGTATTGGCCATGTGTTCCAGCAGGGGAGGTAATGGTTGCCAATGGTTGGCAGGAACAGGGCTAATCACCCTGTTCCTCCCCTCTTGATAGGAGTGGGGTTATCCTACTTCCTGCCAGGAAGGGAGTTTGAGTCTACTTTGTGAAGAAAAGAGATTTTGTGTCCAAATCAAGAAAGGGGAGGAAGCACATACCTGAACTCCTGCTCCTAAAGAGGATTCTTCAGACATATCAAAGATATACAGCCTCAAGTAAATCTTTGAGAAGACAGACAGCAGAGTGAACAGCAGCAACCACTATTAAAAGACATTGCTATGAGGTGAGGGACTACGGCTAAGACACCCATCGCTCCAGACTACTACTAGGCCAGTATAGTACTAGTGCTAAACTGCAGCCAACCAACCTGCCTCCATATTCCTTACTGGTGCCAGAAAATTGCACTTGACATCAGCTGCTATTAAATGTATCTGTATGATCCACTTAGCAAAATCAATTTTTGGCCTGATTCTTCAATACTACATTTCCACAGCACCGATCCCCAGGGAGCAATGGCCTGAGGGAGTACAGCATGATATAACACTTCATCAAAGCCCCTACCACTCCCATCCTCTGCATTGGCTGCTCTGGGGCTCGCTGCATATGTGTAACGACAGGTGGGTAAGCGGGGAAACAACCAAACACAGGGAAAACCAACAGAACAAACTAGACCCAAAAGCTAGGGAGAAAAGCGTCACCTTCTATCGATCCCTAACTGCTTTCCCTAGACTCCTGTGCCATGTGCATACCCCTAGGGTGGATATGCACATGCCCTCGTGCCTAAATCTGAACCCCCTGGGGAGACCCTAAGCAGCAAGGAAAAGGGAAGAGACTACCTGCTTCTTCCCACCAGGAAGAAGCAAGCGTCTCCCTAGAGACCTAGAAAACACACACAAAGGGAAAGGAAGGAAAGGACTTATCTTGAGGAGAGCAGGAACAGATGATCCACCACAAATCAAGAGCTCTAGGAAAAGAACTTTAACCCGCACAGGCCACTGGGGGGGAAGCAGGGATAAATAGCCTCACTAACGATGAAGCCCAGTACACCTGAGGGAGGGTGGATCTAGCTCAAATCCAAATCACAACAAACCAAGAAGTCAGACATGTGCAGCCAGTCTGACAGATCTCTGTACATTCACAGGGCAAGACGTGACAATATGTGCCAAACAGTTCCACCAAAATTAGAGCCAAAATGTGTATTTTCTGTGGCAGAACCCACTATAAAAAGATAGATGTGTCAAGAGGCTAATATCAGGGCTACTTCCACCTATATAGAGTTATTTAGAATCGTTGACCTTTTAAAATAAAGGTTTTATAACTTTGCTCTAAAAACAACCTATTCCAAAATTTCCAATATAGATACAACAGTCTTTTGCTAAAGGTTTTGAAAAATATTGTGGCACAGTCTACCATCATAGTCTAATTACATGTAGAATCACTCTTTAAAGAGGACCTTTCCTCGGTCCAAACATTATGAACTAAGTATCATGACATATACAGCGTCTCCTCCTACTATAACCAAGTCCCCGAACATACCGGAGGACATAACGGGAGAACGGAGCGGCGCCCAGGGATAATAGTAAGTGCAGTGAGATCCCTGGGCGCCGCTGTATATGTCATGATACTTAGTTCACAATGTTTGGACCGATGAAAGGTCCTCTTTAAAGAGGCAAACCAAGAAAAAAATGTGTCCCCTACTCCATTTGTAAATAGGGTGATATACATAATCATTTGTCGTTCCAGGGGTTGTCCAGGATTTTAATATTGATGGCCTATCATCGGCACAGGCCATAAATATCTGATCAGCAGGGGATCCCATTTCCCCACTACTCAACTGTTTCAGAGTAGCTACACAGCTCCATCCATTGTGTAGGTGGTAACTGCAGTGCTGCTCCCATTTACCTGAATTTCACTTTCAATCTCAGGCACAGGTTCACCTTTGAAACCAGTGATCAATGTGGGTGCAGGGTGTGAGACCCACACCAATCAGATATTGATGGCCTATCTGGAGGATAGCCCATCAATATTACAATTCTGGACAAACTCTTTAAGAAATGGGCAAACTTTTTGTTGATAGTTTTTATGTTTCAGCTTGCCAGGAGCCATAAACTTTTTTTTTCTTTTCCATTCACAAAGCCATATGAGGGCTTGTTTTTACCTGGGACAAGTTTTTTTATGGCAAATTTTTATTTACTATAGCTTTTACTAGAAAATGGGGAAAAGTACTTGAGGCAAAATAGAAAAGTTGTTACGAATGTTCTTTGTGGGTTTGTTTTAATGACATTCACTATGCTTTAAAAATTCTGTCACCTTTATTGTGTAAGCCAGTACCATTACAGTGGTGCCAAATTTATATAATTTTTCTTATGCTTTAAAAAAAAAAATCACCATATCTCAGAACATTTTTATATTTCCATCTACAGAGTTATTTAGGGGCAGCTTTTTGCACAGTGAGCTGTAGTTTTCATCAGTACCATTTTAGGGTACATGCAACTTTTAGATTACTTTTAGGGATGAGAGAATAGACTTTGGATGAAACATCCAAAGTCGATTTGCATAATACTTTGTTAGAATACTGTACAGAACAAGCACTCCGAGACAGTATTAGAATGTATTGGCTCCTATGAGCCAAAGTTATTATTTTGCAAAGTCTTGCGAGACTTTGCAGAATAACTTCATAAATCAATTTCTACTGTAAAAAAAACACTTCCCGAACTCGGTTTCGGTTCTATGTGGTACCTTGGAACAGAACCCGAGTTTGGGAAAATGTTTTTTTACAGTATAAATCAATTTCTGAAGTTATTATGCAAAGTCCCTCGAGACTTCGCAAAGTAATAACTTCGGTTCATCAGAGCCAATACATTCTAATACTTTACAGAGCGCTCGCTCCGTACAGTATTGAAATTAAGTTTTATTCGGATGTTTCACCCGAAGTCGATTCACTCATCCCTAATTACTTTTTATTACATTTTTTCAAGGGCGAGTATACAAAAAAAACCTGCAATTTGGGCATTTTGATTTTGTTACAGCATTCATTTTTTTTTGTTTATTTCCCCTTTTCTCCTTTGTATATGCTTGTATATGTATAGCAAAATATGTACATTTGAGAACATTTATTACCTTTATTTTTTGTTCCCCCTTGGTGACTTGACCATGCAATCATTTCATAACTTATCCATAGATTGCAATACTATATGATTGCAGTCTATGGTTATTGTAATCTTATTGCAATTACAATTGTACTGGAGCTCCACTGGACCATAAGAGTCAAGTGAGCATGTGGACCCAAGGCGCAAGATCACAACCAGATGTTGAATATAGTATGGTTTATTGGGAGACCCTTTGAAGGACATTGTTTATTTGACATACTCACCCTATGAGCACCTTTCTCTCCTTGTGGCCATCACTTTTTGCAATTGCAATGGCAGTTCAGGGAGTCTTGACAGGACCACAGGCCGCTGTGACAACCTTTTAGCGACCTCCAATATTGCTGAGGGGGGCAATAGGAGGATGGCTGGGGACCGGTTGCTCACTGGCTCCCTCCCTTTATCCCTATATCTAACCACTCAGATGCCATAACCTCTATTGACCGCAGCATCTGAGAGGCTAAATGACCAAGATTGGAGTTATTTCCAATCCCAGTGACTGCATGTAGGTGTCAACTGTAAAAAACAGCTGTCACTTACCATGTATGGAGTAGCCTCAGCCTCTGAGCCCCCTCTATACCTTCCTTGCACACCTATGATGTACCGTATATATAAGTCATATTGCTCTAAGGCAGTGATGGCAAACCTTTTACAGACCGAGTGCCCAAACTGCAACCCAAAACCCATTTATTTATCGCAAAGTACCAACACGGCAATGTAACCTGAATACTACAATCCAATATCTTCCATGTACTTTATCATTTAGCTATAATAGCCTGCCTGCATTCAGTGCACTGCCTGTGCTGTACATAGTGCGCCCTGTGCTGATGAATGGCAGGAAAACTCTAAGGCATATTGGTACACCATAGATTTTTCCAGGGTGCGGGTGCCCACAGAGAGGGCTCTGAGTGCCGCCTCTGGCACCCGTGCCATAGGTTCGCCATCATTGCTCTAAGGGCTTAAAAACTTACATACTGATATATTGGTGCATTTTTAGCCTCTGATACTTTTGCTCAGTAGATGATGTTACCCCTGATGACATCCCACAACGTCTGCTGTATGGACAGGAAGTCAGTTTCACTACTCATTCTTATGACACTAACATTGAGATTGTAAGTAGTCGGTGCAATGACAGGGAGCTGCGATTGATCTGCTCCCCATCATTGCACCCCTCAGATGATGTGTTCAAACATGATCGCTGCATCTGATATAAAAAGTCTAAAGTCTGAGTCTGAAAATACATCAATAAGTGTGTTAAACAAATTATTATTTATATCAGCTCTCTTACCAATTTATTTTGCAAAAAAAAATTTGGTGAGTGCCTCTTTAAATAAAAGCTATATGGGAGCTGCGAGTGAATGGCAAGGCTTACTCTGTGTGTCTTTGCAAGGTCCATAGGAAGGTGGTGTTCCACTGCTTGGGGACCCCATGAATTTACAGATTTCCAAATAAAAACATTGCCTCTTAATGTAGCATGTTTTACAGCATTTTAGGTTCAGTGGTGGTCTGCGTTCATTTTAGTTGAACTGCACTAGTTTGATGATTATATTACAGCGGTACAAAATGGACAGCAGCGCTATGATGTATTACTATACTCCCAGGAGCACAGCAATCCAACCCAGGAAAGAGGTTGTAATAATTAAAAGATCCTTAATTTACTTACTGAGTTCTTAAGGCTACAGATATTGATGGCCTATCCTTTGGACAGTAAGGGGCACAGGATGGGATGGTGACAATACAGTTAAATGCTGCGGCAGGGCCCTGCCATTACCTCTAAAAGGGTTCAGGTCTAGTGCCTGTATCCTATCAAATGCCGTCACAGGCAGCGCAGTGATATAATCATCATCATGCTGCCTGAGCCGGGCAGCATACAGCTCAGTACACAGACCGAAAGTTGACACTGACACAAGTTGTAAGGGCCATTTTTGTATCGGCACACATAAGGGGGCATATTTTGTAACACAAAAATATTTTTTTTGCTGGCACATGTTATAAAGGGTATTTTTGTACTGGCACATATAAGGGGGGCATTTTTTGTACTGGCACACATAATGGGGAATTTGTTTGTACTGGCACACACTATAAGGGACATTTTTTGTAGTGGCACATATTATAAGGGACATTTTTGTACTGGCACACATTATAAGGGGGCATTTTATGTACTAATGCTCATTATAAGGAAGATTTTTGTACTGGCACATATTATAAATCACAGGATACCTCCTGTTATAAAACGTAACCTTTAATCTAAGTCATAGATAAAATAACAAACTCCCACAGACAAACAAAACATAAAAATTAAAATAAAGAATAAATGGTGCGACACATCAGGGGTATGTCTTGCATATACTCAATGGTATTACTTGTATTCCACGTTGGCAGTTGGATGATGTAACATTTAGGTAAGGTAGTATCAAGAGGTCTCGGGCCTATCCCTAGATTGACCCTATACCTATTGATCCCTGCCTAAAAACGGAATGGCCGCCCCGATAGGGGCGATCCCGTGTTCTGGAACCTCCTAATGATCCCTAGGCTGACCCTGTAGCGTCTCTCTGGGCTACACCATGGGGGATGCCCATATATAGGTGGTGGCCTAGCCTAAGTACATAAAATAACAAATCAATAATACTCAGAGCAGCAGGGTACCACAGCCGTGGATGCCCTGATAGATAATAAAAAGTGCTCTTGACCGTGTCACCAGCACCATACGATATGGTTATCTATGTGTAACCAGCACATGCAGATATTTATATATATATTAACAAATATTCAAATGCCAAATAAAGTTAAACAAGATGCCTGGAACCGCTGCCACAACAGCAGCCGCGGACACCTAGGCACCCTAGTCCCTACACGTTTCACCCACTTCAATAAATTGGGCTCCTCAGGGGACACTTGGCTCAGTGTCGTAACAAGTATCAACACTCACTTAGAGATGGCACCATCAGGTAAAAATAACCAATTGATCATGGCCCATCGGCATGTGATAACAATGCATCAAACATTTATGGTAGACAACCTTATATATACACTCTATTGGAATAGCTCATCCTGTTATGCATAGGAGTAACAGGGCACACATATAGTCTCAGTGGGGCTAGAAGGCAGGGAAATGAAAGTCCACCAGATACTCAATATCACAGGGCTATCACTCCATGTCTCACTAGAAGATACAACCAAAATCCCACACAGGTGGCTCATTGGTATGGTCACACTTGAACAATAGTATGCATATTATAAGGGGGAATTTTTTGTACTGACGCACATTGTAAGGGGGTATTTTGTGTACTGGCAAACATTATAAGGGAGTATTTCTCGTAGTGGCATACATAACAATGAGCCACTTTTTGTAGTGGCATATATTATAAGGAATACTTGTAAGGAAACCGCAGCACTCACTTGTCTTCTGTTTTTCAAATTTTCATCACCAACACAATGCAACGTTTCGACCTGTATAGTCCTTCTCAAGCAACAAACAGTGTGAACATAACCAGATATACACTCACCTAAAGAATTATTAGGAACACCATACTAATACGTGTTGGACCCCTTTTTGCCTTCAGAACTGCCTTAATTCTACGTGGCATTGGTTCAACAAGGTGCTAATAGCATTCTTTAGAAATGTTGGCCCATATTGATAGGATAGCATCTTGCAGTTGATGGAGATTTGAGGGATGCACATCCAGGGCACAAAGCTCCCGTTCCACCACATCCCAAAGATGCTCTATTGGGTTGAGATCTGGTGACTGTGGGGGCCATTTTAGTACAGTGAACTCATTGTCATGTTCAAGAAACCATTTTTACAGTCTTACAATAGTCCAATTTTGGTGAGCTTGTGCAAATTGTAGCCTCTTTTTCCTATTTGTAGTGGAGATGAGTGGTACCCGGTGGGGTCTTCTACTGTTGCAGCCCATCCGCCTCAAGGTTGTGCGTGTTGTGGCTTCACAAATGCTTTGCTGCATACCTCGGTTGTAACGAGTGGTTATTTCAGTCAGCGTTGCTCTTCTATCAGCTTGAATCAGTCGGCCCATTCTCCTCTGACCTCTAGCATCAACAAGGCATTTTCGCCCACAGGACTGCCGCATACTGGATGTTTTTCCCTTTTCACAGCATTCTTTGTAAACCCTAGAAATGGTTGTGCGTGAAAATCCCAGTAACTGAGCAGCAAATACTCAGACCAGCCCGTCTGGCACCAACAACCATGCCACGCTCAAAATTGCTTAAATCACCTTTATTTCCCATTCTGACATTCAGTTTGGAGTTCAGGAGATTGTCTTGACCAGGACCACAACCCTACATGCATTGAAGCAACTGCCATGTGATTGGTTGACTAGATAATCGCATTAATGAGAAATAGAACAGGTGTTCCTAATAATTCTTTAGGTGAGTGTATATACACTCCCAGTGGGTCACATAACCGAACCAAATATGTTAATTATAAATCAAATATGCTAAATACATACCACCCATTTGTGTGGTCTAATTACTCAGATCAAGATATGCATGTCACCCTTCCATTACATATAGTGTCTTTCATAATGAAGTATTAGAACCAAAAATATGTGCTTACTAAATACTCCTTTGTGGAATCCTGGTGGGCACATCTCAGAAGGTATACTCAGTATGAGTATTTAGAAAAACAGAAGACAAGTGAGTGCTGCGGTTTCCTTACAAGTATTATGTGTTGATGGGGGAGCTTCAGACTGGCACCAAACACTGCTGGCACCACCACTAGAAAGGTTTCTTATTTTCCTATTTTTTTTCATTGTGGTGCTCTAAACTCCTTTTCTCTATATATTATAAGGAGGCATTTTAGTATTGTCATGCATTATAAGGGGGTATTTTTTGTACTGGTACACATTAGAAGGAGGTATTTTTTTGTACTGGCACACATTATAAGGGTAATTGTTACTACTTGGGGGCATTATGGTGGGCTTTATTACTACTGGGGGATTATGGGGAACAAGGTGACAAGTATGGGCACAATTGGGGCATTATTAGTTTTGGGGGCACTGTTACCACTAAGTGCACTCTGGGAGAGGATTATTTCTATTAGTGGGACTTTTGGGAGTAGTATTTCTGGGCACCCTGGTACAGTTTCAGTTTAGCACAATTATTTTTGAGGGCACTACGTTTACGAAACTATTAGTGTCAAGGGCACTATTTGCTGAGCGCTGTTATTTTTGGAGGCGCTGTGGATCAATATTTTTTTATGGAGATACTATCTGTGTGGTCCTATTATTTTCAGGGCAATAATCTATTTCTGGATTATAGAATTGGGGAGCACAGTGGGCAGTGGGCACCGGATTGGAGTTGGCAGGGTGGGGTGTTCAGAAAGTAGGGAGGGTGATGGAAATGTAGGAAACTAAGATGTCTGTGTGTCAAACTCTGCAGAGACAAGAGATGTTAAAAAGAAATCATCATGGCTGTCTGGGTCAAATGGAGAAGATAAGGAAAGAGAATATCTACTTCAGAGGCATGCGGGGCAGGGCGACTCGGGAAGCAGAAAGGCTAGGTGCACCCATGTAGATAAGTATCAGATCTGTGGGGATCTGACATCTGGTTCCTCCACCGATCACCTGATTCGGGTTGTCGAGATGAAGGAACCTAGCAGTGCGAAAGCAGAAGGCTATGTATACTGTAATTTCTAGCGTTGGTGTGCCAAAGTTCAGCTTATTCACTTGAATTGAAGTTGAGATGCAGTACCTCAGTTTGGCCACTACACAGTGTATGGAGCTGTCTACCTCTAGCATCCGAACACTGGACAGTCCCGGATGCCTTTGCAATCCGAAATAGCTAATCGATAGGGGAGCCGGGTGTTAGACAGCAACAGATCTGATATTGATGATGTATACTGAGGGTAAGTTATAAATATCTGTAGCCCAAATAGTCCCTTTAAAATCATTTTACATTGGATATAGGCACTAGGAAAAAGAGAAATATTTTCCACTGTTAACACTTGGAGCTGCAGCATCTTGTCTGATTTCCATTGAAATGCATTTTTCCATAAGCTTTTCCATTTTTGATAACTTACCTTGATTTCAAGGCATATGGCTGTATAAGGACTATGTTTTATGGAGCTATGATTTTGCATGTTTTTTCCTCTCTCTCGGATTCCATATGATTCCAGTTGAAAAACAAATGTGGCATGCTTCACTGGATGCCTCATTACAGAGCAATTCTTCTCTAGAAGCATTGCTCGGAGGGGAAAAAGTAACCTTATAATATGACACTGCATGGTGCATTATATGGCAGTGCAAGTGCCCAAGGCTGCAGAACTACATGATCTCCATGGGCCTCCTCAGAGGTACATGATTAGTCTAAAGTACCTCTGTATGCCTCAAATCCCATATGAATACAGCATAAAAAATCAGATGCATGGTTTTAGGGGAGTCCATAATGGCTGTACGGCTCCTCGGCAGAATAGCCATTCAGGGTCGGTGCACAAGACCATGTGTGGTGTAAGACTTATATCTGTGAATACATTTCTGCAAGAATTAACCATAAAAGCAGTGAGTATATATCATATGTAGCCTAAACCAAAGGGAAGTATATAAATAAGCTGAATTATTATAACTATAGTTTATAGCTGTGCAGTAAATGCAAAAAAAAAAATTGTCATTGGGGAATCCTCCATACAATTCATGTGGCACATTATAGCTGTTCATTATACCGTAATTCTTCTTTCACTAGCCTTCCTTGCACAATATGGTGGTATATAATATCAGCTTATAAAATAGCTGTTTTATCTATAGGGTGATTTTCCTTTTTAATTAAATCAAATATTTCAGAACTTTATTTGCATGTCTAGTAAGCAATGCATGCTTTACGTGATGCAATAGTCAATAGTATTGATTCCTTTTTTCAATTGTCTTGATTATGTGTGCAGAATCTACCATAAATATACTGCATGGCAATTTGCTAATTAACTAGAGTGTCAGGTTTTTTCGTTTCCTTGAAGAGAGCTATCCAGGTGTCTCATGTCCCTTGAGATGGATTGTTTGGTCTGGTGTACTATAATGTTCCCTGAGGTGATAATTGGCATTGTGTATTGTTCAATTTCTATGTATTATCCTCCCAAGGTTGCCCATAATTATGAGAGAGTTCTCAACATACATTTTTTATGATTAAAGGGGCACTAAAATGAGCAAAATAAACAAAAATAATCCTGATGTGCCCCATTTAAAGTGTTGGGAAGTCCCATTGCCACAGGTGTATAAAATCCAGCTTCTAGCCCTGCAGTCTGCCTTTACAGCCATTAGTGAAAGAATAGCTCCTTCCAAAAGGCTCACTGAATTCCGGCGTGGTATGATGTCCCTCCTAGATATTCCACCATCAACTCTGAGTGGAACTATTACAGTGAGTAAGAGTTTAGGGACCACAGCATATCAGCAATGAAGTGGAGACCATGTAAAGTTACAGAACGGGGTTATCAAGTGCTGAGACACATAAAAGTCACTAATGCTCTTATGACTTGGAGCAGTGGAAACGTGTTTTGTGGAGTGATGAATTACTCTTCTCTATCTGGCAGTTTGATGGACAAGTCTGGGTTTGGCGAATACCAGGAGAATGTTACTTGCCTGACTGCATTGTGCCAACTGTAAAGTATGGTGGAGGAGGGATATTGCTATGGGATTGTATTTCAGAGCTTGACCTTGTAAGTATAGTTACAGTGAAGCTAATGCTTCAGCATTCCAAGACATTTTGGACAATTGTATGCGTCCAACTTTGTGGGAACAGTTTGCAGAAGGCCCTTTTTTGATCAAGCATGACTGTGCCCCAGTGCGCAAAGCAAGGTCCATAAAGGCATAGTTAAGTGAGTTTGGTGTGGAGGAACTTCACTGGCCCAAATCCCTGACCTCAACCCCATCCAACACTTTAGGGATGAATTAGAATGCAGAATACTGCAGCAGAGAGCTGTCTCTACTGACTTGCTTCCACAAGAGATCAGGTAAACTAAGATTTATCTAGTAACTTGTCAGTATTTGTAAGCCAAACCAGGAGTGGAACCTATAGAAAAATGTATAATAAAAATATTTGTGGCTCTTCTGCGTTTTGGAGCCACTGCTGGTTTTGGCTTACAAATACTGATGCCAAAATACTGACCAAATACTGATTCTGTGCAGGAGGTCTAATTAGGCTGCTTTGGTTTTTAGGAGTTTTGTAAATGTCTTGCAGACTAACATTTATTTAATACAAGTTGTTACCAGATTGGTGTCCACAAGAGCATAGAGATCCACTGGCTTCCCCTTCAGTGGTGGAACCTGTTGAAAGGCAGTCACTAAAACTGAAGTTCAGAATTTGCTAATATTATTCTAAAGAACTCTCTAATGGGAAGTATTTCCAGAATCTTTTTACAAGGACAACTTCAGTATTCAATGCATGTTGGTGGGCTACTTGATCAGCCAACTTGTCTACATGGTTATGATGCAAACCCCTATTCAGCAGCACATCACCTGTTTATGCAGGGCAATCTATGGCTTAAAAACAATTTTTGGTGTCATGAAAGATGCCATCACGTGACAAACAAGCATTTGCTAGTTTGACGGGTGATCGGCCGAAAATTTACTCCAGGCAACGATCAAAAATGAGGGTTTTCTCTTGGACCATTGGCCTGTATATGTGTCCATATATCAGTGGTTATTTGGTCCAGTGTCGTAGGATGTGTTGCCCTAGAGGTGTGTATAACACAATGAACATTCAGTATTACGTAGTAGAGATGAGCAAATAGATGCTAAAATTGAAAATTGTACCTGACTTTTCTAAAACGTTAGGATTCAGGAGAAGAGAGAGATTGATTTTGGCACTGCTGTTGCTAGCTTATTTGCACGGGCACAGTTGGGGTGCCTGTACTATGTGTCCACTGGTATGTAACAGGAATTATTTTATGGGCAATGGTTTGGTGGGTACAATGTAATTTTGTGTTGATATTATCACTTTGCAACTCTACATGTCTGATCCTTTTGTTCTCAGGGAAGATAAGCCGAGGACCGAGGTATCTGGCAGTGGTTTACACCCAATCAAGAACATATGGACGCTCATTCGACAGCTATTGAAAATGTATGGCCACCTTAATAAATATATCTTTATTATTACCCGAGCAACAACGGATAATAAAATGTCAGTTTATTTGTGTTTGACTGGAACAGTTGTAGGGATTGTCATAGTAGAAATTGTCCCGAAGTAGTCACAGACCTATTACTGAAGGAAATCATACAAAAAATACTAGTTAACCAGAAGAATGTACTTACTTATTGATATCTAAGCAGAAAGATTTTGGTATTGATACCTCTCTCTTCAGGGTCCAGCCATGTACGGCCTTAAGGTGGATACCAGCATATACTAAATCAATTAGTGAGTAAAACGAGGTGGTGGGAAGGCTGCATTCCACAGTATAAATATCAAGCATTGTATTGCAGAGGAATGCAGTATCTTGGAGTCTAAAATTAAAGAGAACAGATTCTCAGATTACCAGAAACAAGACGCCATTGTGACTCCCAATGGGCTTTGGAGTAATGGAGTGCAATGTTACTTTTTGGGATGGATGTCTTGTGGTTTAGATAGATGTTCAGAGTCTCTTTTGTACAGCGGCCAGAGTTAAATTGGTATGACCATGTATAAAGTGCTTAAACCCCTTTATTAAGGAAGGGATCCCACCTCTTAGGGTACTACCGATGTGATCTCTGCACTGCATTATGCCCAGTGACGCGCTGTTACAAGGCACAGGGATTCTCTGGCTGGTGTTTTCTCAAACTCTAGGCCAGTAGGCATAGTATTTCCAGGTGTGTTCCTTTAATAACATTTTAAAAAAAATCCCAAAATGGAGAAATCCTTTACAAATGTAAGAGCTATTCCATGGCATACCTCTTTGAATCCCTTAGCTTTCTATAAAATATCTGTATGTCATGGTTTTCAGTGCTCTATTGCACCATGTTATGCATGGTAATCTCATAGACACAGCACTTGAGCTCATGAAAGTGCATCCTTCCCCTGTAATGGCCACAATCACAGTAAACCGTACTGTAGTTATAAGGCTATATCCACACGACGCATATATATGGAATGCAGACAGAAAATCTAAAGTGTTTTACAGTAGCAGGAAAGTAGACGAGATTTAAAAAATCTTATCGACATGTGTAAAAACTCTGTCATGCAGCGAGGATTTGAAATCCACAGCGTATCACTCTGTGCTGTACATCTCTCAAAAAAAATCTCTGAAGAATCTGTTGAGTTTGTAGAAGATTTTGTAGCAGATTTTTCCAGAGCAATTTCCATTCTATGTGGATGTAAATCACATGGTCGGTAAAGACAAAGGCTCCTAGGTAAATGAAAGGAAGAGGCCCATCAGCCCCAGCATTGTGAGAGTGTGAGGGTACGTCCCTAAAAATCCACTGTGGAGTTGCATACAAATTTGTCAAAGATTTTGCTGTGTATTTGTTATAGATTTTACTACATCCACCTCAAAGGGTGAAATCTGCAGTAGAAATCCCTAGCATAAATTGATATGCTGCAGATTTTTTTATTTTTTTTGTAACATATACTTTAGATGAGATTTGTTTAAATTTTTGAAAGTTTAAATAATTTGCTGCTATTGAAAAACTTAAAATACTGTGGATTTTCCACAATGTTGATGCACCCTTAAAAAGGTTTCCAGGATTTTGTAATTGATAACCTATCCTCTGGATAGATCATCAGTATCTGATCGGTGGGGGTCCGACACCCAGGAACCCTCGCTGATCAGCTGTATGAAAAGGCACCGGCGCTCCTGTGTGTGCCACTGCCTTCAGGAGCGGACTGGGAACATAAAGTGGCCCTATGTTGCAGGCAGGTCTAAATTGACAGAAGGAGGGGCAACACTAGTAGGCAGGGACAACACAAGTACAGGGGGCCAACCCTATCATAGTGCAGCACAAAATACTGCCCCAGCAGAACCAAATAGTACAGTGCAGCACCAAATATTGTTACCCTTGTCGCAGTATTCAAGTGTCTCACCATCTTGTGGATGGTGACACAGTTTTATTCAGGAGGGCACCTGGGGCCATTGACCAGCTGCATACCTTATGTTCCTAGCATTAATTAATAGGTGAGAGCATCAGATCATTATGTACGCAGCCAGCTGCTGTGAGGGGGGCTTGAATGTCACCCTGAGCATCGGCCCACTAGGAAATTTCCCTATAGGGTCTATAGCCACTCCACCCCTGGTTGCCTTCTGCATGCCCACCAAGCGCAGTGTCATTCATTGTATAGTGGCTGTTCTTGGTATTGACTTCAATGGGGCTGAGCTGCTCCTAGGCCACGTGACTGATTAACGTGTCTTCACTGGCCTAGGAGAAACTGTGAGAAGGCAGAGGAGCTACTGCGAGTTCCACTGCCTACTCAAACCGCCGATTGCTAGGGGTCCTGGGCGTCGGACCCCCACCAGTCAGATACTGATGACCTATCCAGATGATCCGGCCTTCATCAGACTGGTACCGCTTTGGGGACTGCTAAGATGGCAGGCGCAATTTAGGAAAATGCAGACTCAGTTCTGCTGGTAATAATAATAGCGCCAGGCGCTCATCACATGGTCCATCACCATGGTGATGGGCCATGTGATGAGCGCAGTGACGTCACCAAAGGTCCTTTTCCTCCCAGGTCCTCAAAGAAGGAGAAAGAAGACAAGCCGGGCTGCGCGAACAAGTGGATAAGGGGAGTTGAATTTTTTTATTTATTATTTTTAACCCCTACATCCTTAATTTACTTAGCATTCTGTATTAAGAATGCTATTATTTACCCTTATAACTATGTTATAAGGGAAAATAATAAAGATTGGGTCTCCATCCCGATTGTCACCTAGCAACGATGCGTGAAAATCGCACTTGCTTGCAATTTTCACGTTGCCCCATTCGCTTCTATGGGACCTGCGTTGCGTTAAAAACGCACAATAGTGCGTGCCTGAAAATCACCACTCATATGCACAGCCCCATTGGAGTGAATGGGTCCGGATTCAGTGCGGGTGCAATGCGTTCACCTCACACATTGCTTCCGCGCGGAATACTCGCCCGTGTGAAAGGGGCCTAACTTTTAATAGACAATAAATGTAACATAGCCTATAGTAAAGTAGTAACTCATATAGTGATGAATAAGGTGTCCTTCATGGTGTCAAATCTTTGATACACCGGAGGATAAACTTGTGAATTGGTAATAAATGTTTTGATGGCGGAAAAAAGCCAAATATTTTCTGGTTTAATGCGGCAGTCCCTAAATTAGATGTGAATGTCCTTATTTCAGGAATTTGTCAACTCATTTTCACTAAAATATATTTACTACTTTTCTCCTCGAAAACAAAAGAAAACTACTGTAAAGTTCTTCACCATAAATTCTAACCAACGTCACCCTTTGTGTTTTTTGTATTGTTTATTTCAGAAGGCCTTCATCCATAATCTGGACTTTAGTTATATGCATACATTACTGACAGCCTCCCATTGTTATCTGTCGGCTTACCCCAGCAATATACTCCCTACGTAAACAATGCTTCAATAAATGGAAAGCAATCGATAAAGCTCCAGAAACATAATACTTCTCAGTAGTTCCTCTGTAGTTAATTAGTACATAATAAAGTCCAGGAAAACGGCAGGAAGCAGCTAAAATATCCTGTTGTGTGACACTCGATCATGCATCTTTATTATTATTTTTGCGTGTGTGGAGTGTGCAGGACTGATATTAAGTGATGATGTATTTGTGTGGAGGAACTGTGCATTGTTAAAGTGTGCCATGTATTTCCATGCTGTGACTCCTTTCCTTTTCCTGTCTGCCTTAGTACAACTGTTTTAAATCTTTCCTTGGGTCGTATGACAAGAGCTGGAAATACGATGGAATGGACACTGGGTTTAAAGACACAGACTACTTAGAGACTTTATTTTCCTGTCATTTTATTTCCTGTTATTTTTATAGCACCAATATATTCCATAGCATTGTAAATAGATTATATTTACTACTCTTATAATCAATCTCCACACCGAAGATTATAACCAAATCCATACTCATACCTACATGTTCGAGTTAAATAAAAACTCGAACAGCCCCCTGTAATGGTCTAAAATAGCAGAAGAATTGATACCCACCCCTTTTCTCCCGTGAAAATTCTTCCTATGTGCTCTGTTCCTACCTACCACATCATCTTCCAGGAGCGTAACGATCGCGGTCGCAGAGGGTGCCCGCTGCACTCACATGTAATAGGAGCGCTCTGACGGGGCCCGGCATGAAGTACAGTGACAATGCTGGACCCCGTTAGAGCGTTCTTCAAACATAAGGGGGAGCAGAGGCAAGGAGGGGAAGTTCTTGTCACTGCCGGGCTGTTTGATTTCAGAGTGAAGCAGGGAGACCTCTCATTGCGCTGCTGGCTGTTGGGGGAGCGCTGAAAGCCCAGGAATCGGCCTTCAGCACAGCAAGCAGCCTGATGTGAGTGTGGGAACACTTTTACAGAGAAGAGGGTAAGTATGTGGGTTTTTTTCCCATAAAGCTGGGAAAAGGGGGGCAACAACTAGAGTGAGGGGGCATAAAAGAGCATAACCACTGCGAGGGGCACATATCTGGGTATAACTACTGTGAGGGGGCACATATCTGGCATAACCACTGTGAAAGGGCACATATCTGGCAAAACCACTGTTAGGGGGCACATATCTGGCATGATTACTGTTAGGGGCACATATCTGGCTATAACTACTGTGAGGGGGCACATATCTGGGCATAACGAATATGAGGGGGCACATATCTGGGCATAACTACTGTGAGGGGGCACATATCTGGGCATAACTACAGTGAGGGGGCACATATCTGGCATAACTACTGTGAGGGGACACAAAAGTAGGCATAACTACTGTGACAGGAACAAAGGTGGACGGAACTGCTGTGAGGGGCCACAAGGAGGACATAACAATTATGAAGGGAACACAAGGTGGGCTTAATTACTGTGAGGGGCCACAAGGTGGGCATTAGTACCTTGAGGGGCCACAATGTGGGCATTAGTACTGTGTAGTAGCATTTAGGGGAAATATCCTAGATTACCTTGCTATACATTGGCATGGCTCAGTCTTACAGGCCAGCACAGTGCCCCCTGGGGGTGATTTTACAGGGGCAGTCACCATCCCTTCCTTATGTGATTATTCATTTTTTCTCTATCAACACAGGGACCTTGTTCTGGATCCAGTAGACATCACGCCGACGTCAGCGACAGCCTGGATGATGTAGGACCAGATTTTATTAGGACTGGGTGAGTGTAGCCATGCATTGGGTTTAGGGCTCTTTAACACGAGCGGATCCTGTGCAGGTAAAAGAAAAAGCAAACTCTTTGACAATTTTCTTTTTAAATAACACACCCAGATAGATAGTTAATATTGCTGGAAAACTCGACCTACAGTTATGTCTAAGGCAGATATGTAAACAATTACAGGTGTGGTCTAATTAGACTATGGGCCATAAAAGGGCTTCCCCCGATGCCCTATAAAAAGGCTCTCAGAGGGTACTTTTGGGCAGTGTACCTTTTGGTAAGAAATTGTTGACTTTTAAACATGTCTCTGTGACACACTCAAACACATTTTGCCCATTGACAGACTTTAAGAGGGAGCGCATCATTGGACTTAGAGAAGTAGGACGGTCAGTTCGACAAATCTCCCACCATTTTGGCTGTTCTGACCTAGCTGTTTGGAGAAGTGGTTACATGAAGGCATGCACACACAGCAAACAGGCTCCAGATGGCCCAGACAGACCACCAGTAGAGAGGGTCATTTGATAACCTGACAAGCACAAGTAGCTCTCAAAGTTTTGTTGTCCACCATCCAGACACAGGTGGCACCTTCACTCCCCTGTCTCTGCCCGGACTATTTACAGGCACTTAGCAGAAGGAACTTTTGTGTCACGGTGCCCATTATATGTCCTACCATTGACATCCAGCCATCGTTGCCTTTGCTTGTAGTGGTGTCATGTACAAGAAAGCTTGACTGCTATTGGCTGGAACCGTATTGTCTTTAGTGATCAGTCTGTGTTCTGTTTGGGATCCTATGACGACCAAGTTTGAGTAAGGAGGCCTCGTGGTGAGCACTTCAATCCTGCCTTTGATGAGGGACAACACACTGTCCCAACTGCTGGTGTGATAATCTTGAGATCCACCACATACAACAGTTGGTCACCCCTAGATGTAAAACGAGGGACGCTAACAGCAATAACTGTAGGATCGGATACGGACAAAAAATACATTATTGTGCACGCGCCCTTATTAACTCTCCTTGTTAGGATCCAGAAATTTTTATTTTTTTTGCAGAAACGTACTTATTTAAAAAGGAGGATAATTAAAAAGTACAGGTGGAAAGAGGGATTTCATTCATAAGCAGGGGTTGTCCCTTCTTGAAGACTCATGCACATGACCATGGCTTTGGTCCAAATCCGAAGATGCGAACACCACACCTCTCCGTGGCCCCGCAAAAAAAGTAGAACATGTCCTATAATTGTCCATTTTGTGGCCATGGATAGGGCAGTTCTACAGATGGCAGGATGTTCTGTTCCGCAAAATGCAGACACACACAGCCAGTATCCATGTGGGCAAACTGTGCATGAGCCCTAAGAGAGACACTTGGGGGTTCGGTAAATCTCTCCATATCAGGCATACATACAAGACACATACATGCAAGTGCCAATTTCACAAGAAGTCAGTTATGCTATTAGTATGTTCTAGGAGTACTGGAGGAAAGCCAGCAAGAACCAGGCCTGGCTTCAGGTACACTATATGTGGGCAATAGTGTGAGTCCTAGTGGGTCATCTGCCATATTGACAAGTGTCTTGACCTATTAAAAACGACATTGTAAGTGAATATGCTGCGGATGTGAGGTTACACTGTTGATGACATCATCAGCGTATTTTTTCAGGGATATGGGCTTGTGAGCCCTCTGTATAGTACTAGTGTATGTAATTACCTGTAATGATGTTACGAAGATTGATAATATCATAATGAGCTATCTCAATGCATGGAATCTTTGATGGGCCCCAGAAAAATGGTCTGTGCTACAGACCTAGAATCCAAAAGCAGTAGCCATATTTTTTACACAGTGCACAGGTAAAAGTGCTGAGAACTGCGGCTGGGATAGGGAATCGTCTGTAGAGGGATAGCAAGGTGGTTATAATACACCTTGGAAATGGGCAGTGTATAATAGGATGAAAAAAAATTAATCAAGCCAGCAAAGGAAGCAATATGGGCACTCACAATACATTAGTAAGTGGCTTGTATTAAGTATGTCTACATGATAAATGCCATTTGATTAAATGAGGCATCACCTTAAACATGGATCCCCAGGCTTTCACCCGACCGAGATTTACTTGTTTAGGTACTTGTATAATAGGTACTTGTCAGAACCATATCTTCTGCCCTATGAAGTTGCCCCTAGTGTATATATATATTTAAGGCATAGGAACATTAGCCCCATTGAAGACAAAATGTATGATGACCTCTGCACATGTACTGTATGTATTCTCAGGTGAAAAGTGGCACCAGCACAGGAATCTTTTACTGCACACAATGTCCCACATTTACTATCTCATTTTAGACCAATTTATGTTTCAGATATGTCAACATCCTTGTTTTAAACTATTATGTAGATGTGGCTTTTGTCTATCTTTTAAACATGCAGCTGAGGTCTACATTTCTGGTGCATAAAAGTGGCGAAGATTGGATAAACTTGGAGTTGGTTCAGGGTTTTTGGTGGACAGAATTTTGGCACATTGGGACAGATTTTGAAGGTTTGTGGGTAAATTGTCATTATAAGCTAAGCCAACAAATACAGGTAAAAATTGAAAAATTAGAATATCGTGCAAAAGTCCATTTATTTCAGTAATGCAAATTAAAAGGAATTGCATTAATGTAGCTTAAAATTTGAATTTTTTGAAAAGGTTCAATATTCTGTCACACTGTAGTCCGCTAATTAATCCATATCCCCTGAGCAAAGGGTACCTGAGATTGTGGCTTTGGGGTTTCATAAACTATAAGCCATAATCATCCAAATTAGAACATATAAAGGCTTGGAATATCTCGCTTTGCATGTAATGAGTCTATCTTATATGTTAGTTTCACCTTTTAAGCTGCATTGCTGAAATAAATTAACTTTGCACGATATTCTAATTTTTCGAGTTTCACCTGTAGGTGGTATAAACTAGACAGCCCAAAGATACTCCAGATTTATCATCCTCCAGCAACTGTGATAAATATTGCACATTTTAACACTGGCTAGGATACTAAGTTAAAGCAGAGGTGGTGTGAACATTTGGGCATTAGTGTTGTGCCCATGGAATCATGGCCAGAAGGTCTCACAGCCCCTGAGTGAGTTGCATTAAAGGGCAACTGTCAGCAGATTTTTACCTATGAAAATGGCTGACCTGTTACATGTGCACTTGGCAGCTGAGGGCATCTGTGTTGGTCCCATGTTCATATGTGCCCGCATTGCTGAGAAAAATGATGTTTCATTATATGCAAATGCACCTCTAGGAGCAATGGGGGCGTTGCCATTACTCCTATAGGGTCAGCTCTCTCTGCAACTTCCACGCCGCGTTCACCGCATATGAGATTTTTAAAATATTTTAACAGTTTGGACTTTCGGACGTGGCAATATGTAATATGTTTATTTATTGTTTATATATTTTATATGTAAAATTGGAAAAAGGGGTGATTTATATTTAATATTTTGGTGTTTTTAAAATACAGTGGAGGAAATAATTATTTGACCCCTCACTGATTTTGTAAGTTTGTCCAATGACAAAGAAATGAAAAGTCTCAGAACAGTATCATTTCAATGGTAGGTTTATTGTAACAGTGGCAGATAGCACATCAAAAGGAAAATCGAAAAAATAACTTTAAATAAAAGATAGCAACTGATTTGCATTTCATTGAGTGAAATAAGTATTTGAACCCTCTAACAAAAAAAGACTTAATACTTGGTGGAAAAACCCTTGTTTGCAAGCACAGAGGTCAAACGTTTCTTGTAATTGATGACCAAGTTTGCGCACATTTTAGGAGGAATGTTGGTCCACTCCTCTTTGCAGATCATCTCTAAATCCCTAAGGTTTCGAGGCTGTCTCTGTGCAACTCTGAGCTTGAGCTCCCTCCATAGGTTTTCGATTGGATTAAGGTCCGGAGACTGACTAGGCCACTCCATGACCTTAATGTGCTTCTTCTTGAGCCACTCCTTTGTTGCCTTTGCTGTATGTTTTGGGTCATTGTCGTGCTGGAACACCCATCCACGACCCATTTTCAGTTTCCTGGCAGAGGGAAGGAGGTTGTCGCTCAGGATTTCACGATACATGGCTCCGTCCATTTTCCCGTTTATGCGAATAAGTTGTCCTGTGCCCTTAGCAGAAAAACACCCCCAAAGCAAAATGTTTCCACCCCCATGCTTGACGGTGGGGACGGTGTTTTGGGGGTCATAGGCAGCATTTTTCTTCCTCCAAACACAGCGAGTTGAGTTAATGCCAAAGAGCTCTATTTTGGTCTCATCAGACCACAGCACCTTCTCCCAGTCACTCTCTGAATCATTCAGGTGTTCATTGGCAAACTTCAGACGGGCCTGCACATGTGCCTTCCTGAGCAGGGGGACCTTGCGAGCCCTGCAGGATTTTAATCCATTGCGGTGTAATGTGTTTCCAATGGTTTTCTTGGTGACTGTGGTCCCTGCTAATTTGAGGTCATTAACTAACTCCTCCCGTGTAGTTCTAGGATGCTTTTTCACCTTTCTCAGAACCATTGACACCCCACGAGGTGAGATCTTGCGTGGAGCCCCAGAGCGAGGTCGATTGATGGTCATTTTGTGCTCCTTCCATTTTCGAACAATCGCACCAACAGTTGTCACCTTCTCTCCCAGCTTCTTGCTAATGGTTTTGTAGCCCATTCCAGCCTTGTGCAGGTCTACAATTTTGTCTCTGACATCCTTGGACAGCTCTTTGGTCTTTCCCATGTTGGAGAGTTTGGAGTCTGCTTGATTGATTGATTCTGTGGACAGGTGTCTTTTATACAGGTGACTAGTTAAGACAGGTGTCCTTAATGAGGGTGACTAATTGAGTAGAAGTGTCTAACCACTCTGTGGGAGCCAGAACTCTTAATGGTTAGTAGGGGTTCAAATACTTATTTCACTCAATGAAATGCAAATCAGTTGCTATCTTTTATTTAAAGTTATTTTTTCGATTTTCCTTTTGATGTGCTATCTGCCACTGTTACAATAAACCTACCATTGAAATGATACTGTTCTGAGACTTTTCATTTCTTTGTCATTGGACAAACTTACAAAATCAGTGAGGGGTCAAATAATTATTTCCGCCACTGTATATATATTTTTTTTTTACTTTTTATTTAATAACTATTTCCCCCTTAAGGGGCTAGAACCTGTAATCTTTCTATCCCTTGTCCTATTCACCCTCTATTAGGGTGAATAGGACCTCACACTCTCCCTGCTGCCCTGTGCCTAGTACACACAGCAGGGAGGTTACCATGGCAGCCAGGGCTTCAGTATCATCCTCGCTGCCATGGTAACTGATCGGAGCACCAGGATTACACTGCTGGGTCTCCAATCACAACTGCTACTGTACCACCAATCAAGAGGAGGGGAGTGGACCCTGTGGCAACTGCCACCAATTATTTTAATACTTGGGGGAGTTGAGGGCGCACTGTGCCACCAATGTTTCTAATACTGGGGAGGGCGCACTGTGCCACCAATGATAATTAACATCTATTACAGATACAGGAGGCGGGTGCAGTGGCAGAATCACATAGCCGCCACCCGACCTCTGTGACAGGGCGCTGCGATCTGTGCGGTACCCAGCTCCTTGTCACAGAGGTCGGGTGCAGGCTATGTGATTCTGGTGCCGCACCTGCTTCCTGTATCTGTATTAGACGTTAATTTTCATTGGTGGCGCAGTGGCCACAGCCCCTCCCCTCCCCCGCCCCTCTCTCCTCATTGGCAGCGGCGGCACAGTGGGAGGAAGAGAGTGACTCCTTCTCCCCTGTGCTGCTGAGGGAACATGGTCCGCGCTGAGAGCAGCGCGCTCCATGTTCTCTGATAGTGGGCTGCGCAGTAGCGCAGCCTAGTATCGATAAAAGGCAAATCCCGGTGCCGAACCGATACCAGGACAAAAGTATCTATTGGGTATCGATATTTCGATACCCGCAACAACCCTACGAGTCCTGCAATCAAGCAGGAGCAGTTCGGGTCTCGGCTGACAGATGCAGCAGGGACCCTGAGGAGAAGACAAGAGCAGTTTATTACCACTTCTGTCTTCTCCTGTGCCGGCAGGAGGACAGCGCTGCACGAGTTCAGAGGGGAGGAAGCAGGAAGCGGCAAAGGTGACCGCCAGGGGTGTCTAGAGAAGGGGCAGAAGCAGAGCTGCAGGGTATAAGGAGACCCTGATCAGCTCTGTCCTGTGGATGCCCCAGTTACAGTGGAAACAGTGAAAAAAATTGTTTAAAAAAAAAAAGTCTGTGTCCTCCAGAGGTCTTTTAATGACCTCCTGGGGGACAGATTATGTGCCAATTATATATTTTTTTTAATAAGTAAAAAATACAAATAAAAAAAATATTACAATATTACAAATGCCATCGCTAACCATCACCATAGTTGCCCCATTCTCTCAAACCTATACATGTTATATATGAAAACTATTGTCACAAAATAGTTAACCCATTGCAATAATACATTTTTGTGTCAGTTTTAATATTTAAGAAATAAAAAGCTATAGTAAAAAAATTACGTTTTAATAATAATTTGTAGTGTTCCTCAAAATTAAACTTAAAAAAAAGAAAAAAACACCTTTAAAAAAAAACATTCCAATAAAAAGTCCTAAGGGCCAAGAAAAAAAAAAAACCGCAAATCTTTTTTTGTAGTCAAACAAATAAAAAAGCTATGGTCACTAGACCACCAGGTGCACAAAAACACAAAAAGTTGCCTGGACATTCAGGCCTTTTTGGGCCCGATCATGAAAGGGTTAAGAAGAGTCTGTCTTCAGTCTTCAGTTCTACTAAGCACTGAAGATGCCTGTGTGTAACATACAGAGGCTTCCAACCACCTCTTGTCCCTGACTATGGACATGTGTCCTAACTATCCTTGTCCATCACCCTGCCTGTCTGACTTGTTACACAGAGACGCCTTGAGTGCTCAGTAGAACGCTGAGGACAGACTCTCATTAGCAAGGCTCAATTAGGGCTTTGCTAAAAAAAAAATTGTTACTCACTGTTTTCTAGTACAAAAAATCTTTCTCTAATAAAATATAGTACAACAATCTTTAACATCCCTGTCCCTACAATATAGTGAAAATAAACTGAAACAACAGTTGCACTTTAAAGTTACAGTGCAAAAACAGGAAAATAAGAAAAAATTACATAAATGCTAGTCAAAGTCAAGTGTATTGACCTGTGGTTGGTAAGGGCCAATACCCACTACTGTCCAAGGGCCCAAATGACTCTGTCTGCTCCTGAGTTAAAAAAAAGGATCTAATAAAAAAATTATTGATAGGCATCTTTCAGTAGAAGTAAAACACTACCTACATGTGAATCTACATATGTCACCAGGTATTTTTTATTCTCTTGACTTATTTTTGGGCACATCTTACTATTAATAAAGGATTTTATTCCGATTTTGTGTCACTCAGGAGCTCTATCTATATTTCTTTCTGTTCTATGACATGTAATGTTGAGTCCAGGCATAGAGAATATTTATGGCTCCTGAGATTTCTGCTGGGAAAAATAACTTTTTCCCTCTTGCCCACAATGACAGTAGAGGTTCTGTGATTTAGGGAATGAGCTAAATGACAAGGTGACCTCATCCTTGTTGCTCTCATCTTAATCAAGCTTCCACATTTTATACATTGGTATTCTTTGCTGGGACCTCATTCCCATTAGATTGTTTCTACCTCTACTAGCAGACGCAGCACATTTTTCTATGGTATTATATATGTGGGTGATAATGTTCCTCCTAGGTCAGAATAGGAATATGTTTTGACTTCTGTATTTTCTGATCCCATTGAACGAGGAGATGCAGTTGTAGTATGGTATGTGTATTTTTGTACCGGTAATTAATTTTGACACCAAAAACTGAGTTGCCCCTAAATAATAATAACTCTGCTAACTGTGAATCCACCTTTCAATGCTCACATTATCAGTTTTAAAAAAATCTTTTTCTAGTAACTCTCATTTAAGGCAACCCCTTCACAAATAATAGCTACCCTGGAATGGGCAGATCAATATGGGCCTGGCTCCTGGTATCGCCAGCAATTAGATGTCATATTGCTCTTCTTCATGTGCAAACACAGGGAAAATTATGTATTACATACTAGCCATTGAAAAGCCATTGACTACAAGAATGGGCCAGGTTCGTCAGAGCAGAAGTTACGCTTAGAGGCTTCCTAGACTGGATCATGGACCAAGCTTTATGAAGCAACCCCTAAGGGTGAATTCACACGACCGTATCGGTTTTGTAGTCTGCAAAATGTGGATAGGCAAAAAATACTGATGACGTCCATGTGAAGTCCATGTTGCATACGTTTCTTTTTCCGCACCCTATGGAACAATGCCTATTCTTGTCTGCAAAACAGACAAGAATAGGACATGGAAAATGTAAAGTAGTAGGACGCACAGGGCTGCTAGACACCAACCAGGGTGCTCACAGTCAAGTAGTATCACCCCACTACTGATTGAGAACAAATGTATATATAAAAAGACTGGGCACACCTGAGGAAGGGGATGCGTCTGGTCAGACCCCCCACCTGAATGTGAGTGCACCACAGATAATCAACATAGGACCAAGTGCCGAAAAAACTGACTTTGAAATTCCGCGGGAGAAGGTGGAGGTGAGCTGGAGCCTGGACTTGAACCGGCTGGCCCACGTGTAACAACCCACCGACGCGGTTAACGAACAGCCTGAAAGACAAGGGAAAAGCATCCCATTAGAGTCTACAGGATGGCAGAGGTCTTCAGAAATCGGTAAGATTGTTCTGACCTTAGAGCAATCACTAACTGTATTATTCATTTCTAGCGGGATGCCGCTGCGCTCAGTTAAAACACTGTGACTGTAGATGCACTTGCGGCTTTGGCACTGACCTACCGCATAGACTGCAATATTCCATGGTGGAAATAACAGAGATTGTCTGCTGAACTTTGTACATGAATTGATGTTCGGAATGGATACATAATAACGAACTCACTTGTGACTATCTACGGCAATCAGCCATCTTGATATATTCGGTTCCATCCGATTCTTTATATTGGAGACAATATTTCAAGCTGCTATATAGACATTTATGCTGCTACAGATTTCTATATCAACGCTGCTACACATGCTATATGCTGCTATATTTATTGTAATTTTTTATTAATTTTTATTGATGTCCTAATTTTATTCTAGTTATTTATAGGAGGTCAACTGATTGAATATATTGTATACCCTGTTTATTGTGTATCACCTATACATTGGTGGTATATATTGCATTCTCTTCATTCTACTGTCTAACATATACCTATTAACTGAAGCGCCAATCGAGTACATTATTTCTTTCCTTTTTTTTTTTTTTTTGCTATATGTGTTTTTAGCCCAATTAATAAATAGAGTGACCAAATTTCCTTAGGTGTGCCCAGTCTTTTTATATATACAAGAATAGGACATGTTCTATCTTTTTTGCAGGAATGCAGAATGGACATACGGATGTGGACAGCACACGGTGTGTTGTCATTTTTTATGCAGACCCATAGAAATGAAAGGTCCATGTGCAACCTTCAAAAAATGCGGATCGGATGCCTAACAAAAATACGGTAGTCTAAAGGTAATGTGCCATCCAAAAAGGACTCACTGTTCATAGTAACTTTATATGTTAAAGGGGTTGGGCACTTTTTTGTTACAGATGCTCAATGTGTTTGTAAGATGACTGTATGGCATTTACTAATATAGACTTTGTTAATATTCTGCTTGCATGGAGGTCTGTCTATAAATTGGCAGCTGATGGAGGGTCATGTGATCAGACAAATCACTCCATCACTCTGGCTACTGAGCCCCATAATACGCTGACACTTTCTGTTATGCACAAATAATTTCTCATAAGCCATGTCATTATCATGACAGTTTTATTCATATGTAAATGAGGGCTCGCAAGTGCCCAGGAGAGGTGTTCGGGCTGTGCCCAGGCCGCTCATCCCTATTCCCACATAACCCCTCCGCAGCCTGTTGTTTGGCCCGCCCTGTAAGCCTCTTGTGTTATCCGGCGCATGCGCACTGCATAGAGCGATGCTGCTGCCCACATTGGTCATCGCAGTGCGCAAGCGCCAGTGGGATCTTGCTCAGTACACTGGATGATGCAAGAGGCTTACAGGGCGGGCCAAGCAACAGGCTGGGGAGGGGTTATGTGAGAAGAAGGCAGAGCAGCATGGGCACCTACAGCCCGAACGCCGCCCCTGGGCACTTGTGAGCCCTCATTTACATATGAATAAAACTGCATTTTTGCCCCTGGTGAACATCAAAACAAAAGGAAACAGGTACCATTTGACTTGTATATATTTATGCTACAGGACTATGTAAGCAGGGTGTAATAACAAACTGTGGTGACAAACTCCCCTTAAGTGCAGAGTGTCATGTATTTAGTTCTTTATTTGCCTCTTCTTTCTCAACTGTCCATGCCTTTGTCCCTTTCTTAGCCTCAGATCTGCTCCCCCCACCTCCATCAGCCTTCTAACAGACCCCCCAGCCTACATCAGCCTCAGATCAGACTCCCATCAAACCCTCCCCAGCCTTAGATCAGACCCCTAGCTTCAGATCAGATCCCCATAAGGCCATCCCCACCCTCCATTAGCCTCAGATCACCCCCAATCAGACCTCAGATGAGACATTTAAAAAATAAATAAACATACCTGTCCAGCTCCATACAGTGCTGCCACTTGGCAGACTCACTTACCCTCCCTGGTTTTCTTCCCGCTGCGCTCTACTGTGACCTGACAGCGCACACTGTATTTGTCAGGACACAGAGCGGAGCCCGGAAGAAGACCAGGGAAAGTGAGTATATCCAGTGCTGCGCTATTCTCATCTTCCGGTGCCTCCCGCATGCACATTTTGGAAGCGGTCATTAGCATTTTCACTATATGCTCTGGAAGGCGGCCACATTAAATGATCCCGCGGGCCATATGTGTCCCCCGGGTCGGAGGTTCCCCACCCCTGTTCTAGAGCATAGACGTGCTTGCTTGATTACTAGATGTTCAGTAATATGTACGTGTTGTACGTGTTTACGTGGAGTGATAGACTAAAGATCTTTATCGAGCTCTGGAATTTGTAAGACAATTCTTCGTATTTTAATGTTTGGCCTAGACTGGACAATCCAGTTATGCAGCTTGGACACTAAACTTCAAGGCCCAGTTTATTTACACCTGGTGACAACATTCAGATACCATGTTGACCTATCCAGATAAATATCATTGTCAAGTTATATATATTGCTTTCGTTCACCATGATGGGAAAGTAGGCCAGGTTCTTTTTCTTGATCACAGTTGTTGGTGCATACATAGTTATTTATTTGAGAATTATATAAGCTGAAGAAATTTCAAAAGTTGCTAAAAGTATGAACAATTTACAACTGAAAATGGTATCTAATAGAGTACTGTAATTCATAGAACATCTATTGTGGGCTGTTGGTGTGTATACGAAAAAAAAATCATGACCATTAACTTCAATAGTCAAATGTATTGGCAAAATAATTTCCTTTTGGCATACATTTGGTTGCTATTAGTGTTGAGCAAATCTAAGTATCCAAAGTGGACTTTGATTTAAATTTCAGAAAAAAATTGATTTGCCACGAAGGCCATTTTTACTAAAATGGTGGCTGAAAGTAAAAAAAATTATACTCACCTCATCCACTTGATCGCAGAGAGGCCGTCTGCTCTTGTCTTGGTTGAAGAAAACCTGCCAAAAGACCTGCTGCAAGCGAGGTGACCTCACCACGTGGATGCGCTCAGTGACATCATTGCTGATGATGTCACCCCGTTCGCCCAGTGTTCAAGTGCTATAGTTGCTATATATCAGATTCAAGATGCCTAAATAAAAGCATACACTTTTTGATACTAACAAGCCCCTCGCCATGCCGTCTGCCTTTACAACATTTGTGAAAGAATGGCTCTTTCTAAATAGCTCACTGAATTACAGTGTGATCCTGTAATCGGATGTCAGTTCATGAAATTTCTTCTCTCCCAGATATTTCCCCATCAAATGTGAGTGATATTATTGCAAAGTGGAAGCATTTAGGAACCACAGCAACTCATCCATGAAGTGGAAACCATGGAAAGTTACAGAGGAGGATCATCAAGGGCAAAGTGTATAAAATTCATCAATGCTCTGCTGACTCCATAACTGCAGAGATCCAAACCTCCTCTGGTATTAACATCAGCATCAAAAACTTTGCTCCAGGAGCTTCATGGTGTGAGTTTCCGTGGCCATCACCAAGCACAATGCCAGGCATCAGATGGAGTAGTGTAAAGCACTCTGCCTCTGGACTCTGGAGCAGTGGAAACATGTTCTTTGGAGTGATGAATCACACTTCTCCATCTGGAAGTCTGATCAGCCAGTCTGGGTTTGGCAAATGCCAGGAGACCGTTATCTACCTGACTGCACTGTGCCAACTTTAAAGTTTGGTGGAGGAGGGATAATGCTATGGGGTCATTTCCACTTAGTTCCAGTGACAGGAAAGCTTAATGTTTTAGCATATTAAGACATTTAGGACAATTGTATGCTTCCAACTTTGTGGGAACAGTTTGCAGAAGGCCTTTTTCTGTTCCAGCATGACTGTGTCCCAACTCTCAAAGCAAGGTCCATAAAGGTATGCTGTGGATGTGGGAGAACTTGACTGGCCTTTAACAGAGCCCTGACCTCAACCCTATCCAACATGTTTGGAGTGAACTAGAACAGAGACTGTGAGCAAGGCCTTTTTGTCCAAAATCAGTGTCTGACCTTAAAAATGTTCTTCTGGATGAATGGGCAAAAATGCACACAGACACACTCCAAAATATTGTAGAAAGCTATCTCAAAAGAGCAAAAACTGTTACAGCTGCAAAGGAGGGACCAACTCCATATTAAGGCTTATGGATTTAGAATGAGATGTCATAAGGCTCCTGTAGGTGTAATGTGTGGGTGTTGCAACATTTATATGTACCACAGTCACTGGGCCTGCAGTTATATATGTCTGTGGCATTTTTCCAGCACAACCATTTTAAACCATCCTGGCAACGTATTCTGCAAATGCACTCTACCTCTAGACCATTGTAGAACAGCATGTATGTCTGTTGATGCACTACAGAGAAACCAATGAGAATTAGATTTCCCAACAACTTCCAGAATGTAGCTGCAGATCTCTCCTGCCTGCAGGGAAAACAATTCGCTTATACAATCAAATTAGGGAATTGTAGATATATAATATACTGTATTCCTCCATCTTGTACTTCAAGAATTTCTCTACTGGATGCTCATCCATTACTCTGCGTGAAGTAGGAGCCACTAGAACCTCATTCACAATTCACAACACATATTATGTTCTTGTATACTAGCTGCTGTGTACCTTTTTATATACAATGTAGGAACCAGCAGGTCAGGAAACAGCGATGTTAATACAGTTCATTTCAAGAAATAATTTATAGCTGCTATTCTGGGTTCACATATATACAATATTAGGAAGGTCTTTGCTATGTTGTGGCCTTGTGCTAAAATAAAAAAAAGTTCATATTTCTCCCACCAGTCTGCACTCAATACCTCATATTTTAAATTTTTTTGCAAATGTATTAAAAAGAAAAAACTATTCAGATCTTTTGCTATGCTACTTGAAGTTTAGCTCTGGGGACCTCCCATTTCTCTTTCTACACCTTAATTGGAGTCCACCTGTGGTAAATTCAGTTGACAAGATCTGGAAAGACACTGCCCTGTCTATATAAGGTCTCACAGCTGATATTGCATATCAGAGCAAAAATCCAAGCTAAAGGAGGAAAGAAATGCCTGTAGAGGTCTGAGACAGGATTTGTGGAGGCACAGATGTGGAGAAAGGGACAAAAAATTCCCAAGAGCACAGTGGCCTCCATTATTCTTAAATGGAAGATGCTTGGAACAAGCAGGACTCTTCTTAGAGATGGCTGGCCCACCAAACTAAGTAATCAGGGGAGAAGGGCCTTAGTAAGAGAGGTGGCCAAGAACCCAATAATCATTCTGACTGAGCTCCAAAGATCCTGTGTGCAGATGGGAGAAACTTACAGAAGGTCAACCATCATTGCAGCACTCCACCATTATGGGCTTTATGGCAGAGTGGCCACAAAGAAGCCTCTCCTCAATAAAGACATGCCTAGAGTTTGCTAAAAAAAAAAAAGCACCTACAGGACTATCAGACTGTGAGAAACAAGATTCTTTCATTTGATGAAACCAAAATCGAACAAGTTAGCCTCAATTCCAAGCATTATGTCTGGAGGAAACTAGGCACTGCTTATCACCTGCCCAATACCACCCTTACAATGAAGCATGGTGTTGGCAGCATCGAACTGTGGCAGTGTTTTTCAGTGAGTGAGACAGGTAGACTGGTCAGGGGTGAGGGAAATCCGAATGGAGCAAAGTACAGACATATTGTTAATGAAAATCTGATTCAGAGGCCTCTGACTGGACCAAAGGTTCACCTTCCAAAAAGAAAATGACCCTAAGCACGCTGTCAAAACAACAAAAAAAATGGCTTAGGGATAACTCTGTGAATGTCCTTGAGAGGCCCGAGCCCTGTTTTGATTCCAATCGAACATCTCTGGAAAAAACTGAAAATGGCTGTCCACCAACGGTCCCCATCCAACCTGACAGAGCTTTAGAGGATCTGCAGAGAAGAATGGCAGAAAATTGCAAAATCTAGGTATGCAAAACAACTGGCATCATACCCAAGAAGACTAGAGGCTGTAAGTCCTGAGTAAAGGGTCTGAATACTTATGTCTAGAGATGAGCGAATCGAAGCTGACAAAGTGGAATTTCAGGAAAAATTCTATTCGCACCGAAGCCAAATTTCCTCGCGATTTGTGGTAACGAATCGCATTATTTCCTAAAATAGCTGCTGCACGTGTGAGGACATGGAGCAAGGAACTCTGGGAAGGCTGGATCACCCATAATGCCATGCATGCAGCCAATCAGCAGCCAACCAGCCCTGTGATGTCACAGCCCTATAAATAGCCTCAGCCATCTTGGATTCTGCCATTTTCCAGTGCAGGGAGAGACATCAGCAGGCGCTAGGGACAATGCTAGAAAAAACTTCATTGTGCTAAAAATATGATTTACAAGTGCAGGCAAAGATTATTCAGAAAAATCACAGAAAAAACTAAGATAAAAACATCCTGCACGATATGATAGATAAATGTGTGGATGTCCCTGGCCACATTCATGAAAAAAATTACAGAAAAAAGATAATAATGCACTTAATAATATAGATGCAAGCATTATATATTGCCCTCACTCTGATGTAATAAAATCTGAGACACTTAGCCAATATATTTTGATCAAAACACATCTGTGCCCACCTACCAAGCGCCAAGGTTGTCTCAGGTCAGGCGGTTACTACGCTAAATCTACCTAAGCAAAGGTTATTTGCGGTGTAGGGAAAGGATAGGGAGGAATCATTCCACAGCATTTCTGTTGAACAGGGTTCAGTAGGGGAGGTTGCAGCCTGGGTAATAGGAACAATCCTATTACACCTTGCTGCACTGACTGGGCACCCAAATTGACATTATACAGCTCTCTGATTCCAGCAAACCGTTCTTATTAGGGTGCAGCAAGTGCTGTTTGATACAGGCATTAACAGGGTTTACAAGGAAATATTTCCACATCTTATTTTCCCTTGTGCGGTGCAGTTATATGTTCTAAAGCATTTTTTGGCTTGTATTAGTGGGAAAAAAGGTCTGTTTAGCCGTTCTGTGGTAAAGTGCTAATATTATAGCCCTTTTTGTCATGTATTAGTGGCAAAAGTAAAATATATTTGCCGTTCAGCGGTGTAGTTATATGTTCTAAAGCCTTTTGTGGCTTGTATTAGTGTAAAAAGAAAAATATATATTTGCCGTTCAGCAGTGCAGTTATATGTTCTAAAGCCCTTTTTGTCGTGTATTAGTGGCAAAATAAAAATATACTTGCCGTTCAGCGGTGCAGTTATATGTTCTAAAACCTTTTGTGGCGTGTATTAGTGGAAAAAGAAAATATATATTTGCCGTTCAGCGGTGCAATTATCTGTTCTCAAGACCCTTTTGGCGTATTGATGTGGAAAAAGAAAAAGGGGCTTATTAGCCGTTGTGTGGTGAAGTGAGAAAATTACTGCCCTTTTTGGTGTGTATTAGTGGCAAAAAAATATATATGCTGTTCAGCGGTGAAGTTCCATTGTTCTACAGCCATTTACAGGGTGTATTTATAGGATAGATACGTACGTCTTATTAGCCGTTCTGCATTTGTTATATTTAATTTTTTGAGGTGCATTAATAGGAAAAAGAATACGTCTTATTAGCCGGTCTGCAGTGAACCGCCATTGTTATACTGCCATTGTTGGGGTGTATTAATAGCAAAAATAAGTATGTGTTATTAGCCGTTCTGTGGTGAATTTACATTGTCATCCAGTGGTGAAATTTGTTGGTGAAACAGCTTTTTTGGGGAGAATTGATGGGTGATTGCAGACTTCCTTTTTCTGTACGGACTGAATTACGTCAATTACCCATTCGTTAGGGAATGTTTTTTGTGAAACAGACTTTTTTGGGAAAATTGATGGGTGATTGTAGACCTCCTTTTGCTGTACGGACCGAGTTACATCGATTAGCCATTCGTTGGGGAATTTTTTTGTAAAACAGCCTTTTTGGGGAAAATTGATGGGTGATTGGAGACTTTCTTCTGTATGGACCGAATTACGTCGATTAGCCATTCAGTGGTAAATTTTTTTGTGAAACAGCCTTTTTTGAGAAAATTGGTCAGTAGCTATAACTACAGTCAAGGACAATATATGTCCTTTATGGCCCACTGGGTAAATGTGGTTCCTGCCCAGCCATACCAGCAACTTGGCCAGGTGACGCCGCTTCCGCCTCCACGTTGTCAGGCCGTTGATCCTGCGACAATGTCTGCCTCTACCTCCTCATCCTCCACCGTGTCCTTAGCCTCCACTGCAGGGACAATTAAACACTGATGGATTACTGACCAAATGCTGACCGAGTGAAGGTGGATGCACAACAGACATTATCCGTTTTTTGGGGGTTATTGTTCTGACGGATCAGAGGAAGGACAAAATAATCAGTGATGTGAATACAAACTTTCTGCTGACACCCTCTCCACTCTGTCGGGGGGTAGTACTTGTATAAGCGTTTAATAGAACAGGTTTTGTAGACATCTATGTGGAATCAGCTGATGAGGGTGTCAAAGGAGTGCACTTCTTTTTGGCACTAAAATCGACCTGTAAGGCTGAGTTCATACTTGAGTTATTTTGTCAGTTTTTGCCTCGTGACTGCCCAAATAAGTGAAGTGTGCAATGACTCTAAGAGCGACCCCTGTCATCTGAATGTCATACGGACATCACAGTATAATTTCACTACCACAGTAAACTCCCTATGCATGTTACTGCCAGGCACAGTGTTCTACACCACTATAAAAGCTCTCTGCAGCCAGGAAATAGCTGTCTTTAACGCAATTTGCCGCAAATAAATTCAGATCGAACCAATTTTTTTTTTTTTATTCGGCGAAACGTCCAAATTGAATTTTAAAAAAATTCGCTCATCTCTTCTTATGTCAGTTCAAGACTTTAGTTTTTCCTTTTTAATAAATTAGCAAAGACTTTGAACATTCTGTTTTTATTTTCTCATTATGTGTGCAGAATGATGGGGAAAACATGAATTTGTATTTATTTTAACACAAGGCGTAACAAAATGTGAAAAAATGAAAGGGTCTGAAGACTTTCCGAATGCATTGTATATATCATATGGAACCTGCATTGTGTTTTTGCACAGTATACATATTTTGGTCTGTAGTCATAAAATAAGGTATTATTTGCTGTAATGTTTTTTCTTTCCCATTAAAAATTCTATCCATTGAATGGTCCAGCAAATATTACATATATTTATTTATATTAATGTATTTATAATGATATATTTATAACTATTAATATGTTTATTTATATTCATATATTTAGAAATATTTATATAATTTGTATATTCATAAACACATAAATATTCATATTTTTATTTTAGGGAAGCAATATAATGATTGTGAGCATGTGTTTGTGTGTGTGTGTGTGTGTGTATGTGGGGGGGGGGGGGGATGATTATCTTTTTAATTAAAAAGAAGCTCCAGTGAAAACGAATGTTTCCCACTAGAATTATTGATTAGCGAGTCCCCCTGACTCTAATGAATCATTTTCTGATTTGCTATTTTCAGGCAGTAGCCCAAATAAGTTCACACTTGGCCAGTAAGTACAGCCCCATCTACATAACTGATGTGTTTCTCACAGATACTGAATATGGTGTTAATGCATCTGAATGGGTCCATCCATACCATTGACATGTATACAATTTACATGTGCACCATTGGAAGCCATATGTCAGACAAAATTCTGAAATAAGAGCTTTGGCAGGGAAAACTCTGCTTATTTTTTGGAACCCCACACAGAATTATACATCCTGCATTGTGCAATATGGCCAAAATATACAGTCACCAAAATAAGTCTTAAAGGGGTTGATTGATATTTCCTGTACATTAAACACTGCTCATATCCAGGGGTTACGTCCACCCTGCAATCCAGCAACAGTGGTCGTGCTTGCATACTATAGGAAAAAGCCATGGCCTTGACTGCCGGAGCACACATAGGCACGCATGCGCAGCACTTCTCAATTCAGTCACCTCGTATCTGCACTGTGGCGGTGGCCATAACTCGTGGAAACGAGCAGTGTATAATGTGATGGAAAAATGAATCAAGCCAGCAAAGGAAGCAATATGGATAATAACAATACATTAGTAAGTGGCTTGTATTAACTTTCTCTACATGATGAATGCCTTTTGTTAACCCCTTTAATGCATAAAATAACAGGGAGAGAGCAAGATAAGCATCTCTTTGCAGCTGGAGTACCTAAATGATTACTTATTTTCTTTAATTATGCAAATAAACAGGTATAAAGGTAGAACTTCTTTTGAGTATATGAACATAGCTTAGCAACAAACTTGCTTTCATTTATTGATATAGTGTCTATAGTGTCAATGTTTTGCTCATGAGCTGATCTTGGAGATTGTGTTGTTACAGAGAGTAATTGGTTGCATATAGGTTTACAGTAATTCTGCATTTCTCTTTAAATGATAAAACAAATAAGTCAATCCGGTCAGATATGCCTTTTTATTACATAAAATGTTTTGTTTTTACTTATTTATTTATTATTGCATTTGCCTGGAGCGGAAATAGTTTATCAGTGGAATGCAAAAAAAATACAACATCATTTAACCATAAAATTGCTGCCCAGATCCACCCCCTACTGAGCATTTCATTTTTGTACACCATTAATATAATTTAATATTGTGTTTGCCTAGCGGTAGAGTGGATTAAATCCTGAAGATGAAATCTGTGTAATAAGAAAGAATTTGTATTATACACAGTCTGGTCCATCATTTAACTACCTCTCCAAATGGTTAAGTGTTCCTCCTATAATGCTCTTTCCTAAAACAGCACCTCAATTTGGTCTATTGTCCCGCAATTCTCAGAGGCATCATTGAGTGCTAGGGCCCTGTTGGTGACCAAATTAGAAAGCCAAGGAGCTCATTTTGCCTACAGCATAAGGCAGCTCTTGGACAGTGGTGTAGGGTTACTCTCATTTTTTGCAGCTTTGCCTCTTGCTGCCACCCCTCCTCCAATGCTATTTCATCCAGCTCACAGCATAGCCCCTCCTAAGAAAACATGTCCAGTTTTGGAAAGTAGCTGCAGGGGGACTGTCCACTGGATTCCTGAATAGGCAGAATACATTTGGACTGCTAATGCTGGAGAGATGAACAATATGCTTCATGTGCCTCCATCCATGAAGGCAATAACACTGAGACCCAACAATGGGCAGAACTACAGGGAACATTAAATTCACACCTGTCCTCTAGTTCCATTGCTTACTGGAGATGGTGCTATAAATGTGTGGAATCGGAAGATTGCTTGTAGATATAGTAATAGGATTTGGAAAATGTTTACTGTTTATGATATTTTCTTCTCCATATTAATTTCATTTATTATTAATATGAGTATCTCCTTATTGCTTTATAGAGCGGATCGTTGCCACCTCCCGTAGATAATATTAAGGTGGAGGGGGGGGGGGGGATATAACCGATTATAATTGATCCGTACAATTAGAAAGGCTTGGGGTACAGGTATGCTGGTAGGTAGGTAGATCATAGATAGATGAATCGATAGATAGATAGATAGATAGATAGATAGATAGATAGATAGATAGGTAAGTAGGTGGATAATGGATAGATGATTAGATAGATAGATAGATAGATAGATAGATAGATAGATAGATATGAGAAAGATATTAGATAGATAGATAGGTAGGTAGATAGGTAAGTAGGTGGATAATGGATAGATGATTAGATAGATAGATAGATAGATAGATAGATATGAGAAAGATATTAGATAGATAGATAGGTAGGTAGGTGGATAATGGATAGATGATTAGATAGATAATAGATGATGGATAGATAGATAGGAGAAACATAATAGATAGATAATACATAGTTGATAGATAGATAGATAGATGATAGATAGATAGATAGATAGATAGATAGACACTTTTCTTTATTACATTTTTTGGGGGAATTTTCAGATTTCTTCTGATTAAGCAATCAGCATATAATACAATTTGCTATGTATTGTTTGGATTTCCATGCATGCACTTAGGTTTAATAGATAAGAAAACCTAAAATGGGGCAGACCGCAGACCTCCACGGGTAACCTCTAGGTTTTATAAGTTTTCTGCCCAGGAATGTAAATGGATAATAGAAATCAACTACATTTCCCGAATCCAATAGATGAAATCTGTAAAATAATAATTTGGATTTTTTGGGGGAGAATATACCTAACAAGCAGATTATTTCCATTCTGTTCTGCACTTTTACTGCTCTTTGAGATTATTTGTTCATTTGACTATTTATATTATAATGGTGTGTAGATGGTCTGTGCCTAGGGGTCTGCTGCACCCCCTCTAGCACACTATGTGCCCCCACCTGCCTCGATATTCTACAAATATGACCATAAGCAAAACTTTCTACAGAAATATTTTAATGGTGGCTTCACTGAACATTTCATTGAAACACCAAGTGGAAGAAGACAGTGAATTGTGTGTAAGTAATTAATACGCTTAGGAATAGGGAGGCATATTATCCACCTATATACTCAGTGCTTAGCAACCCTAACAACTGTGCCCTGTGATCGATCACATAGTGTAGCTGGTCCCACAGAGGCCATCAGTTACACAAGGATGAGACTATTAGAGATCATGCTCCTTCCATGGGTCACGATGCAGCCCAAATCCCACTTATATTTAACTTTGACTTATTTCATGCGACACACAAGACATGGATGTGCCTTAAATGGTTGGATTTACTGAACATTGGCATGATTTATGCTCCATGTGGTCTAATACCATCCATCTCTGTAATTGCAAATTATACTGGACACTATGATATTTGCAAGAAGGAAGCAAGAACATGATGGTAAAATGCATAGACGGTATTAAAGTTTTAAAAAAATATATATATTCACTGTTTGGAACTCCGTCCGTTCCAGAGCTGTGTTCTGATCCTCCTCCTTTTCATGACTGCACTGTTGATGTGCCCATATACTGCATGCGACCGCAGCAGCTAATCATTGGCCTCAGCGGTCTTGTGCCATAAACAGTTAAGGCCAGCAATGGGAATGGGTATAAGACACTTCAGCCAAAGACATGACATCATGGCCGCTGCGATGATAGAAGATTGGAGCTGTGGTGCTGGAGTAGAGGGGGTTCAGAATGGAACTTGGACAGTGCCATAGAGTCCTATACATTAGATTTATAAATTCCCATTCACACACATGCACTTTTTGCAGTTGAGTTTTTTTTTTTTTCTCTGGTACATTTCAGGTGTTAAAGACATTTGGTTTCCACTTTAAGAGGTTGTCCCATAAAGAGGTTGTCCCATAAAGACAACTTAACCCCCATTAGCAGGATAAGGGATCAGTCTCTGATCAGCGGGGGTCTGACCGCTGTTATAGGGGGCCACCTCCCCCATTTGAATGGAGCGGCAGTCACTCATGCACACTGCCGTTCCACTGAACTCTGTGAGGCTGCTGGAGATAGCCATGTGATTTTCCCAGTCCTACAAAGTCGAAAGGAGTGGTGGGTTTCTCAAACTTAGAGATCATGCCTCCTTCTTGTGATTCAAGAGAACAAAACACGTCTCACGGCGCGAAATACCGTCAGCCAGTCACCAGGATCAAGAAGGAATCTTTTATTGCAGCGATACAACGCGTTTCGGGGAATCACTCCCCTTCATCAGGTACAAAAAGCTGCACAAGGGTAACAGCACAAAGCTACACATATTTATACTTACAAACATACCGCCTTAAGGGGGTCACAAGGGGGCTTTTTGTACCTGATGAAGGGGAGCGATTCCCCAAAACGCGTTGTATCGCTGCAATAAAAGATTCCTTCTTGATCCTGGTGACTGGCTGACGGTATTTCGCGCCGTAAGACGTGTTTTGTTCTCTTGTACTACTATCTTCTTGGGGGCTCCAGGCTTCTCCTTTTGAAGATCTCTTGTGGTCCTGTGGCTGCAGACCGCCATATCCAGACGTCCAGGCTTGTTTGAAAATACCTACAATAGTGTTGTGCCTACCTTTGCACAACCATATAAGGTGAGCCTTACCAATTCTCTCCGTATAGCACTATACACCCACAGAATTACCCTATGGTGCGCCCATCTGTGTTTTTTTTACAGATTTAAAACCAGCCTGCTATATTACATTCCTTCTTGTGATTGGCAGGGGCCCCAGCGGCAGACCCCCACTGATCAGACACTTATGGCTTATCCTGCAGATATAGTATAAGTTATTTTAATGGGACAACCCCTATGAGTTTTGCAATGATTGTCAGCCATCATATGCTGAACTTCAGGAACCAAGGGTGAGGGTCGCATTCTGGAACTCCGTAGTGTGAATCCAAGCATACTGTGTAGATTTATCCAAGCAATTTATTTTATTTATTTTATGCACTTATATAGCACTACTATATTCTGCAGCGCTTTGCAGACATTAGCATCCGGCTGTCCCCAATGGGGCTCACAATCTAGGTTCCCTATCAGTATGTCTTTGAAGTGTGGGAGGAAACCGGAGTACCCGGAGGAAACCCACGCAAACACGGGTAGAACATACAAACTACATGCAGATGTTGTCCTTGCTTTATTATATACATACTGTACTATGGCTGCCATTAAAAATGGGAAACCTAATCATCAGCTCACAGGGCCAGGGTCAGATTGTGGTTCCACCAGAGGAAATTACTGTCACGGCCCAAACCCCATATCATCAATAAAGTCTAAAAGGTTTGATTCATAGAAGTAGATCCTAGTGGCAAGTTATTGGCTCCAATGAAAGTTTTTTTCTTCTGAACCCACTATGGTATCAGAGCCTGGGCCCACCGGAGGATCCTCTGGTACTCTGGTGGGCCAGTCCGACACTGCACAGGGATGGGGGGAAGGGGTTCAAATTCCTCGCTGTTGCCCTGCAGATCCATCATCAGAAAGACAACCTAGGTCTCCATTGTGGATTGTCTGCTTTATTATGGGATGATCACCCAGCTTGTAAATTCTAGTTATAAGGATAGATTAGGTTATCTATGATACTGTTTATGCAGTTTATACCTCCATCGAATTTCCAACAGTAAAGAAATTTCTTAAACATCTGAAACTTAGGTCTCCTTATTTTAAGGAACATCTTTAGGTTCTTGTAGGCAGCATTAAGTGCTCTGAACATAACTCCTGCTTTAGGAGTCAGAGAAACTCTCTATTGATTTCTTGTGTTTCTGATGTCACACAGCGAAAAAAAAAATCACAACTGACCACTGCAACTTGTGCATGCTCCAAGAGGCGGATTTCGCCTCCCTCCCATTCTTTCATAACACTCACCCTAAGCCCTGCTGTTCCTTTCCCTGAAATCAGTGCTCAATAGGACCCTCCACATACATTCTTCTTCTCATGCACTATCTTTTAGGATACCAAGAAGGACGCAGATGACCATACTGTAGGGGGGCAAGAAACAGGAGCAATGAATGCATGATTGGTCACTTTTTCTCCCCTGCTAGCTAATATAGTTTTGGAAGGAGTCAAAAGCTGGAGGGATGTGGTAGGGGGAGGGGAGGCTGGGGGATGCCCTAGTGATTGCAGTCCAGGCAGCCTGCTGTCACACTCTCCCTCTCTCTCACACACACATTGTCACAGTAAAGAATGGTGAGTCCCACACACGGCTTCGCTTTGGTCCCCTTGGCTTTGCACAGTGTGGATTACTAAGCAGCACATTTGAAGGAGCATGTTCCCAGAACCAGGAGGTAAGGAGAGGCTTCTATCTGGATGCATAAATGGTCTTTTTAAGGGCTGGTTGTTCCCTGTTGCTTTAATGTGGAAGCAGCAGCTGTCCTGCATCAGCATGACCTGCTCTCCAACCTTTTGTTGCCAATGGGGCTAGCAATGCCTTGCCACACAATCCTACCACAGAGGTCAATAGGCATGGCTCTTGGATTTTTCAAGAATTAACAAAGCCGCTGGTTTCTGGGCTGTGTATGTTTGGGACTGCGGTTACCCTACGTGTTTCCCTTTTTATCACTCCTCTACGTATGCCATTGATTTTATAGGTGAAAGTATACAAAGTTTCGTCAGTGTATTCATTTCTGCCGACAAGGTTTTCATCTTAATGTCTACGACGTGAACATGTAAAACCTCCTCTTTGCATTATGTGTCCAATGGAAATGTAGGACTTTGTTACAATTATATAGTAGGCTGGCCTGCGAACATATATGTATGAATTTTGTGAATGAGGGGTTTGGCGATAGTTCAGAGGAGTGGCGTCATGTAACACATTGTACAGCGAGCGGAAGCTCTGATCAATAGATGGAACTTTTTAGGTGTATACACACTTTATCTATCTATCTATCTATTATCTATCTATCTCATATCTATCTATCTATCTATTATCTATCTATCTATATCTATCTATCTATCTATTATCTATCTATCTATTATCTATCTATCTATCTATATATCTATCTATCTAGCGAAGAGCGAGCGAGAGGAGCGAGCGAGCGAGAGAGAGAGCGAGGCAGAGCGAGCGAGCGCAGAGGAGCGAGCGAGCGAGCGCAGAGCGAGCGAGCGAGCGAGCGAAGAGCGAGCGAGCGCGAGCGAGAGAGGAGCGAGCGAGCGAGCGAGCGAGCGAGCGAGCGAGCGAGCGAGCGCAGAGCGAGCGAGCAGAGCGAGCGAGGAGCGAGCGAGCGAGCGAGCGAGCGCAGAGCGAGCGAGCGAGAGCGAGCGAGGAGCGAGAGAGCGAGCGAGCGAGCGAGCGCAGAGCGAGCGAGCGAAGAGCGAGCGAGCGAGGAGCGAGCGAGCGCAGAGCGAGCGAGGAGCGAGCGAGCGAGCGAGCGAGCGAGCGAGCGCAGAGCGAGCGAGCGCAGAGCGAGCGAGCGAGGAGCGAGCGAGCGAGGAGCGAGCGAGCGAGGAGCGAGCGAGCGAAGAGCGAGCGAGGAGCGAGCGAGCGAGCGCAGAGCGAGCGAGCGAGCGCAGAGCGAGCGAGCGAGCGCAGAGCGAGCGAGCGAGAGAGCGAGCGAGAGCGAGCAGCGAAGAGCGAGCGAGGAGCGAGCGAGCGAGCGCAGAGCGAGCGAGGAGCGAGCGACGAGCGAGCGAGCGAGCGAGCGAGCGAGGAGCGAGCGCAGAGCGAGCGAGCGAGCAGAGCGAAGAGCGAGCAGAGCGAAGAGCGAGCGACCGAAGAGCGAGCGAGCGAGAGCGAGCGAGCATAGCGAGCGAGCAGAGGAGGAGAGCGAGCGAGACGAGCGAGCGCGAGCGAGCGAGCGAGCTAGCTATCGATCTATCTATCATATCTAATCTATCTCATATCTATCTAGCTATATCTATATCTATCTATCTATCTATCTATCTATCTATCATCTATCTACTGTATCTAATATCTATCTCATATCTATCTATGTCTATCTTATCTAATATCTATCTATCTATCTATCTATCTATCTATCTATCTATCTATCTATATCATACTGTCTCATATCTATCAATGTACTATCTATCTTCTATCTATCTATATTTTTATCTATATCATACTGTCTCATATCTATCTATCTATCTATCTATCTATCTATCTATCTATCTATCTTTCTATCTATCTATCTATCCATCTATCTATTATAGTGTGTATAGCCAGCATTTGCATTCACTTTACTTTTATATTTTCAGATCTCATCATTCCCTTATATATACCACATATTTCTCTTCTTTAGTTTTACTATCAATCTTTTGCTTTGAACCTTATTTGTATTTGATCACTTTTTAGACTGGTTGATTGTGACTTGGGCCGTTCACACTAGACACCCCCAGCATGTTGTGCTGTAATTCTCATTTATTTAGTGCATGAGCTGTGGTAAGCGGCTTCGTTCATGCGGGACAATGCTTTCTGCTGTGTCTGCAGGCTAGCGGCTACTATGGGGCTAGTTGTTATGGAATCAGATCTAGCAGACTTGTGTACAGACAGCGTCTTAGTGAGAAAAGTGGTAATTCACATTCTTGCATCATGGGCGTGAAAGCAGTTTGAGCTATTCTCCATTATTACAGACATTAGATTGTGCAGGTCATTTTGCTACATTAAAAAAAAAATTGCTATCCTTCATCCACTGTATGTCTGTGTCTCTCCTTAGGCCAGTGCAATACATTTTACACCAAAAAATAACAACCTCCTAATTTCTACATTAAACTTTAGCAAATGACGGGATATCACATTTTGCTGGGCTATCCATTATGACATTACTTTGCCTCCCTGTGAGGAGGGGGCTTATAAACAGTGTAATGGTGGGATACATCGTGCATTTGGGATTTGGGCAAATGTAAAGCCATATTTTCTTCTACTTTATGTAGTGAATATTTGACTTCATATTGTAAGCACTGTAATAGGTGAACTGAATTTAGGCCACTTTTAACCATGGCGGATGCGCCACAATTTATGGACAACTTTCGACAATGTCTAAATGAGGCCTTACGTTCGGATGTGTATAGGATAATAGTCAATAATGTGTGGGCAGTGATCGTGCACTTTCCTACACTAAGGCTACCGGCACACCATGCGGATTATGTGCGGTTTTTCATATACACTTAGCTTTTTTCTCTCTTTGCTGTTTTTACATCTGCAGCATTTCTATTGTTTGTGCAGTTTTTTTGTGAGGATTTTCCCCTTTTTCAATGGAAGGGTGAGATCTGCAGCAAAAGCTCACCAAAAAACGGAAGTAAAACATGTGTTTTTTTGGTGCAGAAATCCGCATGGAAATCGGTGCCCATATTCTGTTAGTAAACCTGAAACCATGTGCGTGTACCCTTACTTGCCTATCCTCGTAGACTGACATGAGCTCACTCGTGCCTAGAACTAAATATACTCCTAAGCGGAGGCAGGGGGTTGCTCACATGGTGCCGTCTCAACTCTTTGCTTACATACGTCATCGTACAATAGAGCAGAACAAGCATTAAACATTAAGAAACCTGATCCGTTTAATTTACGTCCTCGCTGCCTAATATTCAACACTGGCGTACATTGCGTATCGCTCCTTTTAGCCTGGATTTAACCCTTTGCAGCTGTCGCTGCACACAACTGTTGGGCTACGCACACAGGAGTGAAAGTTTCGGGCTTGGCAATGTTAACGTTCTCTCATGTGAAGAAAACAAATATCATTTCATCCACATTACACTTTGGGACCCGGTAGAAATCACTTTATACCCCCGGGAGATCTTATGTTTCGTATTAAGTCTCCAATTATTGCACACATGGTAAAATCTATTTATATCAACTCCAGTTAGGAAGGTCTTGTTGGAATTCGGAGGCACTGTGTCACTGAGATTACGCAGATTCCACACCTCCTGCTGGATTTTTTGATGTGGGAAAGGCTCGTGGTGATCGTTTCCATTTCCATTACAGCCTGAGACTGCACAGCTTGCTGTTCCTCCATCTATATCAGGCACAAGTCTAAACCGCAAGCCCTCTGCTCACATTGATTTGAACTGTACAACCCATGTAACGCAAACTATGTTGGACATAGATAAGTGAAGCTGAGGGAGGTCGAGGCTGGTTTCATACATGGTGTTTTTCTGAGAAATGCCACCTTTTTTTGCTGTGTTTAAATTCTATTTTTTTAATTTTTTGCAGCCAGATACTACTTTAATATCTATATTGAAATATAAAATGCACTACATACAATACATTTTGGTTTAAGTGTTTTTGTGGCATTGGGTTTGGCCATGTTTTTTCTTTTCAAACATTTTAGCGCATGCATTTATTATGTGTTTTATTTATTTATTTAGTATGTAACCCCCTCTTTGGTAGATCAGGTTTAAAAACATACATTGCCACTTGTGTTTTCACAAGCAAGGCCAAAAAAAATCATTGGATGAGTATGGCACAAAATGCAAGGCAAAATGTGTCACATACAGAGCATGGTGTGATTTTTTAAGAAATGTCATTGACCCCCCCCCCTCCCCCCCCAAAAAAAGCAACACAAGTGAAGAAAAATGGCATAAAAACATGTTTATACTGCATTTAATAATTCCCATAGTAACCAACATTTGGCTGTAAAAACAAAAATGTCAGGAAAGATACACAATTCCTAAAACATGCAAAAAAAGACTGTAACACTGCGTGCAAATCCAGTTCTAATCTGGTACGATTTTAATGACCAGAGCATGTACTTTTTGGGGATCACCCTATTAGCAGAAGCATGGGCTGCCAGAAACTAAAAATCTAAAGTAAAACATGACTTTTTGTCATTTTCGACCTTTAGGTAGAAAAAGTTTTGAGCATCATCAATATCTAAACAATTGTCCTACAATAAGTTAACGTTCTGTCAGTAAAGTCTGAATGAAACGCTTCCCGTCACCATCAGATAGATAGAACTTTTTAACATGTTTTCATCACCTGAGGACTTTATCATTGGAGTTTTCAACAGATTTAATACGGTCAATTTAAAGGTCCAGATTATTCCCGTAACAGCCAGCTCCCCCGTGGTACTACAGAACTGAGCCTAGACTCAGTTCTGTAGTGTCATGAGGGATCTGGGTGTTATGGGTGTAATATGGACCTTTAAGCAGCGATGGCTAACCTCCGGCACTTGGGAGTCATACTAGTTTTACCACAGCTGGAGTGCCAGAGGTTAGCCATCACAGCTATAGAGCATCATAGGGTTCTAGATGGACCTAAGAGTGGGTCAGTAAAACTTCAGGAGGTTCTTGGGTTGCAGCTGTATTCATTACCCATAAATGCAGCTCCACAATGGAGAACTGTGATTCAGTGATACTCTTTTGTTGCATCAATGTTCATGTAGGGAACAATTGCATATGTGGGTATATTATTGAATATGTTGGCCTGGATGCCCACCGGATGGAATGGGTTTGCTTCCAACCCGTAATGGTGAACTCTCCTTCATGGAGAGGTTGACACAATGCATAGATTCTTTATGCTATGTAATATATACAGAAATAAAGGCTAATTCTAAGAATGGTGCTAGAAGGTTTGAAGGCAGCAGGGCAGTGTATTTAGGGTACTTCTGTGGAGAGGCGCCACTTGCTCTTCATCCGTTTGTCAAGTGCTTCATACATAACAACTGAGCTGCAGAAAAGCAATGGCAAGGGCGGTAGATTTAATATGCTGAGGAGTGAAGTGGAATTAGCCTGCACTAGACTAGTGAGGGGCATCTGATGTCTTCTCCACTTTGTCTGCTCTACCATTACTAGATCCTCTGCATGCCGGTGTTATGGCTAATTCATACACTGCTGTCATCGGGCTGGTGTCCTGACTGAGCAGAGGGCTAAACACATATGTCTAAGTCATGACGACTGCAGTGCAGACATGTCTTACTATACTGTATGCAACATAGTGACGTTTAACTATGGGATTGATGAAATATTGCACCCCACCTAAATAGGAGTAGTAAAAGTGTGTTTGCCAGATGACGGCATCTGGATAGCTTATCTTTAGTCTGGATTTTGGGAGAGTTGCCATGAAATCCCCAAAGAGTTTAGCTAGAAATTTGCCTCTGCTGTATCTCTAGGCATATCTTCCAAGTGTCTTCATTTTTGATGCAGATTTCTGAGTCCCTCTTGTGAAATGTTTGTCTTTCAGAACAAATTGCTGATTTGTGGTAATACATTTACTATAATGTCCCAGAAAGTAAAGGCTTTTATACATAGTGGACTCCTTGTGAACGAAGCTGGCAGATATACCGACTCCTCTCCCCCATCTGTGCTGCCACATGTGGACTGCACCTCGGTGTCCCTCTCAAATCTTAGGCCCATTTTCAACAATATTTCCCCATAAGACAAGCAGTTCACTTAATTCACAATTCAGCAATTTTGCACCCAGTTTAACATTATTAAAGACAGCAAATTTCAGAAGTGATTTGACATTGACCACTTGTTCACATTTATTACGTTCTGCAGTATGAAGCCAGTTATTGTTAGCTTTATAGTATAATATGTAATGTACAGGCTGAAATATAGCAATATAATACTTCTGTCCTCTGCCTCATCTATATGTACTGGATGTGATTTATAACCCAGTTGTCTTGTTTCATTTCCAAATATTACATTTGCTGCTTGCTCTGGCCATGTACTTAATAATAGGCACCTTAACGGTGATGGCAGGTTAGTTGTAATTAAGTGCAAACTTAGCGTCTAAATGCAACATTTACGGTAATAACTCAAATGTATTAAAGGGTATTTATTAGCAGGGTCTTGGACTGTTATCTGTAGCAATACATGAGTAGTACTGCAGAGTACTATTTTGTGTTTTCCTACTTCCCCTCGTTCCCCCCCTGTCAGCGCTCAAAGCTTTGTCGGGACTGTAGCGCACATGAGTCCACTCCATTATGTTAGTGCAGCCACGCAGTCCAGACTACCTATTTCAGAGTAGCTTTGAGTGCTGACACAGGGGTAACGGGACAGTAGGAAAATATAAAATAGAACCACTCTATGCACCCTTGTTCTACCTGCTTTCTCTTCCAGACCCTCTTTGATTAACAGTGCTAGGCGGAATGACTATGCAAGAACTTGACCCTGTCAATCAAGAAGGAGGAGTAGCGGCTAGCAGAAGAAGCAGGAGGAGCAAGGGTGCACAGAGTGGCTTGAGCCTACCCTCAGTGCACTTAACTTCACATTTGCATATGAATGAAAAGTACTTACTAAGTGAAAGTTATCATTACATATAGCTGAGCTGAAGACATTGTGCCTGGGGAACTGGCTTAACAGTAAATTTCCAGATGACAAGTTCCCATTAAGCTACAAAAGTAAATTTTGTATTTAGAGGTTTGTTCAGTTGTGTTTGGGAATTTTATTTCTATTTCTGTATACTGCCATTTTACTGAAATTTGCCAGATTTGTTCAACATAAGGGGCAGGGTTAAAGGGGTTGTCAGTCAATCCCCCCTCCCCTGCCAGGCATGTGGAGGGAAGCACACTTACCTGCTCTGCAACGCTTGGTTCTAGCTTCTTCAGTCCACAGTGATGTGCCGCTTTGAGGACATGTCACCGTTGCGCCCAGTCATTGGCTGAGGCGGCATGCGTGACTCCTATCTGACAAGCGGGGTCTGAAGTGCGGTGGTTGAAGGAACCAGATCTAAGTGGCAGGGAGCAAGTAAGTATGTCTCCTTCCACAGGTTTATTGGGATATGTGGAGCTGCTGAAAAGTGTCTGAAAGCTGGACAACCCCTTTAAAGGGAACCTGTCACCTGGAAAACACATATTAAACCAACCGCAGTACCTTAAAGTATCCCCCAGTGTGCTGCTAATCATGATTTTCTTTCCTCATTCTGTCTCCTCATATTTGTTAAAATCGCAGTTTTAATGTCTGTTGGCTCCTTTACCAAGTCAGGCTTGAAGTCAAGGGGGCAGCGGCCTCCTTGCTTCAAGGCACGATAACTCCGCCCCTTACCCCTCCTCTCTACATTGTGAGGCAGCGCATGGCGCATACACGAGAAGAGCGCAGTTCCGGCATCACGGCAAGATGTCCATCACAATGTAGAGAGAAGGGGTAAGAGGCGGGCTCATTGTGCCTTGAAGCAAGGAGGCTGCTGCCCCCTTGACTTCAAGCCTGACTTGGAGAAGGAGCCAACAGACATTAAAACTGCGATTTTACAAATATGAGGAGACAGAATGAGGAAAAAAAGTCAAGATTAGCAACACACTGGGGGATACTTTAAGGTACTGTGGTTGGTTTAATATGTGTTTTCCAGGTGACAGGTTCCCTTTAAGGTTCCATATGTCATGCTACATACATGTATATATAGCAGGGAATGTACAAACATCAAATAACTGTCGCCCATGTGTTCCGAAATTGCAAGCAATATACCCCTCGTACGGTCGTGTGACATTTTAATGAATAAGGCATGGTGGTACAGTTTTGTCACATTTTACATAAGGGTATGGTCAGGTTTTGGAAGCCAAAAACTTCCAAAACTGCATCAGGAAACCTGACTGTGGGGCCGTACCCTTATTCTAAACAGAGGACACATTGGTACGCGGCAGAGTTCTCATTTGAAACTGGAAAGAAATGCAATGTCCAGATGTAAGAGAATAAGATTTGAAGAAAACTCATTCTGAAGACATGTTATTTGAGTTTCATTCTCTGCAGTTCTGTGCGGTTTGTGCAGTCTGAACTGTCTTCTAGCCGGGTTGATACTACAGCAACATCTCGTCTGACGTGAGCGCTCGTATAATCTTGTGGTAATGAAGTGGCAGCCACTCCGGTGACTTATGTACCTTATTTAACCTAGCCGTACAGAATCACTTTAATTCACCCTGGAAGCGAGCTAATCGCGGAGGCTGATGTGTCATCGGGCTGTTCTCAGAGGAGGTACATGTTCTGAGAGAACATTACAGGCAGTTCTGTCCTGGGGGACAAACAAGGAAAGCAGAATTACTGGAAAGTATGAGTGCTCTTTCTTTAAACTTCAGACAATAATTAGAAATTTTATGAATGGGATTCCTGATCCTGTTCCAGATTGGGCAAACATGTTTAGAAAGAAAACTCATTATAAAGAAATCAAAGAACGTGATAAGGGGATGTATGTCATACACATGGTTCCTTTGGAGGATGTTAGAAGTCTATTATACTTAAAGGGGTTATCTACTTTGGACGGTTCTTACTTAAAGGGGTTTCCATCATTGACACACTTTCTGGCAGTTTCCCCCTCCCGGCTGGACCTCTGGAGTGAAGTATACCTACCTGCTCTCCGCTGCTCGGCTCCCGCTCCTTCGTTTGATTGCACTCCTGTTCTCTGCTTGACAGCTTCCAGAGTAGATAGGGTCACATGTGCCACTACAGTCAATGAATGGCCACAGTGTTGACGTGTCCACCAAGTGGCACATCACTGGGACACGTCACTACTACAGCCAATTATTGGCAGCAGTGGCACACGTGATCCCTGTCCACTTGAAAGTTGACAAGCAAGGAACCGGAGTGTAGTGAACCGAAGGAGCCCGGTACTGAGCAACAGGGAGAGCTTAAGTATACGTCGCTCCACAGGTCCAGCGGGGAGGAGATGCCGAAAAGTGTAAGTGTCTGTGTGATGCAGGACAAGACTTGTCAGAGAGAGAGAGGGGGAGATGCCAAGAGATTAGGACCCTGAACAGGGGACCTGCCTAATACAACTTACAACTACCTAATGGAATACTTGAAAATGGTATTTTTGAACTGAAGGAGCCCTTTAATATTATTTGGCGTATATCTATTTAACACAAAGGTGTTAGGCAATCCCTGCAGCTACTGTATGGAGAGGGGAGGCTTCCTTTAACGTTGACCCCATCCTGCTCTCTCAGGGGCTAACATTGGAGAACACAAAGACCAGCCCCTTCTAGTATAGGCCCAAGGAAAAAAATGGAGTTCTTGGATGGGGTGTGCTTTTTTGATATTTGCCCGTATACATATTTAATTTGGAATTAAAGAACGGTAAATCCATAGTTCTGGGTTTTTTGGCCAAATTTTGGTGCAATTTTTTTTCAGCTCGGCCTAGGATTGGATCCAAAACACAATAAAGGCATAAGGATCTAGTCCCTGACTTGACTATTTGCACCTAAACTTTGCCGTGTGAACAAAGTCTAAACTGAAATATATACATTGTTTAACATGAGGCAGGATTATAGGCATATACTACTGTACAATATACAATATTACAATTGGGCTTTCAGTCCCCTGTGAGAAAAATGACATTATAAATGCTGTATATTGATACCGCAGGCTATTATTATGTAGGAGCATTTCTGTAATCTCCTGCGTACCCATTATTATTACTTACAGTACAGTACACGTAATGACAGCATAGTTTAGTGTCACATGTAATAGAGCAGCCATAGCCACACTGTGTAATGTGTTCAGCTCCCTCTTCGGGTTTTATGTTGCACTTTTTAGACAAACGTCCCTCCATATCATGCGTCATTCCTGCCTTCCTGTTCCACGTGGCCTTTTATCTGCAAATCTGTTCCAGTTGTCCCTGGAGCTGGGAATGCAGAGGATTACAGAAATGCTCCTGTATTTTCTCCTCTGTTTGTATGCCACATACCAGCAAAATAAAATGTGAGACGCTCACTCAGCGCCAAATTAAATTATCCACGTCAGGATTTCTCCAGAATCTCTTTGTGTTTAGTTCTCTATTTCTTGTGTATTAATTTAAGAGAATTTTCTTAAATATTAAATTAAAGGGAGTACAATATTGATTGCCTATCCTCATCAATATCTGATCAGCAGCGGGCCACTGATGGGGATGCAGTGCTTGGAAGAGCGCCGCATCCTCCTCACAGCTTACCAAGAACAGCGCCGTACATTGTATAGTGGCTGTGCTTGGTATTGCAGCCCAGTCCCAATGCACAATTGGACTGGACTACCAGAGTACCAGAAGATCCTTCAGTGGGCCCTTAATGAGCCCCAAAGATCCAGAAAAAACTGATTAGGCTGCCTTTGGAGCCAATCACTTGCCAGTAGGGTCTATTTCTCTAATTCAAAACCTACCTTAAACTTTATGGATAATATAAGGGTTGGGCCTGTAGAATAAGTTCCTCTGGTAGGCCCTGGAAATCCCAGTCTCAGTGCCACTAGCCTAGACAGAGGCCGTAGTGCTCAGTGGGAGTCGGACCTTCACTGATCTCACATTGATGACCCATCCTGAGGATAACTGAAGGTAAGAGTTGAACGGCACTCCTCATTTGGTGTGGACGGTGCTCAGTGGTAAGTATAATACCAATGTTAATAGAAAAACCACGGCACTCAAAAGAAAATGTTGCGTACATTTTTTATTTATTTTCTTATATTCTTATTTTTAGATTCTTATATTTTTGTATATATATTCATCCGGAAAATTAATTCATAGTGGTATAGTGGCTAACGTTTCGGTCGTATCCAAGACCTTGTTCACTGCCTGAGTCTTACAAGTAATGGACGCACGCCATCCGATGCCTCCATTACTTGCAATTAAAGGAAATTGTGGAGTCCGCACACCTTTGTATAATGGTGGGTGCTCGCAGAGGACTTCAGTCGCAGAATATATAGAGATAATCCACGGCACACCAATGTCTTTTGCTTTGCAAATTTATTATAGGTACAAAAAAGTATTCACAAGATTTGTCAATATATGACTGGTCGCGCCATGATTGTTATATGAGCATAAATCACATATATTTGTAGGCCATAAAGTGTCCCTTAAAGTGGGACACTTTATGGCCTACAAATATATGTGATTTATGCTCATATTACAATCATGGCGCGACCAGTCATATATTGACAAATCTTGTGAATACTTTTTTGTACCTATAATAAATTTGCAAAGCAAAAGACATTGGTGTGCCGTGGATTATCTCAATTACTTGCAAGACTCAGGCCGTGAACAAGGTCTTGGATAAGACCGAAACGTTGGCCACTATACCACTATGAATTAATTTTCCGGATGTATGTATATATATATATATATATATATATATAAAGATGAAAAACGGACAGCACTCCAAGTAAAAGATAGTGGTGTTTATTCACCCATGTGGATGGCAACGTTTCAGCTCATACAAGAGCCTTTTTCAAGGCTTGAAAAAGGCTCTTGTATGAGCTGAAACGTTGCCATCCACATGGGTGAATAAACACCACTATCTTTTACTTGGAGTGCTGTCCGTTTTTCATCTTTATCAAGACGGGGTAAGCTGCTACATCCCTGGACCTAGCACCCTCCTTGTGCTTTTCCAGTGCTGCCATTATTTTCCTTTATATATATATATATATATATATATATATATATATATACAAAAATATAAGAATAAAAAATCAAGAATATAAGAAAATAAATAAGAAATTTACGCAACATTTTCTTTTGAGTGCCGTGGCCATCCCGAGGATAGAATATCAATATTTTATTCCTGGAAAACCCCTTTAATACAGTTCTATCTGTTTCACATCCAATATGGCCTCCTCTACAGTTATCAGCTTTCTCAGGTTCCTCAATGGCAAAAATCTCTCAATACATGGCGTACACTAATGCGTCTATAGACATTATGGGGCCCCACTTATGCAAAAAAGGATCCTGCAGTTCCAAATGTAGTTAACTGCACTTTTCAATATAACCATAAAAAACCCATATCCACATACCATGCTCTATAACGGTACTTTTTTCTTCTTATTGTAGTCAATGACAGGACTATTTATCTAAATGTGGACTAACTTGGGGATGCATGGTGACACTCTATTTCGAAAACATATTGACAACTTGATTAGTTTTTACCCAGATTTTTCAGTAACAATAACAGAATGGATTTTGACACCACAGTTAAAGGGTTTGGTGATTTTATGATTTTAGGCAAATAGAATAATTTTTTAGCTTTTTTCTGACCTGATGATTGTGACCTTTATTAGCAGCTATTAGAGCAGGCGCTGTGGGCTAGGACAATACTGAAGCTTTAGTAAAAGTTGTCTTTGAGCGTGCACATTTCCACAACTCAGTGCTTTCAGTAATGACAGTTAATGAGGTTTTTTTCCCTTTTGTGGGCTGTTATTGTGAATCTACGCAGTCACCCCAGCGTTAAAAATAATCGGAGACAGCCTCTGAAAGAAGCAGTCCGGCCTCATTTTCTTTTCATTTTTCCACATCAGCGGTTAAAAACTTCATCTAACCCCCCCCCCATCCCTCCAAAACCTGAAGCGGAGTATACAGTTAATGCCATGTTTCTCAGCTTTGTATTACATGAGGTTGCGAAGTGCTGTCTCGGGGGGGGGGGTATGGCACCTCTCAGTGTCAGCATGTGACACAAAGTTCAGCTTTCGGTGACATGCTGGTGCTTGACATAGGCATCAGAGGGATTTTTGTAACTGCTGCGCTGCAAATCCCATACACAGTGTGAAGCTTTCTATCAATTGTTCTGCAAAGCATTGCTTGGCTCCGTCCCCGAACTGTTTGCTTTTTTCTATTATTTTTTTTTTTGCAGGAGGGGCACATGGTGAAATGTTCATTTAAAAAAGTTGACACCATAGAAGAAGTGGTTGAACAGATCAGAATCTGTTTTATTGCCTGAAGTCTACTGACAGACTGTTTAGGTTTACGCAGCTTTGAGAATGCCATCGACTGCTTGTTTATTGTAGAAGTGTCAGTAGTGATAAAATAGGGTTGGTGCCAAGCCAGTGACTCCTAACTCGACAGGCAGGAAAGCTGGCATCGATGTCAGGAGAGATTTTATAGACACTTACATTTTATTTATATCAGGCGCTCTAATATGTGCATGGACCTAGTATGGCAGTGCATGAAGTCTATATGGTATGTCTATGAAGCACTGGATTCACTGCTAGAAGCAGAACACCTTCCCTAATCCAATGTTGCATGTAGGTTTCGAATCAGAAGTACATAATGGACATAAAACAGGTTTAAAGGGGTCCTCTAATCTCAGACATCAGTCCCACATCAGTCAGACTGTCCTGGTCGCTGATGCATCCAGGCTGCAAGAGGCAACTGGGTTTACGGAAACAGCCGAGGTATGCCGTTTCCATCACTCCCATGGTAGCACAGTGAAGGTATCTCACAGCAGAGCTCTCTGTGCTACATGGTTTCCATAACCGACATTTATTTCTATGGGAATTAAGCCAACAGTGTAGCACAGTGAGTGTGGCTGTTTCCATAAACCCAGCCATCTCATGGAGTCTGAATGCGGCAGCCAACAGGGTATGGCTTGTTGGTCTTGGTACACCCTGATTTAGAAGCAGATGCAGGTCCCAGAGGTGCGATCCATGGACCTGTATATCTGATAGTCATGATATATTCACAGGATGTCTACCATTGATCCATACAATAACATTTTTGTCCTAGGATCAACATTTATCACTGATGGCTGGGTTATGCACTACTGGGACCTTCTTCAATAATAAGAATGAGGGATCCTGTCCCCCCTTTTCCTCTTCACTACACCCTAGGAAGTGATGAGGAACGTGAATGAAGCTTGGTCCAGAATGCTCACTAATATCACTCCATTCAGGTTGTGTCATTGCTGGAGATTGCCGATTGAAGGGTTTGGTTTTCTTTGCTCTCGTAATGGGTGGTGTCCCCAGCCAATAGACACTTATGACCTGTCCTGTGGATAGGTTCAAAATGTTTATTCTGGGAAACTCTTTTAAAGGGATTTTCCGAGTGTTTAACACTGATGACCTATCCTTGGCCTCCTCGCAGCTTACCAAAAGCAGTGCCATCCATTGTATAGCAGCTGTGCTTGGTATAGCAGCTCAGCCCCATTCACTTGAATTGGACTGAGCTGTGCCTAGGCCGTGTGACTGAAGAATGTGACGTTACTGGCCTAGGAAGAGGCTGCAGAACTCATGGAGGGCTGTGGCCTCTTGGTGGGGGAGACATGGAGGCAAATGACCCCTTTCAGACTTAACTGAACCATAGTATTAATAAAATGACACCTTGTGTTGGAATAAAAATGGCCGCAATGCTTTATTAAGGGTAAATAAATTAATAAATAATTAAAACTTCACATTCATTAAATAAATAACCATTAAAAAACTCCAATAATAACTGAAATCCACTCAGCAATAGCTGAATGATACAGCCCCTCTAATAAAGCAAAGCGACATAAAGCGTAAGAATAGGGAGGAAGGGCGGTGCGACGATCTGGTCTTGATAAAACTGGCCCAGAAGCGCTGCCGAAACCCTCTTTTTAAGGACCATACTTTCCCGCCGCTGTCTGCTGTCTGGAAATCTCCGCCAGCAACCAGCTGCACCAATCAGAGAAGATCCCTGCTTGTCATCTAAGGCTCAGGTGAGACCGGATAAAACCAGCTGATTCTGACAGAAACTTTACCACTTGAGGTAAACCTGAAATAAAAGAGCGGGAAAAGCAAAAAGGGAGGGGGGGGGGAGAGCAAAATCCATAGACAAAGTACAAAAATTTATTGTGTCATTGCCCCCATGTGTCCCCCAAGCGAAACGCTCTGGGGGGCCTGAACAGGAGTCCGATCCTCACCAATCAGATACTGATCCTGAAAATAGGCCATCATTATTAAACATCCAGACAACCTCTTTCAAGATCTATAATAGGGCTGTGTGCATTGGACCATATTTTGGTAATTGTGGATAACTTTCAGATAGAACTTCTGTCTTCAGAAGTGTCTGTAGAGCAATTGTGAGCACAGATGAAATGAACAATTAGCCCACTTTTGTGTTACGCCTCATGCACACGGCTGTTTTGGCGGCTCGGATGCGGACCCATTCATTTCAATGGAGCCACAAAAGATGCGGACAGCACTCCGTGGCACCGTTCCGCGGCACCGCCCAAAAAATATAACATGTCCAGTTCTTGTCCGTGATTTGCGGACAAGAATAAGCATTTATATTGCCGGCGCCCGTTCCGTTCCGCAAATTGCACGGCACGGTCGTGTTCATGAGGTCTTACTGTGATGGTGAATGTGTGGATTTCTACATGTATGTCTTGTTTTCATGGTCAAATGCTACATGCTGAAATGAAATCAAAATCAAATTAAGGCCTCTTGCACATGACCGTATCCGTTTTTGCAGTCGGCAAACCAAGGATACCGGCCATGTGCATCCCGCATTTTCCCTTCTGCAGGTCCAGCACTATTTTCTAGATGTCAATTCTATAAAATAGAACATGTCCTATTTTTTTTTATGGGACCGCAGAACGGACATACGAATGAGGACAGCACATGGTCTGCTGTCCGCATCTTTTACGGCCCCATTGAAATGAATGGGTCAGCATACGATCCGCAAATAAATGCAGATCGGATGCGGACCAAAACTCTGGTCGTGTGCATGAGGCCTAAAAATGCGTGCAGAATTCTTCTGAAGTAGTTACTTGTCGCTTTTTTCCGGCTGACATCCTCCATTATGGGAGCTGACACGCCTGTTACTTTATCACCCTCATGGTGAAAGCGTGCAGCGGTTTAATATGTTATAGATGTGATTATAGTGATGAAAGACATTTCATGGAAAAATAAACAGAAGGTAAAGGCTTAATTCTGAAAACTGCTGTAATGAGCGCCTGACCTGGGGATTGTCAGGCAGACTTTTCACCGGCTGCCTATTACAGAGCGGACTTGTCGGACTGGATGCAGAGTTGCCAGTCCTGGTTCTTCTCACAAACAGTCTGTGAGCATTGACAGAGGGGGGGGAGGGGCGACCCTATCAAAACTTGTTGAGATGCGTCTTTTTGTGCGGATCCTATACTTTTCCACCCAGTATTCGTTTCCCAGAATGTTTGCAAAATGAGTCGGATGATAGGCTTGACATACGTAGGAAGTGTGTCATCATATTGTCACAAAATATTCTGAGTTTCTATATTTGCAGCTCATTTCCTTTCACAGTTTCATAAATTCTTTCAGGAGATAAGTTTCCTGCAGATTCAGCATTTGTGCATGCACGGCCTGGCTTGTTCACACACTTCTGGATTTTTTGCTCTGGATTTAGGAAGGGAAATAGGAAAAGCTATTGTGGCAGACGTCATCACAGAACAACTGTGGCCTATAGCTAAAGGGAACTAATATGTCTGTAATGGCTGAGAATATACCGTAGTAGAGTATCAGTACGGCCTCATGCACGCGGCAGTGTCGGTATGTTGGCCTGCAAACAACAGAGCCACAAAATACATATTAGAGTTGAGCGAACCTGCCCTTTTCTCACGGAATCCATCACGTAATTCAATGCCGGCATGTCGCATAATATAAGTGTATGGCCAGCTCCAAGGGTTCCGTTCTGCTGGCCATACACTTGTATTATGACGGCATGCAAATCAGAATGCCTCTAAAGGTATTCCATGAGAACGGAATCCATTCAGAAGGGAACCTGTCACCAGGATTTTGTGTATAGAGCTGAGGACATGGGCTGCTAGATGGCCGCTAGCACATCCGCAATACCCAGTCCCCATAGCTCTGTGTGCTTTTATTGTGTAAAAAAAATGATTTGATACATATGCAAATTAACCTGAGATGAGTCCTGTCCCTGACTCATCTCACGTACAGAACTCATCTCAGGTTAATTTGCATATGTATCAAATTGGGTTTTTTTACACAATAAAAGCACACAGAGCTATGGGGACTGGGTATTGTGGATGTGCTAGCGGCCATTTAGCAACCCATGTCCTCAGCTCTATACACAAAATCCCGGTGACAGGTTCCTTTTAAACCAAAAGGCAGGTTCGCTCAACTCTAATACGGATACCTTTTGTGTCCACTCTCAGGACAGGCCATGAATACCGGGCTGGTTGGGGTCTGGCACCCTGCACACCTATTAATCAACTGTTCCAAAGCTGCTCTGGCGCCCGAACTATACCGGTCCTTCCTTTGTGTAGTGGACGGAGGTGGTAGTTCCAGCACTGCTCCCATTCACTCCAAGGTACCACAGCCATCATGTTGATGGAGAAAAAAGTCAAGCATCTTTTCATTCGGTTTGGCTGCAGATAGGAAAAAATGTAAAAAGTAAAAAAGCATGTTTGCACAAAAAAAAAAAAACTCTGTAAAAAGCTATATGTGTGTAAACAGCCTAAGGGTTCGTTCACACACAAATTTGCTCTTCTGAATGAGGATCTAGATCTCTATAGAAGTAGCCATGTACTGCACAGTATCAGGTACAAGTGCCATACAGGTTCTTATACACCAGGAAAGATCGGCTTTACCTGTGATGCATTTACGTCACGAAATGTATAGTTTTTATGATATAATGCAGTTATAATGTCAAGCAATCAATGATTTATCTAGCAAACGTATCCTTAGCGCACACTCAAGCCAAGCTGGAAGCCTTCCAGATGCATCTGGTGCATGAGTGTATATTAAAGACTCATTCATCACAGCAATCCATGATCTCTATGATAATGGTGCTTTAGCCGTATTTACCGTGCAATGAGCATGACTCAATGAGGCGCGTGAAAAATGATTCCAGTGGATGAGAGCTTAGGCTTAGGCTCTGCGCCTGTTACAAATATGCCTCTTTATCACTAAGTACTACGTGTGTCAAACCTGTGTAATACTCTATATAGCCTCCTACAATTCAGTGGCTCTAACCACCCAGTGGTGGGGGACAGTGTATATTACATTTTATATAGTAGTATATGGGTGACGTGACCGTATGGATGTGGTACACCCATTGATATCTACTGTATATATATAATGCATCCATATACTCTGCATTTTGGAATGGAAATAAATTACCATTGCCTGCAATTGCAATGTCTGAAATCCTTTCCCGAAGCCCCAAATGACACACAAAGTATATATATATGAAGACAGGTATATACATTGTAAAGAATGTAGAGTCCCTTTAAGGTAGGAAGGCATGTATTCAACGGTCATTTTGGTTGATTGTTAGACATTTTTATCATTTTCTCTGGTCACTAAACCTCTAAATATCCTCTAATTCATCCCTTAAAGAGGCTTTCCAGGAGGAAAATATTGATGCCTAGACTCAGGCTAGGTCATCAATATCTGATCTGTGGGGTTCCGACACCCGACACTGTCACCAATGAGCTGCTTGAAGAGGCTGCAGCACTCTGGTGAGCACCGAAGCCTCCTCACAGCATATACTTGGTATTGCAGCCCAGGCCCATACAATTGAATGGAACCTAGGCCATCTGACCAATGAACGTAACATCTCTGCCTATAGGAAGAGGCTGGCTCTTCAAACTGCTGATCAACGGGAGTGTCAAAAGTTATACCCCCACCAATCAGATATTGATGACCTAACCTGAGGCTAGGCTTCTACATTAAACTCCAAGAAAACCCCTTTACAGGGGCATGCCAAAATCGAATCCATTTTTAATTAGGCCCCCTAGCATGTGGTACTTAAGGAAAGAACCATACTTGCCTAGTCCCCACTGCTATGGTTCTGAGTCCTGGCTGTGCTCTGTGATCTTAAGGTCCCTAGCTTGTTTACTTCTGGTAGAGGTATGGATGATGTCACATGCACCGCGGCAGCCATTGCTTGGCCTCAGAAGTGATGTGTCCCAAAGTGGCACATGACCCCAGCAGTGACATGCCGTTTGGTGACAGATCACTGCTGAAGCCAGTCATTGATTGTAGCGGTGCCCGTCACCCCGTGTGTACTATGGCTGGAAGTAAACAAGCTGGGAACTGCAAGATCAGCGAACAGAGCCGAAGCTGCGAATCGGAGCGGTAGAAAGCAGAAGAGTATGATTATTTCCTTAGATACCACATGCTAGGGGGCTTAGGCTATTGTTCACATCTCCATTTTGTAAATCTGGTAGTATGTTCCAGTGGAGGAACAGACTGCCGGAGTTACCGTATCCGTCATAGCCAGAAACCACGGTACCGCCAGATTCCACTTCACTATAATGGGATCCATTGGATTTCCAGCATGAATGCCACCTTTCTGCCAGCAAAATACTGCTGTATTTCTCCAGTAGAAAGCTGCCATTTGTGCCAGAAACCCTCCAGATCTTCACCAGGTGCCATTATGGTAAAAGGGGATCTAGCAGTGTCCGGTAGGGATGAGCGAACGTCATATTTTGAAGTTCGAGTTCGTGTTGGGGTATATGCTGAATTGCATTATGGGTTCCGTTACCACAGACCATAATAGAAGTCTATGGCCTGGCATAACGGATCTGTCCAGTTTTCGTTATGCTGGAGTCCTCTCTTTCATAATGGAAACTAGACGGATCTGTAATGCAGGCCGTAGACTTCTACTATGATGGAATGAATAACGGAATGCCTCTAAAGGCATTCCCTTATGCATTCCGTCATGGAATTGCTTTATGGTCCGTGGTAACAGAATCCATAACGCAATTCAGCGTATACCCCAACCCGAACACGAACTGGAACTTCAAAATATGAAGTTCGCTCGTCCCTAGTGTCCGGCTATGCCAGATACAGTAACTCCAGAACTCTGTTACAAAACAGAGATGTGACCAAAGCTTACAGTAAAAAGGGATCAAATCCTAAAAAAACCTTTAATGTTTTCATTTGTCATTTCATTGTTTGGGACTGTATTTGTTATGATCTGTGATAACCTGCAGTCCTATGAACTGTACCATATGACAAACTCATGTCTGTTATATCTTCATTATCTCAGCATTTTTTTGACCCATAAATGAAATATCCGGTAACAACGTAGTCAGTGGATGAAGCTTTCTGCAGATATTAGGTGATCTGTCTTTTGCTGGGATGGTTTCAGTGTTATTGGGGGCAGCCCGCCTGGGTCAGCAGCTGCAATTACCCAAGAGCTCCAATAATGCAGATGAGTTATTGTTCATTAAGGAGATGAATTGGAATAACAAATGTATTCAGTTGTCTGGATGTCATCCAGCCCGGCTTGAAAGCATGCCTTGCATTATTGTTCCATGCTTGTGGCTGGGAACCAGAGAGATCATATGTTGTTTTAATATGTTAAGTAGCTGCTGATATTTGGTGACTAGGCAATGTGCTAATGTGTGTAGTACAGAGGGATCATTTGCAGCATATTGCGGTTTTACATAGAAGATTTTTTCAAAATGCAATTGGATTGGACACTACATAGAGCCAAATGATGGCACTATACAAATGAAAATAATCCCGCTATAAGGTTGGAGGGTATTAGGCTAGGGCTACACAACCTCATGTGTCGCGCGACACATAGGGCACAACTACACTGCAACATGTGTGGCGCGACAATGACAATTTTTATAATGATAGTCTATGGTATCGCACTGCGACACGCGACAGTCGCAGAAAAATCAATTTTGGATGGGTTTTTTGCGACTGTCGTGTCGCAGTCGCAGCATGTTGCAGTGCGACACCATAGACTATCATAAAAATTGTCACGTGACAAATGTCGTGGTGTAGCTCTAGCCTCACCTGAATTGACAACACAAGATGCTACATCTTGAAACAGTGAAGGCCCCTTATATATACACTGAACAAAAATATTAATGCAACTCTTTCGGTTTTGCTCCCATTTTATCAAGGTGCTGATTAGACAGCATGAATATTGCACAGGTGTGTAGTTCAGCTCATGCAAAATGGGAGCAAAACCGAAATTTTGTTTAGTGTAATTAAAGAGGTATTCCAGTTAGGGCTCATGCACATGACCGTGTGCTGCCCGTGGCCGTATTGCGGCCCGCATTCAGCAGGTCCGCAAAACACGGGCACCGGCCGTGTGCATCCGGGATCGTGGACCCATTCACTTTAATGGGTCCACAATCCGGGAGATGAGGAACGGAGGCACGGAATGAAAGCCCATGAAAGCACTCAGTAGTGCTTCTGTAGGTTTTCTGTCCATGCCTCTGCACCGCAAAAAAGTAGTGCGTGCACTACTTTTTCGCGGTGCAGACAGATCACGGACCCATTCAAGTTGGATGGGTCTGGATCTGTCCGCGGCCGCCGCACGGATGTTGCCATGCATTGGGGACCGCAAATTGTGGTCCCCAATGCGCGGAACGGCCAGCACACATCGTGTGCATGAGCCCATATAAGAAGTTATCCCCTATAAGATCGTGGGGTCTGACCGCCGGGAATTCCAATGATTATGAAAGAAAGGGCCATGCTCCGCAAAATGAGTGGCTGGTTGAGCATGCACTGTGACGCTCCGTTCATTCTCTAAGACGCCACCAGAAATAGCCAAGTACAGACTGTGCTAGCATAGAGAATGAATAGAGTGGAGTACCCCATAAAAGGGGTTGTCTGAGCATTATAATATTGATGATCTATCCTCAGGATAGGTCATCAATATCAGATCGGTGGGGGTCCGACACTCGGCACCCCCGCCGATCAGCTGTATGAGGAGATGGCTCGCGCAGTGTGCACGTGCCGTCTCCCGTCTCTCTTCCTGCTCACCGCTGCTGTCTGTGGTAAAGCAGCAGAAAGAAGGGAGACGGCACATGCGCACTGCGCACGCCGTCTCCTCATACAGCTAATCGGCGGGGGGGTGTTGGGTGTCAGACCACCGCCAATCTGATATTGATCCTAAGGATAAGTAATCTATATTAAAAGCCCAGACAACACCTTTAAGGCCGGCTGTACACATTAGATTGATGTTGGGAAGACCTGCCAATTTCAGCTGGACCAGTCGATCTACTGTGTATGTGTCCCAACTAGGATTGGGCATTTTGGAGTTCAACATGCCTGAACCTTTTGTTCTCATGAACAATAAGCCACTAACTGACAAGTCTGGCAGCAGTTTACGCCACTGAAATGTGCATGTGTATCGGGTGGTTCGGAGGAATAGTGCTTGGCTAACATCTTAAGTCTTGTTTCCCTCTAGTGTCTTTCCCAGTCACTTACTGGTTCCAGTATTTTTCTCCTCCTGATCCCATTATAGTCAATGGGGCTGGCGGACATTGCGGTAACATCCGGCAATGCAGGATCCAGAGACTTCCGGAACAACCTGCCAGAGCTAATAACATTGATGTGAAAGAAGCCTTATAAATAAATGGGATCTGTCAGGATTCGTTGGTATCAATGTTTAATAAATGGAAACTAAATGTGAACTAAAACTAATATGTATTTTTCATTACTCGCCATGTAAATAGCGCCGCTATACTGTGCAATGCACTACTTTGTCAGTAGGATATGCAGTCAATTATTTGTGTGCAGTATATTCTCATTATCTGCTAGAGTTCCCCTATAAATACACGCGGCTGTGATCTTGAATACATAGTACAGAGCTGCAGATCACAGGGCCGCCATATCTGCCTCCTACCGCAGCGGTCGTGCTTTGCGGCTGCAGCTCATGAACAATTTATGGCAGTAATTTGTTATGGAGGGATGGAGCAGGAATGAGCATCCTCCTTAATGAGCGCCCGCATGAGAAGATGATTGTTTCATATCCTCCTTCTGGCTGATTACGAGCAGTCATCTATCAGTTTTTCATATCATCAGTGGCCGGTGATAAGTCATGTTCTGGCTGGCTTCATAGAGACCAGAGCTGATACTTACAAGAACATTTGCTTCCTTAAAGTGGGAGCTTTATTTTCAATTAAAGTGATCATTCTTGATGACAAAAAAGCATGTCCCTTTAAGTGCAGGCCCTGACATAAAGGCCTGTCCTCAGATCATGCACGATCTTTATTCAGAGCATTGTGACTGTGCCCGTACACCATGATAGAGTTCAAACATGCTAAGGGTGGGTTCACATCACGTTTTATGCCCCCGTTTGACTTATACGTTCTTTTATCCCACACAGTACGGTAAAAAAAAAAATATACTTTTTTTACAATGGAACTCTATGGTGAACGGATGCCACTGTATGGCATCAGCCTGAGGCTTCTGTTTAACGTATACGTTTTTTGTGTACGTTAAAAGGATGGAAAAACATGATGCAACCCCAGCCTTAGGCCTAGTTCACACAAACGTTTTTTTTGCGGGTGTACGGGCCGTTTTTTTGTGTTCCGTATACGGTCCGTATACGGAACCATTCATTTCAATGGTTCCGCAAAAAAAACGGAATGTGTTCCGTATGCCTTCCGTTTCCGTTTTTCCGTTTTTCCGTTCCGTTGAAAGATAGAGCTTGTCCTATATTTGGCCGTAAATCACGGGTCGTGGCTCCATTCAAGTCAATGGATCCGCAAAAAAAACGGAACACATACGGAAATGCATCCGTATGTCTTCCGTTTCCGTTCCGTTTTTTCTGAACCATCTATTGAAAATGTTATGGCCAGCCCAATTTTTCCTATGTAATTACTGTAAACTGTACATGGCATACGGAAAAACGGAACGGAACAACGGAACGGAAACGGAAACACAACGGAACTCAAAAACGGAACAACGGATCCGTGAAAAACGGACCGCAAAAAACTATTAAAGCCATACGGTCGTGTGAACTAGGCCTTAATGACACACTTACCTCTGCAACATATGTAATGACTATTTATTAGGGCGCTATTACACATGCAGCCTGTGCTCCGGGTACAGCACCACGGTTACCGTTAACTGCCGGGTAGCACCTGAACTTGCCGGGTGAAATTTAGGTATGGCCTGGCAATAAGCAATAACCACAGTGTCGTAACCCGGGCTCAAGCCTCACATGTAATATGGCCCTTAAAGTCACTGTTTAACCAGGCACATTGCCTTGTAGATCAAGCTCTATTGAATGGAGGGACTGGCAGGTGGAGCAAAAGTGCACAGAGTGGCTCGCATTTGCGTTATGAAACTCCATTATAGGGTTCTGTTATAACAGAGTTAGGGTCCATTCACAGGTCCGTGGAATGGGTCCGCATCCGTTCCGCAATATCTGGAACGGGTGCGGACCCATTCATTCTCAATGGGGCAGGAATGGATGCGGAGAGCACACTATGTGCTCTCTGCATCCGCATTTCCAGAGCGCGGCCCCGCAATTGTGGACAAGAATAGGCATAGTATGGGGGTGCTGGCCGGGTGTATTGCGCAATACACTACGGACGTGTGAATGGACCCTTATAATGGAATTTTAGGACGGAATGCAAAACGGAAGCCTTTAAGAGGCATTCTGTTTTTCTCCGTCCTAATACATGTCTATGGCCACAAATAATGGTTCAGTTTGGTTCCGTTATACATAATGGAAAAAATAGTCCGTTTTGCATTCCGTCCTAAAATTCCTTTATATTCCATTATAAATCTGTTATAACGGAACCCTATAATGGAATTCTATAACGTGAATGCAAACGCGCCCTTAAAGGTACGTTTTCTGAAGAGTGAGGCAACAGCGAATTTCCTGTTGACAGATTCCCTTTAAGGTCACATATTCTTAAAACTTCCATTTCATAGATAAACTATTTTGCTACGACGCACACGTGGCCTACATCTGTTTATATCATTATTGTAAGTAACGAATATACAAACGTATGCATTATGTAGTAACATTTCAATGTATGTTTTAGATTTATCAGGCAGTCATAAAAATATATGAAATTCCCCCGAAAGACAGAACCTTTTAGCTCAATATGAAATATCAAAGGGGTTGTGCAGTGCAAAGATATTGATGGATAGGTAATCAATGTCAGATTGGCGGGGGTCCGACACCTGGCATCTCTGCTGATCAGCTGTTTGACGAGGTAGTGGCGCATGGGCGCTGCTTCCACTTCAGAATGACCTGCGCATCGTCTCGTAGAGGCGGCGCTGTGAATGGGACAAGCAGTTGTGATGACACGGCACTGCCGCTGCAAAGGAGACAGCGCACAGGTCATTTTGAAGTGAAGGCAGAGCTGGCATGAACACCACTACCCCGTCAGACAGCTGATCGCTGGGGTGCCAGGCGTCTATCCTGTGGATAGGTCATCAACCCCTTTAAGACAAAATCTGCTAAAATCACTGTGGGGAGATTTATCAAACTGCTGTGAAGGAAAACTGACTTAGTTGCCCCTAGCAACCAATCAGATTCCTTCTTTCATTTTTCAGAGCTCCTTTGCAAAATGAAAGAAGGAATCTGATTGGTTGCTAGGGACAACTAAGCCTGTTTTCCTTTACACCAGTTTTGATGAATGTCCTCCTTTGTTCTTACCTAGAGGAATTTCCTCATTGATTCTGTGTGCATTGCTGCTAGTATTGGATTATAAGGCCCCTTTCACACCAGTGAGTTTTCCGCGCGGGTGCGATGCTTGAAGTGAACACATAGCCCCCCGCACTGAATCCTGACCCATTCATTTCAATGGGGCTGTGCACGCGAGCATTTTTTTCACGCATCACTTCTGCGTTACATGAGAATCGTAGCATGTTCTAGATTCTGCGTTTTTCACGCAGCCCTGGCCCCACAGGAGTGAATTCAGTGAAAAACACATTGCATCCGGATGCAGTCCAGGTACAATGCATTTTTCACTGACTGACACTTGTTTGTAAACCTTCAGGTTTTTTTTTTCACGCGAGTGAAAAACGCTTCAAAACGGATTGCACCCGCATGGAAAAAACTGAAACACTGAACACCGAACACAATCCGTTCATGTGAAAGAGGCCTCGGCGTTTCTTAACGATTAAATATTGACGATTAAAGGAAATTTCTCGTCCCCCATATCTGGCTCCATGGAGCACATTCCCTTATTTTTAGCATTTTTATCCTGATGCTCTAATGGGAATCCTCCTTTTTACAGGGCAGGGAAGGGACTGAGCAGAAGAATGGGGCTCGCTCTATCTATTAACCACATGTGCTGTTGCCTCTGTTTTATGGCTGTTTATTTTCTTACAGTGACAGTAAAGCTGACAAATAGCAGGCACCGCTGTGAGAAAGCGGAGGAGAATACCTTTAGACAGGGTGCAGCCATGTGGAAAGCAACTTTTGCTGTGTGTTTTTTTTTTAACCTTCTTTCCCCAACCCCCAGCTTTTTCTCCTTTTGCCCTTCCCCCCATTTGGTGCCCCCCCCCTCCTCCTCCCTTTCTTTTCTTACCCCCCATCTTTTTCTGCAGCTTCAGGGCATCCCTCTGCCACAATGCTTTGTCCTTCCCTCCTGCGCAGAACACTCCCCGCTTTGTTACGTTTTTTTGCCCTGTATCACTGGAGCTAAATGGCAATGCAAGTGGCACGCCATATGGATCAACTTAGCATTTGCTTATCTTGTAGTATTTTTCTTTTTATGTGAAACATCTGAACTCATAAACAGGCGGGCGGCAGAAAGCAGGGGAGGGGGGCTCGCTGTGGACATTGATTGTGTACACAGGAAAAAGCTTTCCTCGGGGTTGCTACAGCTCTACGCTATCAATAATGCAACATCGTCACCATATTTGTGTCTGTGGCCCCGCAACAATCTGGTAGTATGAGGAAACATTCTGATAACAGGATATTTGGGTCATTTACGCTTTTATTGACTATTACCATGTAATTGTACCCTGAGGCAGGGGATTTACACGTGTTACCGTCAGGTCACTTTTACACGGGTGGATTTAGGTCGGTGTTTAGAAGTAAAAACCAGAAGTGGACCATAACCCGAGATAAGGGATTTGCATTTTGGACCCACTCCTGGTTTGGCCTGGAAATTCTGATACAAAATACTGCACCAAATAGGCATGTGCGAAAGCTGCCTTAGGCCACCTGCCCACGTGTTGCGGAATACACGCATTTTTTCTGCGCAGATTCCCATGCAGAAAAGCCGCAGAGTATTACAATACCAGCAAAGTGTTTGAGATTAACCAAATCTCATGTACACTTTGCAGATTGTTTCCGTGCGGAAATTGATTTCCAAATCGACAGCATGTCAATTATGTTTGCGGTTTTAGATTCGGATTTCACCCTTTTCCAATGAAGAGTAAGATCTGCGGCAAGACCGCATCAAATCCCCACCAAAAACCGCAATTAGAAATTGAGATCTCCTGCCCAAAAAGAATGATTCTGTATGGGGAAGGGCGATCGAAATAGCGATCCCTCGTCCTCATACTGTGAAGGAGATCTCTTCCTTCCCGACAATCGTCTGTACATCGCCTTTAGAAATCTACAGCAAAACTATGTTTGTGGCTTTAGGTGCATATTTCGCCCTTTTCTGATTTAGGCCTCATGCACACGGCCGTGTTCCGCGGCCGAGAGCGGACCGTGCCGGGATTCCGCTCTCTAGTATAGTGTATTACTGTACAGCAGCAGCTGCATGAAGCGCACGGCGTCATAGCAACCAATGACGCCGTGCGCTCATGCTGTCAGCAGGAATCCCGGCCGTGTGCATGAGGCCTAAGGATGAGATCTGCGGCAATACTGCAAATCTGCACAGAAAACACATTTTTTTATTGCGGAAATTCACACAAATCTCCTGCACATTGACCTGCACCCGTGTAGGCTTAGAGTCCATTCACACGTCACACAATTTTGCGGAACAGGTGCAGACCCATTCATTTTCAATGGGCCCGGAATGTGCTGTCCGCACTTCCGGATCCTCAAAAAAATAGAACATGTCCTATTCTTGTCCGCAATTGCCGAGTGCCGGAGATGTACGGTCCGCAAAATGCGAAACGAACATTGCCAGTGTCCGTGTTTGTGCGGACATGTGAATGGACCCTATGTAAATGGATTTCTATGGGGCCATGCATACGTGTTTTTTGTAGATCCACATGGCCTTTCCGCAAATTATAGAACATGTCCTATTCTTGTCCATATTACAGTTGAAAATAGTCCTTTCTGTTGTTGAGTGAGAAAAATGCAGAGTGCACACGGAAGGTATCCGTATTTTGTGGATCCGTTGTATGCAGACCGAATTATGGTCACAGCCGTGTTCAGGAGGCCTTAAACTGTTATGCGCTGTTGTATGACAGGACTCCCTAAGGTTTCTTATTACAAAGCCATAGTCACACATGTTTAGATCAATAATATGACTTATTATTAGGCCACTTTTAGAATGATGCACGGAATATAATATAGTGCACACAATTTAAAGGGGTTGCCCTGGATTACAAGAATATGGCTGCTTTATTCCAAAAACAGTGCCACCCCTTTACACAAGTTGTGTGTGGCATTGCAGCTCCGACCAATTCATTTCAATGAGGATAAGCATCAATACCAGACCACCTATAGAGAGCCATATTGCCGATTAACCAATACCCACTTCACTCGCCCAGGGTCCCCGTTGTACTTTGTGCTCTGATCTCAACATGCAGGAATCGCCCTCTCAACCAATCACTGGCCACAGTGGTGACCCGCCCCACAAAGTGATTGGCTATGAAGGCATTTTCTGTATTTTGAGATGGGAGCAGTGGGGACCTGGGTAGCATCAGAAAGGGAGCGGCAGGGGATCGGTGAGCATCAGTTCTTTTATGTTTTTAAGCCAATCTGAGCCTGTTGCCACCATTTTCTCACCCCTTTAAAGTAACATTGCTTTATTTCAGCACTCTATGCTGACAGTTCTGATGGCACACTTTTTCTCAAGGTCAACAGTTTTTGTAAATCTGCCATTGTATTTTGCCATAGTCACGGTACCAAGAGAAAGCCAGGTACCTGGGATGCAGCCATTTAGCCTTGTGAGTCGCAGTGGTAGCTGATTGTTAGTACCCGTATTACTGCCTGGCTTCTTCTCTATAGGAATGTATCATCAGTCAGGCCTGGCTGAACCGTGAATATTATGGCTATAAATTGAATGGCCTAAGTGGATCCAGTGGAGCTTCTGTGTCCACTTCAAGGACTTACTTAAGGTAGTAGGCATATTGCAGAAATGACAAGAAGACTGCATTTCTTTCCAGGGACAGATGGCCTGCAATAAATTAGCTGAAGAGCTCATTGTGTCATCACTACTGTTACAGCCTAACAGTACTTCTCCTACATGCGATAACCACCACCGAATCTGCCCCTGCCCGACTATTCTGGTGCACAAATCTAATCATGTTGTTGAGAGGTTTTCTGTTGTCCATCTGTTGACACATGTATCAGATGTCAAAAACATGACTTCTCATAAGTTACAAGGGAACTACTGGGCCTGAAAGGGATCTTCTGGTTTGCATCAACATTCTATAAAATAATCACTTATGAAGGTCGCTGTAATTTTGTAATGTATTTCTTTTACCTTTATTGCTCCTATCTTCTGTTCTGGGCTGTGGTCACATGACCATGTCCATGCAGCTCTTATTTCCTATTATGTTATGCCTACGGGCGGGGCAGTGATAGGGGAGTGTCTATGTAACTAGCTGGGTGGGAGGAGCTATAAACTAGCTGGGTGTTGATAGCAGCAGTGATGTGGGAGGAGCTATAAACTACAGTAGCTTGGGCATTGTTTGGGGCGGTGCTGGAGCTGTGGCACAGGAAGGAGAAGTGCATCATGGGTTTGGTTGGATACAGCAACAGGAAGTGCTACATATAGGATGTGAACAAAACAGATTGTTACATGGTGAATATGGGTCAGGAGAGGCAAAGCTAAGAAAAAAATAAAAATAAATGGGTAAGATGTACATGAGGTAAGCAACTACATGAGCAAATTTGTTTGATATAAATGGTTTATATTGTTTTTCTGTTTGCTTATATAGCACACGCATATTCAGTAGCTCTGTACATAGACCCACTAGGATAAATGTGAAGCCAGTTAACCCATAAGTATGTTTTTTAACTATAGGAGGAAACCAAGATATCCCAAATTTTTGTGCACATTGTTGTCACACAAAAAATATTCTACAGTTTTCAAACCAGCACTTTTGTAATTGCATGTAATTAAAAGTTTTGTATAGCCATAAAATGTATCTGTATAGCGCCACCTGCTGTTTGCTCTTTTTCTTATTTCTTTGTCATTCACTGAAAAGGCCGCACATGCTAAGTTTTATCCTTAAACTGAGTTGTGATAGGGAGAGGTGAGACACGCCCCCTTAGCCCCAGCAGAAAAGACACACCCCTTGAGCTGCCAGCTTGATATAATCTAGCAGAGCAATGAATGCGGAGATCTCTGGATCCATGGTACAGGACTAGTTCTAGTTTTGTTAAAAAGAGATTGTTATACTATAAGATGTCTAATTTTCATTTTTTACATTAATCATGGGATAACCCCTTTACGCCACACCCTTTATATTATTCTACACTGCTCCCCCACTGATTCAAGCCCCTCATTGAGTAAGATGCAATGGATTCTTCTTTTTGGTGCCTGTCCTTTATAAACAGCTCTTGATGCAACAGTATGCACCAGCAAGGCACCAGATTTTTTCCCATTTTATAAGAATGGCTAGGCGCAATAATATTAGTAAATCTGGGCCTCTGGTCTTCACTTATTTTCCAGATCACTGTGTTAAACAGAGGCTATTTACAATTATGGTTTCCAAGAGCTTTGTCGAAGTTTTATAAGCTGACAGGCAATGGGATGTAGCGCGGCACAGCCATGATTTATAGATGTAATCAAGCACTTAAAAACCCTATTACTGTTGTGTTGCGCTTATCATGATAATAAGAAGCTGCAGCTCAGGCACTGACCTATGAAACAGGAGAGCCAGCTATGCCATCAGCACAAATCTGTGTAACCGGTTTTATCCGATGACCTAGCAACATGACACAGATTCTTGTTTGCATTGCCAGCCACATTCCTACACAAAAAGCACACGGTGTCAAAAGGAAACTTACAGCCAAAACATGGAGCCAAACACCTAATGTTCTGGAAAGTCTTCTGCTCAATATGCATTAAACAGTGCCTCTAAGTTTCTACACACAGTGGGTCTCCTTAAGGAGAGCCAGGACCTTCCCCCCCTTCAATCCCAAGCTGTATTGATGGCATCCCACCCAGCCCTCCAGAATGTCTGTGGATGGTGTTTTAATGCTTGTTAAAAAAATTGGATATTGAATCAAAGGGAGATTCTCTTTCCCTGGGAAATACCTCTTTACATATTATTTTCCCATGAAGCATTGCCATTAAAGGGGTTGTCCCATGAAAATTATTCACCAGCACCTGGATCTGAATAATTTTGTAAATGCATGTAATGAAAAATGTAACATAGCCACTAAGTTATTCAATAAAAAGTATCTGTATGGCGCCACCTGCTGTTTGTCTTTTCTTATTTCTCTGTACTGCTCACTGAGTCAACTGACTCGAGCTGAGATAGGATGAACTGAGACACAACCCCCTTAGCTGCAGCAGAAAAGACACTCCCCTTGAGCCAAAAGCTTGATATAAATCTGGCAGAGCAATAAATGGGGAGATCTCTGGATCCATGTGAGGTACAGAGCTGGTTCGAGGTTTGTTAGAAAGAGATTTTCATGCACTATATGATGTCTGTTTTTTTTACATTAATCATGGGATAACCCTTTAAGTCTACATACACAGCTGGACTCCTAAACAATAGCCTGTACTTCCCCTAAACATTAGTACAAACTTTCCAGAAACACACTATAAATCAGAATGTTCTAGGCCCAAGTATGGCAGTAGAAGTATGAGAATTGTGGGGGCAGCAGAACTTCAGAGGATCGGGTTATGACATCTCAGATCATTAATTTCTTGGTACAATCATATCCTACAGAAGAAAATGAACATAAGGCCTTCTTCACACGCACTTTTTTGGCTTGTAAAAAATATTTCGATATAATCGATCATTTTTTTTTATATTCTCAATCAAGTTTTTTTTATATTCTGTACATTTGTAATGTGCATTTCCTTCTAGTGTTTTTCAAGTCAAATACACCAAAGGCTAGAAAAACATCAGAAAACAAGCATGGTTTGCAGAGTTACTTATTTCACTATAAACCTTCATCTGACATCTGGCCATATACTTTTGCGAACGGCAAAATGAATACAGTCGTGTGAACATAGCCCTATAGATGCTCATCAGGGATTGCTTAATATTTATTGTGTTTTTGATTAGTCTACAAGTTCTCGCAACAGCTTATGACTCATAACGCGGAGACATTTTCTGATGTCTGTCTCTTCACACACGCGTGTACAGGCACTGGAGACCCGGAGATGCAAGGGCTGATCTGTATCAGGGGTGTCTTGCACTCTGTTATGGAATTTTCTTCAGACGAGGGTTGTTCCCAAGCCAGGTGTACAAATCTGTTTGTTTAAGACATTTCTGAACTCATCAAGACAATGAGGATAGTCCTAGAGGTGCAGGGCTTCCTATAGACGTCATCTGAGCCCTACAGACCCAAACAACCTTCTAGAAGCATCCATGTTACAGTCCCTCCTCATAATGACATGATGACTAAGCACTATGGGGGAAGCATTTATCATGAGGGGAACTTTTGAAGTCAGTTTTGCTTGGGTCTATGTGCGACGGACGCCTCCCCCCAGGGCCCTTAATAGATGTAATAGCGCGTGTCCCAGGTGTAGGAATGCCGAGTGGTATACTGCGGCCTAAAATGTACCTTTATGTGTCATGGTGCTCCTACCTGAATACGGCTGGAACCTAGGCCTTGTCTCCGAAGCAATAAATAGGGGGAATAATTGAAGAAAGAATTGAGTCCAGACCTTATATAAAGTTGAACAGTAGCTTTACTTGAATAAATGTTCATCCAAAACAATCTTCAAGCTTTATCTTGGTCCCAGCAGGCTTTAGCATTAAAACTTGGCGGGCAAACTCGTCTTTGCTACACTGGTTTCTCTCTGGCTCTGCTGTACTGACAGGCTGGCTGTATAACTTTGACTCTTCTGTCTGCTGCACTTTATCTCTTTGTAGTCAGTCTCTTAAGTTATGCCAGGGAACTATACTCCTGGCTCCTGAGGCTTTATACTTTGGCCTTCATGGCTAGCAGAGCTGAGGGTGCTCTGTCTGGCTTGGGTTGGGCACATCCAGCAGAGACATGCCCAGCACACCCTCCCTTGGCAGGGGGTAAGCTGGAACTGACTAACTCTGGTGCCCACCCTTCCTGCAGGAAGCGGGGTTCGCTCACTTCTCTCCAGCTACCTAACTATAGCTCTGCCAAATTTTCTGCCACCTGCTGATGAACCAGGCACATTACATTTGAACATTACAGTTGCAAAACATTAGAAATGCACAGTGTATAGGACCTGAACAAAATACATAAGATGACGTTTAAAGACAGTAACAGGGTGCAGAAGTGGTAACACCACTCTGGGGTGTTACATTCCCCCTTACTTAAAACCAATCCATTCTCATCTTGTGCTAAGGATGTGCTTTAAGGGTACCCAAGGAAGGTTTGATTGCTGCATGAAACTATTTATTATAACTGTATACATAGACTGATATAGAGACGGCTACCATTAGGTCTCTGCCCGTATGAGTAGGGTGTCTATTTACTGTTTCCATCTCGATAATAACCAGAGAACCATAAAGACTGCACAAAGCGTTCAAATACTCCGCGACGTGGCCATAGTCGTATATAGAGCGTGGGGGTGTTATGTACTGTAATCCCTCCACGATGCTATGAGACACCCGCAAATAGAAGGGTGGCTTCATCCTGTAATCCCTTCCTAGCACCAAGGTCTATATAAAGCTTTTCGCATGGTCACCTTGATGACTACACAGGTAGCTTCAAAAATTTCCTTAAGGTTGTGCACAAGGCCTTAGGACACACTAAACTAGGAGGAGGACACGGTTCTCTCCTAGAACTCCCATGAGGGCTACTCCCTCCTAACACACATTAGCAGCAGGGTTACCCTTGGCAGTGTTAGACCTGCTTGTGATTTACCACTTGGTCCCTCTTGTGTAGCAATAATACAGTACCATGCCTAGGCTTTCTAAGCTAACCCAATGTGACATAAGAACCATTAGTATTAATATCCTCAGAGGCCGTTCATATGAGCAAAGAAGTAAGGTGCTAGCTAACTGGACAACCACATTATTTTGCCATTTTAAAGTGCATGAGGTCGCATTGTTGTACCCGTAAAAAGAGTCCTGGCAATGGACTACAGTACTTAAACGTTTGCAGAAATTCCTGAAATTATAACACATTGATGCTAACATAGTGCAAATATATAATACAAAAACATGGTGCAATCAAATTCACATTAGAGACCATAATGAGTTCAGGTATACACTTGAGTCTTTTCTTTAAGTGCTGGTGGATCAAGTGCACCAAACTGGAACAAATAGTGCAAAAGTCATTTGTAATCCACATGAGGTAATAAAGTAATTATTTGTAATCCACATGGAGTATCATATTAAATAGCAGCACATTTTGATAAGAACCCTTTAAGCAAAAGGGGGCTCCCACTTAACCTGAGAAGGAGGGGGGGGGGGGGGGGGAGATAATTGGGCGCTGTTAGGCGCAACTTGGGAGATATTTTTGAAGATAGGGGGGGAGTCCTAACAAACAATGTCCATCTGGGTGAGGACCGAACACGGCTACAGAAACAAACATGGGCCAACAAGTTCTCACCCTTCAGACTCAGTTCACGTTGTGGCTCCAGTAGTCCAATGGATAATTTTCCTCACTGCACAAGGTCACTTCTTCCTGGGTCCCATATTTGAGGTAGCAAAAGTCCTTCTTTAAGCGGCGCAACATTCTCATCGCTGTCACTGCTAGCTCTGGTGCTCTCAGCAGCTGTAACTCCGTCAGAAACTTCATCTGCAATCTCCTGGTGACCTTACGTGGTAGAACTTGGAACGGCAGGATCACCCTCTTCTGGAGGATCCTCTGTAGGCCTTGGATTTTTCCTGGTAGGTGACAGATTCTCCAGACGGCAATAAAGGATGGGCCCTTGGACTTTCATGGCAAGAATTTCCACATTTTGTTCCGGAGTGCATGGAGCATTATCAGAGGACTCCTCACGATGAATAGGTCACTTTTAGTGGTTGAAGGATCTGGTAGTCTCATACCAGGTGTGCTGTCTTCAGCAGGCGGCTGAAAGAAAGTCTTTGCGTTTTTGTAGGCTTGATGCAATTCCCTTTCTCTGCTCTCTTTTTCCTCCACAATTTCTTTATATGTTTTTATCCTTTTTCTTCTTTCTGTTAAGTCACCTTCTCCACCAAGCATCCTCTCCATCTTTTTCCTTTCTTCCTCTTTCTTTATCAAGTCCTGTAATGCACTCCTGTGGGCCTTCCATCAGACAAGGTCCATTCTGCCATGTGTCATCCTCCTCTTTAAGTAGATCACTGACATACTGCAGGTGTTCTTGGTGGGCTTCTCCTGAATAATGTGGGAGCCAAGGTGCCTTAAAATGGTACGGCATAGTGAGAGGCATGAGGCAAATGTTTGTTAGCACAATAAAAACAGTAGCAGGGTGCAGAAGTGTTAACAGTAACACCACTCTGGGGTGTTACATGTGTTGCAGTAAAAAGAGCAAAATTTATGAAATGCAGCATATTGTTTGATACATGTAGTGCATCTGAATCCTAAATTGCATTTCTATTCACTGATCAAGCAGGCAATTATCGGATAGAGATCATTCTTTCCTGATAATTGCCTGCTTATCAATGGGGGGGGCTGCATTTACACCTCCACTGTATGGGGACGAAACTGGCACAAACTGATGGAAACTGATCACAATCGATACTCAAAATAAGACGGATCAGTTATTTTTTCATTTTTCTGTTGTAATAGATTAGAAAAACAGAAACCTCAATGCAGATGTGAACTCAGTCTTACTGAAAACAATGGGGGAGATCTAGCTGGTGAAAAGTAGAACTGGCTTAGTTGCCCAAAGCAACCAATCAGATTCCACCTTTCATTTTTCAGAGCTCCTTTAGAAAATAAAAGGTGGAACCTGATTGGTTGCTGTGGGTAACTAAGCCAGTTTTCCTTGGCACCAGCTTTGATAAATCTCCCCCAATGACTGCAGTTCATATATGTAACACTTAGGCTGGGTTCAGACCTGAGCGTTTTACAGCGCGTTCCTACGCGCTGTAAAACGCTCAACAGGCAAGAACCAATGATTCCCTATGGGAATGGTTCTCACCTGAGCGTTTTACAGCGCATACGATCGCGCTGTAAAACGCCCAACGCTCCAAGAAGTACAGGAGCTTCTTTGGGGCGTCTTGTCATGCTTTCCCGTACATAGACTTCAGCGGGAACGCGCGAAAATGGGCGTTCGCTTGTCTCTGTATGCGCGATTGCAAACGCCCGTACAATCGCGCATACAGAGCGTACGCTCAGTACGCTCAGGTCTGAACCCAGCCTTATGGCTAGGTGCCATAGGAAATGAATGGAATCACAAAGATTTATTCAGTTTACACCTGAAAAAACATCTATTAAGCATTTAACCTGGAATCTCTTCTTTTTAGGGTGCGGCCACGCGGTCAAGTTTCCTGATGGAAGCCAAAACCAGGAGTGAATTAAAAAAAGAGAGGGCATACCCGTCCTTTATACTTTCTCTCCTTTTATGATCCACTTCTGATTTTGGCTTCCAAATCTGCATAAGGAAACCTAAGGTGTGGTCGCCCCTTTTAGAGTTCCTTACGCTAATGGAAGCCCATTGTTCCTGTGAACAGACAAAGGCTTTCTTTACCACCTCCACTAATTAGTGACATACAAGACAGATACTGATTGTTACCCAGGATAGAAAGTGAAATGTAAAGAGGTTAATTGAAAAAAAGCTGCTAAAAATGCTGCTCCATGGAGAATTTAACTTGAAACACAAAATAAAATAAATTAAAAAGTCAACAGAATTCACAAATCACATCCAATACATAGATTTTATCTGATTATCCATCGCATAAGACTACATTCACACGAACGTGGTGTTTTGCGGATTCACAAATTGCATATCCGACAAAACACTGGTCACCGGTCCATGTGCAATACGCAATTTGCAGGACTGCACATGCCGCAGCTGTCATAGAAAATGCCTATTCTTGGACAAGAATAGGACATGTTCTAATATTTTTTTTCGGACAACACACTGCTGTGTTCTATATTTTTTGCGGCCCCCATAGAAATGACTGGGTCTGCAAAACTTGCAGAAGGCACGGTTGTATCAGCCAGGTTGTAGGGGATTAGAAAACATGGCTGCGTTTTGTAAGCCATGTACCGGGGTCGGCCTCCCCAGGATACAGCGAAGTCACGAACGAGAAAAGCAACTCTGACACCAGCTTTTGTAAAACAGACTTTTTACTGTGATGGGTTATCAAACACAAGCCCAAATGCAGTGAACATAAATTTAGTTTACATACACTCAGCCTACTAAGACCCCTGTGTCGCACAGCACGGCGCCCTCCGATGGTAGCCGGAAAACACTTGAGCAATTTACCTACTGCAAGCAGAGCTAACTCTGCCTCGCTATACCTGTTATACCCTAAAGAAAATGCGAATAACTGTTTGGGCGCGTAGGATGGGTTAGCCTGCAGGTGCAACACAAGAGCTTACAATCTTGCAACATTACACAGAATTCCCCCCTTTTAACGTAACACATGCTCAAGAATCACTTCTGGGCAAACACAATAAACTGGCTGGAGTTCCTGGGATAAATGATAACAACACTTTCGGCCTGACACAATATGGAGGCCTTAACTAGCTAACTACAGGCCTTATCTCAGTCTCTAGGTGCCAAAACATCTATGAGGTGCGTGCACGAATTTACTGACCTGCGTCTGTACTGTAACCGCTGGCGGCTCCGGACCGAACAACAAGTCCCTGCCACAACATGCGATCCTGCAGGGATTGTAACTTTGCTCCTCCGTTTCAAAATCTGGTTCTGGGATAAACATGAGGTCACTCAACTTCAGCTCCGATCGCTGAAGAACGCTCCAGACCTGGATGCAGACAGATCCTCTATCTCCGGACGGACTCTGGGACTTGGACTGTGATTAGCCTCCTTCAGCTGCAACTCTGGCCACTCCAGGACTCCCTGACGCCTGGATGCGACCGGATTCTGTTCTCCAGCCCCTCTGCCTCTCTCCTAAGATGTCTGCTGCTCTTCTTCCTGCTTCTTCTCCAGACCGAGAGAGTCTCCACCTACAATTAAATATTCAAATACTTGCACAATGTTAGCTGTGTTCAGAAACAGCGGCATCTAGTGGCCAAAACTCAGAATGACAGTCCGATCTTTCATTACACACAGACAGTGAACAGTGAGAGCTGTTTCACAATCTCACAGTTTTACCAGGATACAGCATAACTCTTGTCCATTAGCTGTGTGTATTGAAGCTAAGTCCCATTCACCTATCAGCAGGATAAACCTTATTAAACCAGGTAGGGTTGACCAAGCTGAATTAATTGATGTCTTGTGCAAGTCAGTTGTGACATTGCAGATAAAAAATGACTTGTATTAATTATGCAAATTAGGGCTTCAGTGCACCAAGGGTAGGTCCTAGACCCTCAGTGCACCAAATCTCCTCACCTTTTCAGTGCTGGCCACACCCCTTGGTGCACTGAGGACCTCGTTTATGTAAAGAATGAAAGTGTTTTTTTCTCCAGAATGCTGCAACTGATTTTCACAAGACAGGTATCATTTTAACCAGCAGGATCAACCCTGCCAGGCAGTATGCCTGGTTTAATACGGTTCATCCTACTGATATATGCTCTTAAATGGGGTTAAGCTGGAATACCACATACAGCTCATAGACAGCAGTGGGGATGCTTCTGGAAGAAACCTTCACATGATATATCTATCGTATGCGTAGTGATAATGTCACTTGTAAAAGTTGAAGTAAAGGCGTAACGTGAAGCAATGAAAAATCTGGTGTACCCACCTCCCCACCGATCTGTGCCATTTATAATACTGGTGTCTTATAATAATAATAATTATGTTGGCTTCAAAAAAAGCCAACATACTGTTATTCGATAGTTTCAGCTTATTATTCCGTTTTATTCTTCTCTTTTTCTATACGCTACTTCCCCTACAGTTTTGGGGTTACAAATGCCAAATTTCTTCGACCTATAGTGAAGTAAGTTGCTTGTGCTTTAATAAGCGATCCCACACTCCGGGCCCCTGCGGCGGACCACCGAAGACCTCTTTTTTGCCATTGACTTTGACAGGGAAAATTTTAAAATCGCTCCCACTCACACAGTTTTGAAGCTACACTCCCCAAACTCGGATCACATATTGTTGGTGTCAACCCGAATAAAAGGGTAAATTTTGAGGGGACACCACAAAGTGGGCGTAAATAGAAACGGCCAATGAAAATATAGCTATTTTCTATACACTACTCCTCCCATCGTTTTAGGAGAACAATTACCAAACTTTGCACACTTGTTCGGCACATACCCGAATAGGATGATTGTGCTTTGTTAACTCATCCCACCCTCCGGGCCCCTTGGGGCGTCCCCCCGAAGACCCCACTTTTTGTCTCAGACTTTCACTAGAAAATTGTAAACTTTTGCCACTCGTACAGCTTTGAAGTTAAACTCACCAAACTTGGGTCACTTAGTCATGGGGTCAACCTGAAAATTTATGTCACATTTTGGGGACTCTAAAAAGTGGACAGAGCCACAAACAACCAATCAGATTTTCCCTATTGACTTCAATGAGAAAATTTTTATTGCTGTCATTCTCACAGTATTTAAGCCAGAATACCCAAACTTGGCACTGTCGGTCACTGGGTGACTGGGGTCAATCAAATTTCAGACATTTGTTTAAATGGGAAAATTTAAAACTGCCGCTGCTCTGTTATTGGCAGGGTCCTCAAACTTGGCCCGGTTGGTCACTGGAGGACTGGGATTGAAATTCTGAAAAGTGGGCGGGGCCAAAAACAACCAATCAGATTTATTTGATTGATTTAAATGGGAAAAACTAAAAATGCTGCCATTCTCACATTATTTATGTCATGGACATCAAATATCACAAATGTGGTCATTGGATGTTTCCACTTCAAAGTTATAAAAGTAGGCGGAGCCAGAAACAACCAATCAAATTTCCCTCATTGATTTTCAATAGAAAACAATAAAACTGCTGCCATTTTTACACGTTAAATGCCATAATTCCCAAACCTTAAAGTCTTAGTAAGGGTGACTGTGGTTCACAATTAGGAAAAAAAGGGTTAGGGCAACAACAGCCAATCAGATTTCAGCCTTTGACCTTAATGAAAAGCAGATAAACTGCTGCTATTATCACAGTTTGAATGCCAAGTGTCCCAAACTTAGCACAATTACTCACTGGTTGACTGTGGTCAAAATTTAGGGAAAGTGGGTGGAGCCTAAGGCAGCCAATCAGATTTCACCTATTGACTTCAATGTAAAACTTTCAAATACTGCCATTCTCACAGTTTTAAAGCCAGAGGCCCCAATCTTGGCACAGACCATGACTGGGTGACTGGACTTAAAATTCGGAAAACTGGGCGGAGCTTAAAACATCTAATCAAATATTACCTAGTGCTATTCAATGGGAATATTTAAAATGCTGCCATTCTTACACTGTTAATGGCAGGGTCTTCAAACTTGGTACATTCGGTTACTGGGTGACGGGAATTCAAATTTAAAAAGTGGTCGGAGCCATAAACAACCAATCAGATTTTCCCTATTGACTTCAATGAGAAAATGTAAAAAGCTGTTATTCTTACAATATGAAAGCCAGAGTCCCCAAACTGGCACCATGGGTCACTGGGTGAGTGTGGGTGGAGCCTTTAACAGCCAATCACATTTCAGCAATTTGTTTTATATGGGAAAATTCAAATTACTGCCGCTCTTTGACTGTTAATGGCAGGGTCCTCAAATTTGGCACAGTCAGTCATTGGGTGACTTGGGTTCAAATTTTAAAAAGTGGGTGGAGCCACAGGATGTTGGCTTGAAATCATATCTAGTTATTATTATTATTAATTATATAGCGCCACCATATTCCATAGCGCTTTACACATTCAGAGGGTTCATGTACAAAACAAAAAACATCACAAAGTTACTAGCTAATATACAACTGAAACACTAGGAGTGAGGGCCCTGCTCGCAAGAGCTTACCATCTATGGGCTCGTTCACACGAAAAAAAATTGCGTTCCGTATACGGGCCCTATTTTGCTTTCCATATACGGAACCATTCATTTCAATGGTTCCGCAAAAAATAAAAACGCATGTACTCCATATGCATTCTGTTTCCGTATTTCCGTTCCGTTGAAAGATAAAACATGTCCTATTATTGCCCGCAAATCATGTTCCATGGCTCCATTCAAGTCAATGGGTCCGCAAAAAAACCAGAACACATATGGATTGTACTGTTTGCGTAACCATCTATTGAAAATGTTATGCCCAGCCCAATTTTTTGTATGTGATTACTGTATACTGTATATGCGATATGGAAAAACGGAAGGAAAAAACTGAAACACTACTGAAACAAAAGACGGAAAAATGGATCAATTAAAAACTGTCCCGCAAAACACTGAAAAAGCCATACGGTCATGTGAACGAGCACTATTTCTTATGGACTACCTCAGGCACTTTGGCCTAGGTGCGACTGCTACCTCTGCACCCCCCATAGCTGCACCCTGAATTGAAGAATTGTTTAGACTCTGCTTTTTTAATTTATGAATCATTCATCAATTATTGCATATATGATATGAAACCAATCTCCTAGTACCGTAGGAACCAGAAAGACGATTTCAATGATTCAGCTGGAGAGAATGATCTCATGATATAAAGTTTGTGTATTGTTCTTTTACTCAGCAGAAGTGCAACCCGTCTGTCCTGAGTAGATTTCAAAATGACAACATTATTGCACCTCGCTTAGATACACAGTAGGGTTTCTATGATCATTTTCCTAAATGTCACTTCTTTATTTTAGAGAGAGCACATTTTTATCAAACCGTCTGCACCTCCATTCTGCACAATGTATTTTACATTAAGATGTTTACACTGAAAGCGATTTAGCTGGTGGATGCATAAGCATTATTGCTGACTTCATTCCTGGAAAATTGGCTTATCTGAGTGTTTTCTGCTCCACTGCTGCCAATTTTGCTCAGCGCTCCCTCTTAGTCTCTGGAGCAGTGACAGGGTTGTCCTGGTCAGACTCACAGGCTGATTGAAATCTTTCCCCAGGCTTCCTACAGTCGTCCCCTCACCTGCATTACCTCTTCCCTTTTTTCTAGGATCTTTTATAATTTAACCAGTTGTAGGATGATTGTTTTCGGAAATCATCTGAGGCCTGAAATCTGAATTTTTCCATGCAAAGTTGTGGTGGTGATTCAAGCATTTTGTCTGGTACAGTATTTTTAACATTCATCTTTCCTTTAGGGCTCATGCACATGTACGTGTGTGGTCGGTGCCCATATTGCGGTCTGCAAACAGCCGTGTGCGCTCCATATCACGGATGCGGACCCATTCACTTGAATGGGTCCACAAGATACGGAGCGGTGAGGAGCACGTTCGTGTGCATAAGCCCTTATTATAATAATGTTTTCCTTTTGTGTTGATTTTCATACCATGATTTAGCTACAATTATGTAGACTTTAGGGATGAGGGATTTTTTAAAAGATTCCATTGAGGTTCGATTCAGCCTAATGAACCGTTCAATTCAATTCAGGTCCAAATAAGTTTAATAAATTTCAATGCAAATTAATGCCGGATCCGGCATTCCAGCAAGTGTTCCAGTAATTTTGGCTGGAGAAAATATCACAGCATGCTGCAGTATTTTTTCCGGTCGAATACCGTAAGAGAGACTGAACTGAAGACATCCTGATGCATACTGAACGGAATTGCTCTTCATTCAGAATGCATTAGGATAAAACTGAAGCATTTTTTTCTGGTATTAAGCCCCTGTGACAGAACTCAATACCGGAAAACTTTAATGCTAGTGTGAAAGTACCCTAACATATGTATGATACATTGGATCTTTGCTTCCACATATTTTTTCTGCATATATTTTTTTCCCATGGAGCATTGCCTTTAAGTTTCCATACACAGCTGGCCTCTTTAAGGAGAGCCAGCACCTTACCTAAGCTGCCTTCAAGGCATCGCACTTAGCCAACAAGATAGCCAACCTACTCCGTACTGATGCACTAACGCACTTACAATTGACATTGTTACAAACATATCCTAGCCACCAAACAATTACCGATTTGGATGGTATTATACTAGTGTAAAAGTTTGGTCAGGTAAAAATTTCCAAATCCATGAGTTCCTGTTTTTCTACATTAATATACTGTATACAGTGGTACTGGGAAAGTTTGTGAACTTTTCAGAATTTTCTACATTTCTGCATAAATTTGTCCTAAAATTCCATCAGACACATTTTGACACAAGTCCTAAAAGTAGATAAAGATAACCGAAAACAATCAAACTGAGTAAGAAATGTTAGACTTTGTCATTTATTTATTGAGGACAATGATCCAATATCATGTCAGTGAGTAGCAAACGTATGTGAACCTTTGCTGCCAGTATCTGGTGTAACCTCCTTGTGCAGAATAACTGCAAATAAACATTTCCAGTAAATGTTGATTAGTCCTGTACATCAGCTTGGAGGGATTTTAGACGATTCTTCTATACAAAAACATCTTCAGCTCTGTTATGTTGGTGGGTTTATTCTAATGAACTGCTCACTTCAGATCTTTCCACAACATTTCTATTGGATTAAGGTCAGGACTGTGACTTTCTAAAACATTTCTTTAACCATTATCTGGTAGACAGACCAAAAAATTATATTTTGGTCTCATTCGTCCAAAATACATTGCTCCAATATTCCAGCCTTGTCTGGGTGATCTTGTTTTTGGAGATTAGCTGCTTTCTTCTTGCAATTCTACCATGCACACCATTGTTGTTCAGTGTCCTCCTGAAGGTGGACTCATAAAAATTAACATTAGCTAATGTTGTACAGACCTTTGGTTGCTTAGAGGTTACCATGGATTTCTTACGTGCCGTGGTCTTCGCAGGATCTTTAGTCGGACAACCATTACTAGAGAGGGTGATAATAAGTGTTGAGCGAATCAAGCTTTGGATCACAGATCCAAAGTCGATTTGTTCAAACACTTTGGTTTCAATGCTGTCTCCGCGTACAGCATTAAAATGTATTGTCTCTGTGTAGGCAAAATTAGTTTCAAATTAAAATCGCGCAAGACTTTGGTGAAGGAATTTGGTAATCACTTCTGTGTGTTCAAAAACACTTTTAAAATATCAATCTGAAATCACATCGGTACCAAACCCAACTTCGGATTGCTATTTTAAAATGTTTTTAAAGATGCAGGAGTGATTACCGAATTAATGGCAGGAATGCATTTCAAAAAAGTTGGGATAGGACAATAAAAAGCGTGAGACTAATGAAAAACAGCTGGTGGAGCAATTTGTTAGATGAGTCAAAATGTGAAATTCCATGGCTGCTGTGTCCTGCAGACTCAAGAGGAGAAAGGACTTGCCAGCTTGTTATCAGCCTACATTTCAAAAGCATGCATCTCTGATGGTATGGGGCTGCATTAGTGCCTATAGCATGGGCAGCTCACACAACTTTAAAGACGCTATCAATGCCGAACAGTATATAGAGGTTTCAGAATATATGCTCTCATCCAGAAAGAGTCTCTTTCAAGGAAGGCCTTGCATATTTCAGCAAGACAAAGCTAAACCACATACTGCATCCATCACAACAGATTGGCTTCACAGAAAAAGAGTCCGGGTGCTGAACTGGCCTGCCTGCAGTTCATACCTTCCACCAATAGAAAACATTTAGCACATTATGAAATGAGAAATCCAGCAATTCTATATCAAATAAGAAAGGGATAACATTTCTCTCCCAAAACTGTTTTTCTCACTTCCCAGAGATTTACAGCCTATTGTTAAAAGAAGAGGGGATGCTACACAAAAAATGTCCAAGTCTGAAAATCTAATTAGGTAGAATTTATGCAGAAATACAGAAATTCTGAATGGTTCACAAACCTTCAAGAACCAATATACAGCATTTTCTTCATTTTTGAGTTTAATGTAGATCCCAACCATCCTTGAATGTTCAATGTGGCTCACACGGTAAAAAAAAAAAAAAAAAAGATTGAGGACTTCTGCTCTAGAGTAATGATATCTTTATCCAAAGAGGTAGAACCAACAAGGCTGTAGATTGCAGCAGGCCATGACTTATGGCCCAGTTGGCCTCATTTATAAAAAATAGTGTGAGTTGTTATGGCTTAGAAAATGAGTCTTATTGGGTTAGTTGCTATAGTGTGGCAACATCTGCAGTTTTCATTGCACTGGTAGAAGACCTAACATGTCCAGCCAGGAACTTGCTTATCCAACTCTTGGTGAATAACTGGAGCAGCCTTTGCTGGCTTTAGGCTGTGTAAGAGAATTGCATTAGGAAGCCATTAGATTACCATATGGTAGGAATTATATGAAGGAACTAGCCTAAGGATATGTCCATAGGGGAAATAATTGTTGGGGAGGTGTAGTTGGAGAAAGTGACTATAAAAGTGTAGTTAGGTCACTCTCCCTGGAATGTCATTCATTATAAAGGTACAGTAAAGTATGTTTTAAGATTTGGTTCACTGCTTATTGAGTGCATTTATGTACTGTTTTGTTCCAAGTATAACATACATTTTTCTATTTTCTCTCTTGCTACAAAAATACATTTTACTGTTTTTAGATACCTCAAGAACTGCAATTAACCCTTCACTTTTTCATATGAGATAGACCGGTTTGGACGTAATTCCATTATTTCCACTTTGAACAGGGCAAGAGCACTTTCAGCAGTTACGTGTTGTTGAACATTTTCCGACACAAACTGTTTTCTGTATTTCTTAAGTAAAAAAACATCTCAAACATCTACTAAATATATGACACAAATACATGCCCATTTTGAAAAACAGAAATTTTTAAATACAGAGACAGACATTTCATGAGCCTAGTCTATGGAGGAGCATTATTGTGGGGGAATTTTTAAAGTCAGTTTTGCAAGAGTCTGCATTAACATAACTGGTGCCTAATTTTGAACAATCTTTGATAAATTTAGTTCACTTTTTCTATGCAATGTTACTCAAGTAAAGGGGTGGTGTAGAAAGTGTAGTAAGATTGTGACAATTTTTACGACTTTGTTTAAAAAGTGGCAGCTGATAAATCTGGCTTAAATGAGCTTCATGGGCTAACCACAACACTTTTGCACCCACTTTTTAAAACCAGAGTGAGTGGTGTAAACATGAAAAAAGTTGCTACATTTTTTGCAGATAAGACCAAAATGTCTCAAAGCCTTATCTTTTGCCATTTGAAGGCAGAAGGCAGAATTCTGGAGTGCATGGCTTGATAAATACTCCCTGTATGTGAAATTGAGTATTTTTTATAGGAACTTTCATGAAGAATAAGGCCCAAGTGTTGAGTATTGTGGTTATGCAATGGCAGATATTGCACAGAAAATGCCAACATGATACAAAGCCATATGGAGGCATCATATCACGGCAGATAGATTGTCTACATAGAGACTCTGTGTGCTACCATACAACCTGGAATCACGATAGCTATTTTTGTGGCAGATTTTTGAGCCAAACACAGGAATGGATGCAAAGGAGAAGAGAAGTATCAGTCTTTCTTTTATACTTTTCCTTCTTTTTTCGATCAACTAATAGTTACACATATCGTAGTTTTATAGTTAGTATGGTTAAAAAAGAGGGGAGAGGATGTGAATGAAGGGAAGGGGAAACCCTATGCCCCCCTTAGATGCCTCTTCTCAAGACTAAATAAATGTAAGTATCTTAATCTCTCATAACATAGACCAGTGATGGCGAACCTTTTAGAGACCGAGTGCCCAAACTGCAACCCAAAACCCACTTATTTATCACAAGGTGCCAACACGGCAATTTACCCTGAATATTACAGTCCAATATAGTATATCTTCTATGTACTTTATCACTTAGCTATAATAGCTACATTCAGTGTCCTGCCTGTGCTGTTCATAGTGCGCCCTGCGCTGATGAATGGCAGGAAAAGTCTAAGGCATATTAGACTTTTTCCAGGGTGCGGGTGCCCACAGGGAGGGCTCTGAGTGCCACCTCTGGCACCCGTGCCATAGGTTCGCCAACACTGACATAGACCCTCCGTGCCCCTTATCAGTTCAGTTGCTTTTCTTTGTACTTTTTCCAGCCCCAGAGCCTCCTCTCTATGAACTTGTCCCCAGAACTGAGCTGCATATTCCGGGTGAGGCCACACCAATGCTTTGTAAAGTGGTGATATTACGCCACTGTCCCTCAAGTCCATGTCTCCTTTAATACGTAACAGTATTCTGTTGACCTTAGAAGCAGCTGATTGGCATTGCATTCTGTTATTTTAGTGACTGCATGTAGATTGTTAGTACCCAGACAACTTTACATTTATCCACATCGAATCTCATTTGCCAAGTGGATGCCCCAACACCCGCTAAATAAAGATTGTTACTGCCATAAACTTTACAGCTTCTAATTTAAAGTAAATCCTTTAACATTTCCCATAAACCCCTTAAGCTTTCTGACGGTATTGAGAATATGAGATGTATCTAAAAGTGGCCACCTAGAAAAGGCATCATCAAACTGAAGCGTATGCTTACTTAGCATTGATATTTGAGAACGGGAGACACTGGGTGTCCCCTGCAGCTGACTCTCCTGTGCTCATGTAAGAAACGTGATTAAAATAGATGGTACATATGGTTTGTCTGGAGAGGCAGCTTCTTCAAAATACCACCTTAAAACTAAAATATACCACCAGTACAATTCTCACTTGACATGTATTATATTTTTGCATATGATCTATTTTATCCATAGCTGTCCCAATTTCATTTGGTAATGGTTTTATAAGGTGTGTATCAGCATTACAAACAAGATTCTAAACGTTCTATTGTTCATAAGATGTAGAATAAGTCATGCAGGTTGGCTTATTGTGTCAGTGCCAGAGGCATAAACATGGATGGGTATAGTTACATTTTTAGATAATTGCCATTTTTTACATTCCACATAGAGTCTGAGCTTGTGTTCCTCTAGTTGAATAGTATTTCCATCTACCAGTATTTTCCTGGCAATAAGTCATTTTCACTTCAAAACCATGACTGTGTGTCCATTACAATGTGACCTTTTGAAGTGCTAACGGTGATTCATTTTTTTGTCTATCCAAATATTTTTAGATTTCCTTAATATTTTTTCTTTGTATTATATATTTATAATAATACCAAATATGTATACCTTATCAAATTTCTGATAAAGATACAGTAGGGGCAGTGATAGTAGAGAGTTTCATTTTAGTGCATCTACCTCTCTAAGCCATAGCTTAGCATATCAATTAGTGTTCAGAGTCACTAGAAATAGTGCGCAGAAAACATTAGGGCAGATGTAGAGAAGGATGGTGCTAGGCAGGCAAAAGTCATGGACAGTGCTCAGCGGGGCTCCAGTGAGCGCCGTAGCCTCCTCTCAGCTTCCCAAACACAGTACCGTACGTTGTATTGTGGCTGTGCTTGGTATCGCGCTCAGCCCCAATTACTTGAATGGGACTGAGCTGCACCTAGGCCACGTAACCGATTACATCACATGCAAGAAGGCCTGTGACCTTCTCAAACATCTGATCAGCATGGGGTCCAGGGTGTCAGACTCCCACCGATCAGATACTGATAACCTATCCAGAGGATAGTTCATCAGTATAAAAAAGTTGGAAAACCCCTTTAAAGAGCTATTTCAGGAGTCTCCTCACAGATTACAGCCACAGATATTTACTATATTATTAATCATAGTCACATAGAAAGCTACTTTTATTAAAGGGGTTTTCCACCCCAGAAGTTGGGCTGTGAGTGGCAGGATCTCACTAATCCACTGGTTTAGTGCTGCAGCCCCTTCACAGTTTTTCCTTGCAAAGTGCCAGTTCTGGCCATCCACTGTGCAAGAAACTGCAACAATGCCCCATTCATTCTTGGTGGGACTGTATAACAATGTTCATCCTGACCTGCCTGGTTCATTTATAGAATGGCAGAACTACAGTTAAAATGACCCTCCACTCAGGCAAGAATGAATCCCCATTCCCAGAGCCACTTTACGGACTACCAGCTTCTCAGAAGCTTTATATCTATCTATCTATCTATCTATCTAACCAGGGCCAGCGCCACCTGTAAGGCGACCTAGGCAGCCGCCTAGGGCGCAATTTAGCAGGGGGCGCCGGAACCGTCCGGTTTAAAAAAAAAACACGTTTGTTAAGTGGCCGGCAGCGCCCCTCATGCTGCGGCGCCGCTCTAGTAAGCGGGGGGAAGGGGGGGCCTTATTGTTTTTTGCCCCAGGCTTGTTTCTTTAGCTATGGCTTAAGTTATGGTAGTTATTCTCCTCTTAATAGGGGGCTTTATTGCAACATATAACTCTCTTTTAATTTAAATGCTGAGAAAGGGGTGGAACATATGTGATGTCATGATATGGGCAGATCATCTGATAAGGGGGGGGGGGGCAATTTTTATCTTGCCTAGGGCGGCAAAAATCCTTGCACCGGCCCTGTATCTAACTATCAGCAAAATATAGCATTAACTTGCTCCTGTTGGAACTGTATCGCTATGCCCACATTTTGAGATTATTAGGAATGTAATTTTTAATCTTTCCACCACATGGAGACATGTTCTATCCAGATAAACGTATAAGTCAAAACGGTGTTACCCTCTTCAAGGTCAGCTTCATTCCAGGATATTATCAAGAAGACCTAGCACAATGATGCATGGATATAATAGCAGAACTGTTTATTACTGGCCTTAATTCCTTCCGGGCCAGTTTTCTGGGGGGAGAACATTATGCTCTGGTAAGACGGATGATACAATATAGGTAACACATGTGTCCCTTAGATTATTGCACACAATAGAGCTTTCCTTATCCTCTGTTAATAAAATGATTTTCTTCTTTCAATTTTGAACATGTTATCTATCATGCACCTACTATTAAAATACACTGAGAACACATATGCCAGGAAGAATTGCCTGATAATGGACACAGGGTGAAAGGAGTTAAATGCACACTGTATGGACTGCAGATGTGATTAGACATTTACCTTTAAAACAAGTTCTAGAGGGATTAGGTTCATATTCATTCTTCTCCTGGAGGGTAGGGTCATAAAACATTCATGAAAGTGGTAGCCTTAAATAACATTGTAGAGGAGAAAAGGATATAGTCACTAATTAAATTCAGGATAAAAAATGAGTTCTGAGCTTCCCCATACACTAATGAGCACCCACTAATTATCTTTAATTGTTGTAGAATGGGAGATTCCCTGATAGAATTCAGAAATATTTCCTCCATTTGTATTAAAAATGCATGTTTTATCTTATTAGTCCTTGTAGCTATTGAACTGATTATTACGATAGATATATAGACAAATACACATGATATACCGTATTCCAGAATATTATGAGTTTTAGACCGGGGCTACACGGCAATCTTGGGTTTGACACCCATTGCGTGACCAAGGATTGCTGTGTAGCAGTGTAAGCCATAGAACGGAATGGGGTTTCTGCACAACTTGTAAGCTGTCACAAGCCACAACCCCAGGATCACCATGTAGCCCCAGCCTTAGACTCTTTTTTTTTTTTTTTTACCTCACTGAAAAGGGGGCATAGCTTAAAATGTCTCATGTCACAAAAATTTGGGTGCAAAATTTTGACTAACCAAGAGGTGTACCATACTTAGAATCCAGCATGAGGCACTGTTTCTTTGCTGTCTAAGGCTATGTCCGCATCTGCATTTTGATGTTCCCATATTCAGGTCCGGCAAAGGAGCAGACAACCAGAATTATCATATTCGGCCTAGCCAGACAGTGCGGGGGCCTGCAGGATCCTCTTTCACTATAATGGAATCTGTTGGGTTTGCAGCAGGTTTCTGGTATGAATGCTGGCTTTCTTATGGAAAATACCACTGCATGCATCATTATAGTGAATGGGTAGGCGGTGGGCTCCAGTGGTGTTCAGCTGTGTCAGATACTGTAATTTCAGTAGCCTGCTTCTCTGCTGGAAATGAGTACAGGAAAACCAAAATGCAGGTGCGAACCTATCCTACTTGTTTTCTTATTGATGTACAAGATCTCATCTAGCTCTGGTGATTATAGTCAGGGCTTCTATCTAAAATACTTTCCCCACTCCTCGGCACCCACATTGCTCCTGATCTCTCCACAGCTGCCGCTGCATCTCCCGGTTATGCAGATCAAAACATCCAGTGACTTGGGGGGGAAGGGGGGCCGGGGGATATGCTTTTGGAAGTTTTGCAGCCAATAGCAAGCTGCAATGGTAACAAGTCTCCCTAGCGTCACTCGCGATGCTAGGGAGGATAGTCCCTGTTGTGGCCTACTATTGATTGATATATAGATTTTTCCCACAAATGTATATATCAATCTGCTCAGCTCCTTCTGCTCTGTAACCTGCTGCCTGCAGATTGCTCCATATTTCATGGTGACAGGTTCCTCTTAAAGCTGCTTCAGAATGCAAATGCATTGTGTTTTCTTTTTAATTTTTCAATTTAGTTGGAGCTCTGTGGTTACTACACTACTCCTTTGTCAGCTACTAAAAAGAAAAAGAATCTAAAGATAATAGGATAATAGGAGGGATTTTATTATTTCCCTACCTTGGTTCTGCAACTTTATTTGTCGCAACTGGCATTGTTATGTCACTCTCGCCAATTTTCGAAGGGAATATGGGTGGGGCAATCGGCCATGGCACATTCATTATTATTTACCACAGAAAGAGCTTGGAGATGCAATAGGACTGCCTGAGGAGTCATGTCATTATGAATGAGGCCTGAACTTGTGATAAATTACATACCCCTTCCAGCAACGCAGGCCCTATCAAGACCAACATACAGTAGCACTCACCGGTCTTGATAACTCAGGGCCTTAGTGTTTCCTAATAGATGAATTATAGAATTATACCGTTTATATACTTTTCTTGACCATTGTGTGCACCACTTAAGAAGCTTCTGTGTTTAACCTCACAGCACATTCTGTTACAATCCAGGTGTACCCTTATATTACAGTCATGCTTGTTACATAGCTGGAATGTTCCTATTACACGTATAGATGAATACATTGCAAAGAAATGCAGAAAAGATCCTCAGTCTTAATACGTGTAATAAGGTGGTCAGTTTTAATAGTCCTTTATTTGAAAGTGTCACAAACAATGAAGCAAGCTGAGCTGTCCGATATGTGTAAGTCATTGATAGTTGCAGATTCTGTCCTTTCCAGTTCATAAACTAGCTGAGAACGTAAAGCCATAGCTCTGGGCAGATCTTTCCATTTGTTGTTATAATAGGGGCCTGTAGGGGTCACCAGGCAGAGAGTGTGGAAGCGTCTATGTGGAAGTGGAAAAGGAATTTACCATATGTGATGGACATATTCTGCATTCCAGCTATACTTGTTTCTTAAATGTAGGACATTCCTCATCCCCTTCACACTGACTTTACAGCCATGTCCCAGTGTAGCTGCAAAGTTACGACCAGCTAATCCCTTGATGGGGTCCATAAGGCCCCCACTGACACAAACTGTCTCTCCTAGGGAGAATCGTTGAAATAACCACATAAAAGTAGACGCGGAAAACCTTGGAATTTCCATCCACCAATTTTAGAGCATGACTAAAATAGCAAAGGATCAATAAGTGCCTCTCTTAGTGCTGCATATTGAGCCCATACATTGTCCATAGTCTATGTAAACCATATTGAAGGCACACATTATTTGTTTCTTATAAGATAGCACCTTTATAGAGAATACCTAAAAGCAGTCATTTAATTCACAAGATTTGTAATATCATATCTTCAACCAGAACCTTCCCAAATTGAGAATTTTTATAATTATTGTGGATCATTCAAAGGTTGAGACTCTTGCATTTATTCCATTTATGTTTGATCCCAAGAACATTACGCAACATGGGATTGGTGAATTTAGGCTGAACCTTTTCTCATGCCTTCCTTTTGTATTCAGTAGATGGGTCAACATTATGACTTCATTGATTGCAAATCTCCTTTAGAAGAAAAGTGATCCAGAGCTGTCTATGTGATTCCTATTGGCAAATTCCCCTGCCTTTTGATTAGCAGCTTGATGGGTTGGTAACAATGGCTCAGTTTTCTAGAATCTAGAATAATTATCCTTACTTAGAATGACAGATTCTCTGTGGTCTAGTATTATGTCTTTATATCTTCTTCCTTCATCTTGGGATATCCACAGGAGACGGCATAAATGTCTGATAGATGTGGATCTCACCTCTTGGAGAAAGAAAGGAGGTCCTCCAATCCCGTTTATGTGACCGTTGGTCACCACATCCAGGCTGTGATTGAATGCAGAGGTGGTTAAGGTTACGGAAAGAGCTGGGTTAGATGAGCTCCTCCCATAGAAGTGAATAGGAGATGCGGAAGCAGCATAGCACAGAAATATTGTCCATTTCTGTAATCCCATCCACTTCTACATTCAATTCTGGTCTGGTTGTGGAGACTAGCAATAGCCACCAGGATGGGAGGACTCCGCTCTTGAGATAGGTGTGGGTCTGAGAGATAGGACCCTTATCTATCATACATTTATGGCTTATCTGTTGATTTCACAATTGAAATGTAGAGGTGGAAATGTATTGATATTTTTATCTTTACTTAAATTTTTACAATAGTGTTTATAATATGTTTTGGGTCTTTTTGTTCATTTATTGATTTGTTTTACTCTTTCACATGACTTGTTTAAGTTTTTTAGTTGCACAATTAGGATAAACGTACCATTGATATGGAAGGTGATGTGTTAACAGTTTGATTCATTCTCCCAAATGCTGACACAGTTACTTTTATCAATGCTCAGTACAAGCCGCAGCGGGAGTCTCTTCCGAGTCTCCCTGGATCTCTTGTGTCCCAGTGAACAGATGGGTGATGCTCAGCTGTCCTCAGTCAGCTCTGATACATATTCATTTTCCCATCCCTGAACTAAGGTCCTGAAATGGCACAGATGGAGGATGGCCTGTTGGCTGGTCTCTATTTCCTAGTGATGTCCAGCTGCTCTGTATTTGATATATGAGGGGACAGAGTGGACGTGGATTGCACTGATTTCAGTTTAAATTCCAGCTATGGGAATAAGTAGAGGGCTTTGCTATGTGGATTGTGGCTATTCTTACATCGGGGGGGGGGGGGGGGGGGGTAATGGGCAATTGGGTGCTAGATTACATGAACAACATTGCTAAATGCATACACACATGACTGCTAAACACCCTTATGGTGAAAGAAATGGTGGTCCATGAAGAATCCAGTTCGTTCAGAGTCATTAGAGCTAATCAAATTAACAGATGTCTAAGCAAGTTGCTGAGACAGAATGCAGTCTGGAATACCATGTTGTAAACTGTAATGGGTCTTTTCTGAATTAAGTTGGTGTAAAAAAAGTAGTAACATTATAACAAAACTTCTCAAATAATAATAATAATAATAGTAATAATATTATAAGTAATAAGTAACAATAATAATTCAGAATAAACAGTTTTGGTTTTAGTTATTTTATTACTATTTGTTTAATGATTGTACCTTCATTGTATTTATTTTGTACACCCCTCCCCCCATGTGTTAATACATTATATACTCTAAAGTTGCTCTACTCCACTTATATACAATTAGTTTTGATCGGATCCATTCGTGTCCTGCAATATTGCAAGGGTCATGGATCGACAAACTGATTAATAAGACTGATGTTTCCTACCCCAGTCTTCGGCAAAAGTCTGTCCAAGTAAGTTGCAATGCATTTGTTAAGAGGCACTTAATAATATATTTGGTGCATCTTTGGCCTGTCCATGCGCCACAAACTGAAATCTAGACGAGCCGTGAGCCTGCATAGATTTCAGATGATATTTACACCAGTTTTCAGAAGTAAATTAAGATAAATCTATCAAAATACCCAACTGTTTTAAAACAGAGGGCAGATAGACCTACTGGAAAAATAAAAGTTTTGAACAAATGTACAGTGGACATGTAGTACATAGGCATAACATTGCAGATTCACGTGCCTTTGCCTTCATACTATTCATTGTAATAATCCATATTAATAAGAAAATCTAATGCATTCATCCATATACTGCAGAGCAGATATAATATGAGAGCCAGCTTGGCCCATATGAGCTAGCAATCTATAACTTGATTGATTTAGAAGACTGAGACATTACTGATGCTTTATTCATGACTTTCCCTAATTCGGCATCTCCGGTTACAGAACTGGTTTCTTGAATGCAGAAGAGCTGCATGCTGGAGTCTTCAAACAGTAAAGCTCACTTTGTTATAGGACAGAATATGACACCCAAGGGGAAACATGAATTCAGGCCTGACACAAGATTGAAATGTTTTTCTGCCTCACTGGGCCAGCCACACACTTTTCTTTCCTAATCAAATTGTGTTATATTTGCAGTGGTTTTTCCAACTTTCCTTTCATCATTTGAGGGGGAGCGCAGCCCGAAGAAAATGAGTTATAGCAAAGTAATGGACTGCAAGCACTACTCACAGCCTGCACACGTACCTAGCCAATTCTTTATTTAAGCTGCTGGATACAATGAGATGCAATTGTCGTAAACAAGTGCATTTTCAGCTTGTTTTTTTTTTTACCCTTCGAAGCTAAAAATTCAGACAAAATGAAGCTTTCTCATTGTTTCATCTCAAACATTTTCCAACAGAAAGTTTTGCAATGACCGTTGATGCCTCTTACCAAAGCACAGCGATCTGATTGATTTTTTTCAATTTTCACGCAACTAGAATGCTGAATTAGCCTCCTACTTCTCATTAGCATAACAGCAGCCATTGATGTTGGGCATGAAATGACAGCTGGGAAGGGCGCACACATAGATTACATTCTGCTAAATGGCTAAATAGTGCTGGAGCCACAGGCGGCAGCGCGGAGGAAACAGGAGCACGAAAAGGAGTCGATAGATTAAATAACAGTAGATAACCTAAGAAATAGGCAATTCTGCTTTGCCTTCCAGTAACTTGCAAATTACATATACTTCATGCTGTCAGCTAAATCAGACCTGGGATATCCCCTGCGAGATAATGTATCAAGACAGAAAGAGTTGTTTCTATATTTGTCCATCGGCAGCACGAGAACATTGCAGTGATTTACAGCAGTATCCTCTGAGATAGCAGTCAACTCTTGCCCTCTAGTTCACAGTTACAACCCAAAAATTATAATACCTACCAATTTATAGTGATTTCCGTAGTGCAACTTGTAAATAACATCAACGTGGATGTACGGTGGGACTAGAGAGAAAGCTACTCTCAAATCGTGTATGTCTGGTCTTACAAAGCTATGGCCTGAGGACAGTCCTCTTTTATGCACTGATTGGCTGTATGACTACTGGCACTGAGGTATCGGAGCGTCCACCATTACAAGGTTTTCATTTCTCCTTGGACTGCATTGTGTTGTTTCCCATTTTGTTGAAAATCTGCAATCTCTATGTTTTAAGAAATACCCAAATGTCAATGTCGTAGACCCATATTATACCAATAGCAATATTGTTACACCGCTATTCTGATAAATTTTCTGATCCATACCTACCATAGATAGGGTCTAGTGTGAATCTATGCTCAGCTCCACCTTAGAGATGGCAAGGGATGGAGAAAAATGGGGGCAGAACTTTCTGTCCTCGAAGAGGGGATGTGGATGAAGGAAGCAGCATCAAACAGGGGAGAATCTAAGGGGACCTGCAGGAGTGTGTGCCAAGGGAAGAGAAACCCAGCTATATCTCCAGCACAATATTCTTTTTTTTTTCCCCATGTGGCCTCATGTGTGACATTTTGAATCTAATCAGCATAAATAGAGATGTTTATGAAATATGAGTTTGTACGTAAAGATGCACATGCATGTACATAGAAGTAAACAGTGCATTCAGACAGTCTTCTGCCCCTTTTTGCCTTTTTCACATTTTATTATATTAGGGCCTTGTGCTAAAATAAAATAAAAAATCTAGTTTTCCCCATCATTCTGCACTAAATACACCTTAATGACAAAGTGAAAGCAGAATGTCAGAAATCTTTTATAATTTATTAAAAAGGAAAAACTAAAATCATTGCATTGACATAATTAGTTGAAGCACCTTTGGCAGTGATTACAGCCCTCGGGCTTCTTGGGTATGATACCACAAGGTTTGCACACCTGGATTTAGGGATTTTCTGTCATTCTTCTCTACAGATCCTCTCAAGCTCTGTCAGGTTTTTTTCAGAGCCCCATTGTAAAATTAAATGAGGAATCTGATTGGTTGTTATCAGTATGTAAGCCAGTTTTTCTTTACACCAGTTTTGAAAAATCTTTGTCTTGTTTGAACTTCTGCCCAGTCTGAAGTCCAGATCACTCTGGATCAGGGTTTTCACTAACAATATCTCTGTACTTTGCTCTATTCTGCTTTCCCTCAACCCTGAGCAGTCTCCTTGTCCCAGCTGCTGAAAAACACCCCACAGCATGGTGCTGCCACCACCATGCTATGCTCACTGTAGAGATGGTATAGGACAGGTTATGAGCAGTGCCAGTTTCTTTTCCAGACATGACCCTTAGAATTGAGGACATTTCGGTATCTTCAGACCAGAGAATCTTGTTGCTTACAGTCTGATAGTCCTTTAGGTCCAGGTGAGCTTGCCTTTGTCTTTTACTGAGGAAAAGCTTCTTTCTGACCACTCTGTCATAAAGCCCAGATTGGTAGAGTGCTGCAGTGATGGTTGACCTTCTAGAACTTTCTCCCATCTGCACACAGGATCTTTGGAGCCCAGCCAGAGTGACCATTGGGTTCTTGGTCACCTCTCTTACCAAGGCCCTTTGCCTCTAATTATAGTTTGGTTGCGCAACCAGCTCTAAAAGAGTCCCAGTTGCTCCAAATTTCTTCCATTTAACAATTATGTAGGTCAATGTGCTCATGGGAACTTTCAGTCCAGCAGAAAATCTTTGTACCTTTCTCCAAATCTGTACCTCCACACAATCCTGTCTGTGAGCTCTACAGGCAGTTCTTTCCTCCTCGTGGCTTGGTTTTTGCTCTGTCATCAATTTACAGCTGTGAGACCTTATATTGAAAGGGGGGTGTCTTTCCAAATCATGTCCAGGCAAGGTGTAGAAACAGAGCTTAGGTGTCATAGCAAAGATTCTGAATACTTAGGTCAATGCAAAATATAATTTTTTCTTTTTAACAAATTTGCAAAGATTTCTAAAATTATGTCTCATTATGGGGTATTGAGTGCAGAATGATAAGGACATTTTTTTTTATTTTTTTTAGCACAAGGCCACAATATATAACAAAATGTGAAATAGTAAAAGGGTCTGAAAACTTTCAGAATGCACTGTAATCTATGTAATATTTATATGTGTGTTATATTCATTTTGGTTCTACAAAAGTAATATCTTTTCACAACCGGGGTTTCTCACTCTCGATTGCCCTGATGACTCCTCTTGTTCTTCTGGTACAAATACACCCAATAGAGGTGATCTCATATCCCAGGCGTCCGTGACTCTCTCGCCTTGCTGCGGAGACAAATTGTCAAGAAATCAAATGGTTGTGCATGACTCCGTGGATGCATGCTATCAGGAAGATTAAGTATGTGGGTTAAGGATGAGATTTCCTTTTTACCCATTCCTCCTGGGAAACAGGATTTAATCAGTCTACATTCTGAAGCTGTATAAACAAGCTCTTAGCTTTTCTATCTTTTAATCTTTTGACCGTAGTGTCTGGGTGTTCTCCAAATATGAGTGTAATAATAAGGGGGCCTTTCTGTGTGGTACAGTGGACCTTGTTAAAAAATGTCAGCCCATAGTCGTCAAAATGACTGGCCTTTTATTTCCCCTGGTCATTAGTGAGGAGAGCAATGGACTAGCTGTCCCTGTCAGAAGCTTGACATTCAGGCACTGTCACCTGTTCAGAAATGCATCTTCTTGGCAAGTAGTGTCCTGGCGGCCCATATATTTTTGAACAAGTAGACGTCAACCAGCTGCCATATGGATAATCATTTTGTTCTCTATATTAACCCATGCATCTTCACAAAAAGGTCTTTCACTTCACAAATCACTTGATTCCTCGATAAATCGGGACATTAATATAACTAAAAAAGCTTGGCAAAGTATGACTATTGTATACAAAAAAGTTATCTGCAATTGAAATTTTTTACTTCAAATGTGGAGATGTCTGTTAAAGTGTAATTTGTCTTAATCGTGTAGGTAGCTCGTTATATGATGATCTCAGCCATGTTAAGCAGTAAATGGTCCAAGCTGTCACACATGATGGGGTTCACATGAGCCTGTTAAAGTGTCAGTCATTTCTTGATGGACACTGCTATGTGTTCGCTATAAGGCCTCGTTTACACTTCAGTGAATCAAGGATTTGTGCTGTCCGTCTTCTCCATGGGCAGCACATGTAACCATTGATTCTAATGTTTGTTCACATATCAGTGGGAGCATGCTCTACCTTTGTCCGTAATGTGGACCAAATAAGCCGATTGAAGTCTATGGGTCCTTGAAAAACCACTGATACAGCACAGATTGCATCTGTGCTGTTCTCTGTCCTTGTTCTAGGGATTGGCGGGAGTCGGTGCTCAGACCCCATCGATCAAAACTTTTCATATGTTTCTATGACAGATCAAAAATTTAGCGAAATGTTATTCACCCTTAATTATTGCAGTTAGTGGCTATAGTTGTTAATGTCTGACATTCATCTCTATTTAACCAATGCAATCAGGTTGAACACATTTCTTTTTTTAACTATGCCGTTTGATTGGAACTACATATGACTGTATTTTTCTTTAATAGAAAATTAAGCAAATTGTTTTTTTTTTCCTTTCTGTTTTTAGTTACATTTTGCCAAAAAGGACAATCCATCAATCTTGCAACCATAACTGTGAATCCATATGGTTGTATGTAACAAAGGGACCCCTCCTACTTGGACATCATTCGTTTGGAGTATGAGTCACAGTGGATTTGATGTGAGTAGTGCAATGGACATTTCCATGTTTCTATAAATATCCATCGTTATGTATAGTATGTTTATATATATATGTATATATATATATATATATATATATACACACGACCTTACGCGTTATTAGTATTATATATATTTTATCTAAGTAATAAAAATGCACAAATGGACATTTAACAGTTGAATTCTTGCAAAAAAAATAAATTGGGGGGGGGCTAGAGACAATTAGATGTCCATGGTTTCTGTCGTGTCTGATTAACCTTATTACCGACAAAATGTACCCTGTCCAGTAATCTCATTTCACAGATTGTATTGTCATTTAAAAACGGCTGTCAAACAGCAGACCTACTGCTAACATGGGCACAGCTGCCCCCCACAGAGAAATGGAGTCTAGGATGATGTCTATTGCTTGACAGAAGCAAGCAAATATTTGCACCCTGAATTTTGTTTTGCCCTTTGGATGGAGATAGTAGATGATGGACTAAAACAAGTCCTTCTGTCCCCTATACTGGTGATTCACTGAGTTTCTCCTTATATAGCTTTTAGGAGAACCTGGAACAAAAGACCAGTTTAGGACGCTGCTGAATAGATTAACAAGATTTCCATAATTAGGGGCCGCTTGGAACAATAGTATCCTCCCCTCCCCATCTTCTATCAGTCCTTTGTCTTCAGCAACGGATAATGGACAAGCAGCTAGGGTGGGAATCCGAGATGCCATTTGGTCACTGGCCAGGCATTTTCTCACACTGCCAGGAACGCGCATTCAAACATCTGGCCTATTCCAAAACTCATTCACTTTTCTTTTCTTCTTGGGTCTTGGTACTCCTCATCCACCTGTCAGCCTGTCTTTCAGTTGTATTTCATTTTTCTCTAATGCTTATGTGGGTGACATACTGCTAAAGACGGTCAACACAGCAATTAAACAATTGCCATACAACTGGCAAACGCTAAGCTAGTAATGGCCTAGGTCTAAAACACAAGTCATTCCTTATGTTCCACTATGTAGAGAACTTTATTGTATGTTCCCCAAGCTTAACTCTTGTCTTATTTTATTATGAATGCCCCAAAGGCTGATTGCTTAGTTGGTAAGCCTTTATATGATCCAAATGATAGGGGATAAGTGTCTGATTGGCAGGGGACCCTCAGGCAGCTGGAGCCCCCACTGACCATGAGGATGGGGGTTCATGCTCTAGAGTATTAATGGAGCAGTGGTCACCCATTCCAGCTTGCACTCAACTCAGCCCTATGGGGTTGGCTGCGTATTTCTACACTGCTATCTCTGGCAGCCCATAAAGTTGAATGGAGTGGTGGACATGCATTCAAATAGTTCTTATGGGGCTCTTGCTTTCATCCCCCTGTTCTTATGGGGCTCTGGCGGTCATACCCACACTGATCAGACGCTTATCCCCTGTCCTAAAGATAAGGGATAAGTTGTCTTAATGGTGTAACAGATCTTTATATCACTTTATATTTATATATATATTTGACATATTTATATATTATATCACTACTTAATATTATATTTTATAACTTAGATACTATGGAAAATACAAGTTTCTGTGGAGGTGAAGTGAGTAGGGAACAACACCCACTTTCTTGCAATGGCTTGTTGGGGTTTTTAGAGTCGATTGTGACCCTGAGTAAGTTATGTCTTGGAATTTTAGTGGAAGAGAAAATTTACATCACAAAAACAACTTAAAATGTTAGAAAAACATGGCTTCTGTCCAAAACTAGTGCTGCTCCTGTACAAAAGATGTGTGTGGTATTGCTGCTCAGCCCAACTCACTTCATTGGAGTTGAGCTGCAGTAACAGATACAACCTCTGGACGGGTGTGGTGCTGTTCCTGGAAGAAAGTAGACAGGTTTTTCTCTTCCTGTATAAGTGCAAAGTATTTACCTTACTTCCCTGAACATAGAACTGGTATATAGATAATATAACAAAATCACAAATTATGCTGAAGGCTTCTTTTAATGAGAAAGCTGTATTCTTCACTTTTGTATTGTCAGTTTGCACAGATCTAGATTCATGGCTAGTCATTTGCTAAGTCTGTATGAAGGTTACATGGTCATTGTAATGAGAGGATATTATATATTCCACCTTCTATTGCTTTCTCCACTTTCATCATCACTTAATCATACCTCTATAGGCATTTTTATGGTTGACTAGATTACCATTCCACACCACATCTAGATTATCCATGCTGTTTCTCACACTTTCTCTCTAGATTCATACTTGAATTTCATCTGCTTTACCACTTTGTACATTGAAACAATGTTATTTGACAGCTCTACTTTTATTATTGTTATTAAATTAGGCTGATGATTGTTATACTACATACATTATATCGGCCTGATAATCATTTACAAGGACATTACTGAATATAAATGTGTTAAATCCATATGAGTACATTAGTATATTTTTCACTTTTTGTATAATACTGTTTACCTAGTAGATGTTAGGTAACTACCCAGTTAAGGGTTCATTTGAGAATGCATGGTGTAATTCATATAATTTTAACAATTTAATATTGTGGGTTTTTATTGCTCTTATAACCAGTTTGCCTTTAAAGTGTAACTGTTCTTTCAGTTTATTTTAATATAGTGTATGGACAGGGATGTTAAACATTTTTGTAATATACTTTATTAGGAAAGATGTTTCTTTGTACTAGAAAACAGGGTGTAAGGAGTCTTCTTAGCAAATTTCTAACTGAGCCTTGCTAAGAGAGTCTGTCTTCAGTGTTCTACTGAACGCTGAAGACGTCTGTGTGTAACAAGTCAGACAGGTGGGCAGCACGGGGGCTTAGTGGTTAGCACTGGCGTGCATGGAGTTTGTATGTTCTCTCCATGTTTGCATGGATTTCCTCCAGGTACTCAGAGTTCCTCCCACACTCCAAAGACATACTGATAGGGGACTTATATTGTAAGCCCCATTGGGGACAGTGTCTGTAAAGTGCTCAGTAGAATGCTAAAGACAGACTCTACTTAACAACAGAGCTTTGATAAGAAGACTCCTTATACCCTGTTTTCTAGTACAAAAAATATCCTTACCTAATAAAGTATATTACAACAATGTTTGACATCCCTGTCCCAAAACTATATTAAAAATTTACCGAAATTACACATTTTAATATAGAAGGTGGTCATATTAGCAGCATGACTCCCATCAGCATTGAGGGCAATGAAAAAATAAAGTAGGTAGAAGATGTCTGCTCTCCCACATCAAGCTATACCTGTATTACATTCTGCTGCAAATGACTCAGTACATTCAATTATTTGTTATAGAGAAAAATTCAGGAATATGTCTTAAAAGTCCCTTGATCCTTACATCTCCTTGAGTAGGAGACAAGAGGATATTAATGGACAGTACATTGTTAGAAAGTGCACTTGCTGCTGTTCTAGTGAAGCTGCAACTAGAAGGCAATCTGACCACTGAGCAGAACTGATAACAGAAAGGGGTGTCATGGGTGTGACCATATTACAGATACATGTAGTACAACATAACATTATATAGGTCTACACTGTATAACCATGTGCCTTTAATTTTTCACACTTATAAAGATTCTGAAAGAAAAATAATTAGGGTATACACCATTAGGCAGTTTTCATGTCAGTAATTTTGCATCAATACTGTTTAGTAGAGATAAGCGAATCGCGCAAAATTCAATCCGGGTTTGAGTCGGCCAAATCCATTAACAAATTCAATTCAGATCTGAATCAACTGTACCCAAATCTAATTGACCTGAAAAGTTGTGTATGATACTCTGAGGTCTCCTAGGACTCATACTTTGTATTCTTGTTTCTCACCCTTGTTTTTCTCTCTTTACACCTCTCTCTTAATACTCCCAAAATATTCCTGAATCCAATCACCAAAATTTGGATTCAGATGCAACTCAAATTTATTTTTTAAATGTGGGTTAAATCCAATTAGTTTAGAATCAATTTAGTCATCAATATGGAGTCGGTCCAAAGAGCAAAAGATGCAAAAATCTTTCCATTATACTTTTTTTGTGTAGGTTCTACTCCTGGTTTTATCTTACAAATATGGATAATAGTGTGAAACTGGCCTAACATGATGTATTGTAGAGACTACTCCACTAGAATTTGCTTCTAAGTGAAAATATAGCAACATTTATAGTGCCTACGGAAATAGACTCCTTGGTCCATGTATCACTATACAGGGAGCCCCAAGGGGAACTCATCATCATGTGCAATTATATGCTTAGAACTATCCAAATACATGGTACATACAGTTGAAACTCGAAAAATTTGAATATCGTGCAAAAGTTCATTTATTTTAGCAATGCAAATGAAAAGGAATTGCATTAATGCAGCTTAAAATTAGAATTTTGTGAAAAGGTTCAATATTCTAGGCTCAAAGTGTCACACTCTAGTCAGCTAATTAATCCATACCCCCTGAGCAAAGGGGACCTCAAAATTGTGACTTTGGGGTTTCATAAGCTGTAAGCCATAATCATCCAAATTATACCAAATAAAGGCTTGGAATATCTCACTTTGCATGTGATTAGTCTATCTCATATGTTATTTTCACCTTTTAAGTTGCATTACTGAAATAAATGAACTTTGCACATTATTCAAATTTTTTGAGTTTCACCTGTACATACTTAAATGGAAAACCCAGCAAAAATATAATTTATTATTTCATGGTACATAGATTTCTTGCAGCATATGTACTGCAATAAACACGGCTAGTAGGACAATATACATGTATGTTGGATTGTTACACGTTGAGATGCTGAGAGAGTGCTTTTGAGAGGGGGAAGATGAGAAATTCTCTTAAAAGGTACAATAGTATGCAAGAGGTAAAATCAGAGGTTGCTCCTCACATGATCTCAATTTCTGTTAAGAGAAGAAGTCTAAGACACATAGTTGTCTGTTGTAACTAAAGCCTTTTGTTCACTTAATTTACTTTACTTTTCCTCATTCACGTCTACAAGGAAAGATTGTACCAATTTTCTGGAGTACAATCAATGGAGACTCTTGGGCTATGAAGCCTTGAAATCTGCTTTCTGCTCTTGTTGAAAGCTCCTTTCATCTTGAACTCTTATGATGCCCGATGTCTTTAGAAAAAAAATGTCTTGTAGTATAAAAATTAAAGCCCAACCAAAAGATTAAAGGTAGGCAACTTTGATGAAGAGTGGATGTTATCAGCAGCAACATGTTGAGATGTATAGAAATTCTCACGTAGTATTGTCATGTCAATTAGAAGAAACAAGGAACATTACTCAAAGGCACCATAACATTTAATTACTGGATGTCTAGATCCCTAGAATGGGTCTGATAAAATTACTGAAAATGAGTATTGACAACACAAGAAAGAAGCAGAGGGGTAGATGCTGTGTACGTTGATTGTGAACTACGTTTGTCCTTTTAGACTAAGAGGAGTAAAGCGTTTGCGGTTATATTTTCATTTGTATGAAACATGATATATTGACATCCCTATTATCAAGATTTTTGGGCCTGGATTATAGTAATTCTGTTTAAACCTCTTTAAAGTTACTGGATCCTGGAAGAAAACATTTTTTTGCACCCATCACCAAACGACTAAAAACATAGGTCATGTGCCAACCAGGGAAGAAGGCGACTCCCAGTCCCTTGATAGGTGGGAGCCCTGGAAGTGGAAATTATGCTTTTGATAATAAAAGTGTCAGATGGTGGGACCCCTTTGAGTTTTTAAAGGGGTCCTGTGGGAGATGTTTAGTGTGACAGCGTGGCCTGTAGACCTCAAAAGGTTGTGTGCCTCTGCCATATAGGATCTGTGTACTCCATGGTAATAAAATATTTATTTGTATTGTGAGACAGATTTCACTTACATTTGGTGGTGTAACTTGAGTTCTGTGGGCCCAAGAACAATTTCTGGGCCAGCCTAGTCACCCCACTCACTACACCCAAAATATATTATGTACCACTCTTTGCACTTGAGTTATCAAAAATTCGATTCGGCTGCTCTGCCGAAATTCGCAAAGGAATCCGATTAGTTACAAATTACTTTGTCACGAATTGCATTCAATTGTATGTAGTGGGCGCCGCCCCCGTCATTAAACCACTCAGATAATGCATTCATCGCTGATCTTGACATCTGACATTAAAATTGAGGCCTTTCAAGGGTTGACATACTCACCCTATCCATTTGCCCGCAAAGAGGCCGTCCCGGAGATCTTGATTGAAGAAACTGAGCAAACTCTTGCGCGGTGATGTAATTCACCGATTGTGATGACGTCATCAAGTACGTCCAGCGCGCTGATGTGGTGGCGTCACGCGTCACTACATGCGAGATTTGGTGGTTTCTTCAATCAGGATGGTCACGATGGATTGTCACCGAGAAAAATTAATGAGATGAGTATTTATTTATTTTTTTAACCACCATTTCAGGAAAAATTTATTAATTACCATGAAGTGCAAGGAAAGACGTCTTTGTGACAAATTAAATTTTTCCTAAAATTTGGATTCGCTCAACACTTTTAAATTCCCATTGATTGGGCTGTGGATTCACTGTCAATTTCACCCTGTACATTTAGGATATGGAAAATCGTATCTGCCAGAATATTACAGCACCAAAATCCACATCAAATGGTGCAGACTTTGTTGTGGAATTCATAACGTTAATTCTACAGGCTTTCCGCAGAGTTAATCCTCTGCAATGTAAAAGGTAAAATCTACACTGAAAACCCGCAACATCAATTGACCTTTCACGGATTTAAAAGCCACCCCACATGTCAAGTTATGTCTAAATTCTATTGAGGAGATTTTCAGTAGCGTATGGATGATTTCTTTTTAAGTGCCATCCAGTTTTCTGTGAGTGTATAACTCTGTGGATTTTCCACATGAAATTCTGTGGTGGAAGATAGCATATCCACCGTTGGTGGCCGCACAACTGAAGGTAAAATCTACAATGAAATGCTCCAGTTTCTCCACACTTAATATGGATAGCGCATATTTACATTGATTTGCCTGATGTGAGCAATCTCTGGAGCAGATGGAGAAGGAGCAGGCAGTGAAAGAGAGCATCACTGAGGCATTTTTCTCAAATCACGTCACATGGCTTTAATAAAGTTGGGAATAGGGCATGAATTCATAAAAGACACTTTTATTTACAAAAAGGGAAGGGTAGGAATTCAATTCAAAGGTGGAGGGAGCATGAATTCATCCATGCATCATATTCAGACTTGGCAGATGTGTGATGTGGAATCCGCACCGCAGATACGTAGCAGTGTACAGGAGAAAACATATGAATAGGGTATAACATGTGCGTGTGTCTGTGTGCGGTGGGGAGTAACAGTGGACTAATTGCGCCACGCTATGTGGGGCCAGCCCAGCCATAGAAATGTGTTCGTTATTGAAGTCTATACTAATAGTTACCAACTTTCTGAAAAATGCAGGGATTGTCCCTAATTTTCATAGACAGACACAGCAAATTTGGACTGTAGGGCTGCAAATGGCTGGCTTGTGTAAGCCATGGCCATAAGTGGTTTCTGGGGTGGATTTTGGGCGTTTCCAGGGGCAGGGATTAAATACCCCAAAGGTAACACCTAGAATTGTTGGCAGTGTGTTATGGCAGGCCATAATCAGTAACATCTATATACTAAATTGGTGTCTAGCATTGTTTTAAGGACACAATTAAAGGGGATGTGCCATCATATAATACATGACAATCTCTAACAAAGCTAAAACCTGCCCTGTACCTCACATGGGTCCAGAGATCTCCCCATTCACTGCTCTGCTATATTTCTATCAAGCTGGCAGCTCAGGAGGCGTGTTCTTTCTCAAGGGGTGTGTCATTTCTGCTGCAGCTCTTTCCTCGTAACTGTCACAGAAGATATGGCTGGTGGCAGTTGAAGATTTAAACTGAGCGCATGCGACCACCTAAGTGAGGTGGAAAAGAAATAAGGGAAAAAACCTAACAGCAGGTGGCGCTATACAGATACATTTTATTGAACAGCTTAGTGGCTATAATAAATTTTTAATTACTTGCAATTACAAAAGTATTCAGATCCAGGTGCTGATTTGAAAAATGTAGAATATTTTTTTGTGACACATTAAAGGAACCAAGCATTTCACTAGCTAAGACATGATAGGTTTGTATACATAAACTTTAAAGGAAAAGCAGACAAAATTAAGACGTAACTATATATAATATATGTTCAAGTATATAAACTTGGCTAAAGAGACATTCATGCCTCTTATATTTAACATAAGACATGCAGCAAAGTAGTTTTTAATAATTAATCCTACTATATTTTGGGACAGGGACCTGAATCTATTCTGTTCCTGAATGAGCCCCTCTCGTGCTTCCAGTCCTGTTTTTAAAACCATTGAGGACACTTTCTAAAAAGACTTAACTCTCTCTTAAATCAGCCCATATTTGGAGAGGAGCATTCAATAGGAAAACCTGGCCTCATTTTCATGAAAAAAGATCTATTGGAATAAACTCTTTGCCATCACTAATGACCGTTTACCTATCTGTGGCACTTTCAATAATGGCTAGTAAACGGTGGCCGGGCTGGATAAAGCTTTGCAGAGCTGCTGGTTAAATCCTCTTGTGTAGTTTTGATATCCAAAATGAAAGTTGCGATGCTGTATAAGTCAATTAAAGCATTAGGTAATCTAATTGTGCTACAGCCACAAAGTAGCTTAAAAGCTGCACAGCCAGTGAATAGTACACGGGCGCTTCCCAACCCCCTTTAGGTTGGCTATCCCCCATGGTCTTTATGAAAAAAGGCGAATGGAGAAAACACACAGAAGGACAACAATAGGCCCAGAGGGACTTGCTCATGCAGATGTTGGGAAAGCCAGTATTCCTAGCCAGAGGGCAAGAAATACTTTGTGCATAGGGACAGATCTGTATGCCTGTAACATAATCAACAAAGTGGAGGGGGGAGGGTCTTGCCAGCACTGAAATTTTGGAATTTGTTTTGCCCTTAGCAAGTCTCTCAATCTTGTCTCTGTTCATTAGTTGTAGGGAGGAAAACTGATCAGCAGAAAAATTGTGCAATTAAACTTACTTATCCTGCAGACATTGATGTGTGATTAACATTCTTCCATATTGCTTTCATTAGTTGCTTTGTTCAATGTGTGTGTGTGTGTGTGTATATATATATATATAAATATATATATATATATATATATATATTAATAAAAATTTCAGAAAATAGAAAAAAACTAACAAAAAAATGTGTCCCAAATGTATTACTTGTTAGACATTTTTGCAACAGTTTTGAAAATGTTTACAAAAAACTGCACGGTAAAATGTGCCAAAGTAATTAACAGCATGTGACTTATTTTGCTTCAGATTACTGGTTCTAAAGGGGTTTTCTGGGACTCAGCGGGACCCGCAGACCGTCCTTAACAACAAATAGTTAACCAATAGAATTACAGTAGATAAAGAAATAAAAAATCACGTCTCTGTGCAACCTTCTAAAACTGATTTGGCAGCTGGATCCAAAACAGGGAATAGGTCCACATTCTAAATATAAAATCAAATAAAAACAGTACCAGATCCGCACTCAATGTCTGGAACAACCTGAGAATCTCATATGAGGTAGGTATTTCCAAACTTCTTCCTCACTGCAGATCGAATCAGCGCCTTAATTCACACCAAGCAATTCCTTCTGGAACATTAAGCCAACGGGAATACTGCTCCTCCTTGCTTCGGTCCTAATACACAATTGTATTGACAATAGTAAAGATCCGTAAGCAAGAAGTGTGCAAAATAGACAAAACAGTCCCCGACGAAGAGGAGCGAAACCCGGGTCAGGCTGATTTCAAGTATATTTTGTGTCATGTGGAGGAAACCACAAGTACATTGATGGGAAGTGGAATTTATATGCGATTTTAAACTACCATCCTGTGAGTAAATAAATATTTTGCGCACTTCTTGCTTACGGATCTTTACTATTGTCGATACAATTGTGTAATAGGACCGGAGCAGGGAGGAGCAGTATTACCGTTGGCTTAATGTTCCAGAAGCAGTTGATTGGTGTGAATTAAGGCGCTAATTCCATCTGCAGCGAGGAAGAAGTTTTGAAATACCTACATCATATGAGACTTTCAGGGTGTTCCAGAGACTGACCGCGTATCCAGAACTGTTTTTACTTGAGCCTATAGAATTAGGGTGGTAATATACTTACTATCCCGAAGTTGCATTGATTGACCACTCGGGAACCTGGTCATGTGACGCTCCTCTTCTGTTTCCATTGACTTTTCAGGTTTCCGGCCTGGCTGTAGACGGGATGTCAAGTCTGCTGTGGACGGAGCCAGAACGATTCCTCATCGCCATGTTTAGAGCGATGGGGAAGACAGGGATCATTAAAAAGGCTTAACAGCAGGCTTTGCTCTCCTGCAGCTGTACGATCAGCATGCAGCTGCTATCTCTGCGCAGATGTTTTAAAATGTGTGCAGAGATATATGCTGACCTCCTGGACATATATAGTCAATGGGTTGTTGGCAAGGGGTTAAACACTTTTTACATCTACCTCAGCAGGTTTTAAAAGAGGTGCCTAGATGTGTTACACTTTTGCCACTAAATTTCACATGTGTATTGGTCCTGAAGTGGTGTTAGGAAGAAAAATGTGAGATAGTTAGTTGCTCCATACTGATCAATTGGACATAGTTAGAATTATTTACACCGGCATGTAAATTTAAAGGGAACCTGTTATCAACTTGATGCTGACCTTACTCAGGGCAGCATAAAATACTGACAGAAATGCTGATGTCAGCGGTGTTTCACTCATGAGCTAAAAGTACGTGGTTGCCGAGAACCAGCATCATAATCATTGCAGCCCAGGCCTGGAAAAGAGTCAAATCTACCTGAGAAGAGTCCTGGTTATTTATAATCTCCTGCTCTCTCACCCACCTGCTGATGATTGGCAGTTCTCTCCTGGAGAGAAAGGGGGAAAACTAGGTAGAAGACATCGGTCATCAGAAGGTGGGCAGGGAAAGCAGGAATTCATGAATAACCATGACTCTTCTCAGGTGGCCGTGACTCTTTTCCAAGCCCAGTCTGCAATGATTGTGAAGTTGGTTCTCGGCAACCACTTACTTTTAAATGACAGGGCGCTGAAATCAACTCACCTGTCTCTACTATAGGCTGCCATTAGTATAGGCAGCATAAAGTTGACGACAGGTTCCCTTTAAGCATCTTGCAAAACTATTAATGAATTTCATCAAAAAAATCTAAATAAAAGCTTAAATCTTATTTTCTGTAGTAACCATATTTTTGTACCATTATACTAAGGTGGTGAATCTCTTTGATGTAATTCTTTTCTGTGTATTACATCATTCGCTTTGTCCATTATTTTTAACACTAAAAAGGAATAATATGAGCCAGGAAACACTAAAAAAAAACTTTTTTCTTTCAATATTTTGCAAGAAATCGATGAATTATCCGTTTTCTGGCCACTTTCTCTATGCAGTTTAAGGGATAGCTCTCTCTCAGGGGGTCGCAATCACAGACTTGGGGGAAGATGGTCCAGAAGTCCTCCCGACTCTGACCGTGGGACGCTCTTTCCGTAGGCGTCACTTGGCCCCCCAAACTTCAGGCCCTCCTGGCTGAGACCACACAGAGCCTCTCAGGCTTCCTCAGCCTTTCTCCCTCCAAGTCATACACAGAGGGTTGTTTTATTCCTCCTTGATTACAGCAGCACGCCTCACCTGCGACCACATCCGGCAAAAGACAATACATGTAGTGGAAGGGTGTGGACTGGCAGATCCCACTACCAAACCTATCCCCCAGTCCACATAAAATCCAGCCCAGAACAACATCTAGACAAAACTGTCTCAGCAAACTACACTTTGCTGAAACCACTGCAGCTTTCTAAATTTCAGTTATCTCCCCCAGCTGAGGTATCTGGGTGGAATATACACACCTACCAGGACTTATACTGTACATATCACCACAGCAGATATTATTAAAGTGTTTACTATTATATGATAAGCTGAATGCTTGTAACTTGTTTGCAAAAGGCAAATGTCTATATAATGCAATGTATGCAAAAAGTGCTGGTGAACGTCATAAAATCCATCTATACGTCTCTTCTCTTTTTTCAGATCTGTGGTTTGCAGCTGACGCCAAAGTATATGTGATTTAGAAGCAGATCGTTTTTCTCAGGAAATGCACTTCAACCAGATAAATAAATATTGATTTAATGGGTAAGTGTACATTTTCAATGCCATTAAGACATGTTAATTATGCATTTTGTAGAGTTTTGCTGTGAATCTGATGCCTGAGATTACTAAGCACAAAACTTCAAAAAAGCTTTTGCCATCAAAACTTTCCCTGCTTGAATAACCTTTATAATATAAATGATAATGTTTTAAAAACTAAATTTGTATTTGTTCTGTTGTCAATATTTTAGGTGTCAAAAATACTGTATATCCTGCAGCCATGCATTTTTATCGGCGTATATGTTGCTGTCACTTTAGGATAACTAATGCTGTCTTAAAGACAGTTAAAGAATCTGAAATGGGTAGCATAGAGTCCTAGGAGACCGCAGAATGTCATCCACAATTTTACAGGGTTATTGGAGCACTTTCGATTTGGGTCAAATTTATTTGGACTCAAATGGAATCACCCAACTAATTGGGCCGAATCAAATCCAAATTGAATATCAAGAAATTTGCCCATCCTAAATCTGATACAAACAACCCTGAAAATAAATCACTGGCTATGATTCTGAGCCTGTGCAATCAAGTTCTGGGCCGTCTTCCTAAGCCAAGGGGCTATGGTGTTAGGTTTTGTGGCACGATTTACCACTCGTCGGCGAACTTTAATTCTTAACTTCAAGTAATAGTTCTTAATGTGAATGTTCTCTGTGTTCAAAGAAAACTCTAAATACTGGCACACTAAGTGGCCACTTTGCATACAATGTCGGCTATAGATGGGAAGGTGGGACTGTGTTTCTTCTATCAATGTCCATCTTTCAACTGAGACCAACACTGTGCTTCTTTCTAGCTAGTGATGAGAAGCAATATTCGTTCTCGCAATATTTTGCTAATATTTCGCATAATATTTGCAATAAATTTGCGATTTCTAGAATTCGTGATCTCCAGTCATTATTTTTGCAATTGCGCAAATTGGCACTAATGCATATTTTTTGAGCAATACATGCAACTTCACATTTTATCAGGTCTAAGTAGATATTACTGATTGGTGCACTAAGTATTGTTGTGACATCACAGCACTGTATCTAACAGAGACACTAATTCCTATCACATGACAGTAATTTCTATCACACTGCCTCACACCCTGCACTGGAACCAGCTACACTATATCACTATCTAACCTACACTGACTATCTCCCACTAACTATCTGTATTATATATGAGCTAACTAACTATCTAATGTAATTGGATAAGGAAAAGGATCCAGATGAAAGCACAGAGCACAGCATTGACACTGTTCTCTCTCTCTCTCTCTCTCTCTCTCTCTCTCATAACTGCAAAAAAACATCAGAGAATGGCTGCTGGGGAGGTTCTTATATAGTAAGGGGTAGGCAACTTTCCTATTGGTTGCTAGGGATGTTACTAAGCTTTGACAAAGATAGTACAGTCTTCTCATTGGCCCACAAGTAAGAATATAGGTTACTTATGGAATAAAATCTAGAATATTCGCAATTACAAATATATAGCACTATATTCTACATCTTCGCGAATTCTCGCAATGTGCCGATATTCACGATAAAAATTTGTGATTAGAATATTTGCAATCAACACTAATTCTAGCATATGCTACCCAAATTTTACATTTATTTATTTTTTATTTCAGCTCTCTTGAAGATGCACTGGACACCAGAGCATGCCCAGCCGCTCAACCAGTGGCCAGAGCAGCACCTTGATGTCTCCTCAACTACTTCATCTCCAGCACACAAATCTGATGTGTATCAAAATAGTCGACAAAGGCTTAATTACGCATGGGCAAATGATGACATATCTGCACTGACCGCTTCTAACCTCCTGAAGAGATATGCAGAAAAGTACTCTGGGGTCTTAGATTCATATGAGAGAGCACCACTAAGTAGCTATACAGATGGGGCATTTGGACCTGTTAATGGGCAGAAAAGTGATCTTGAATCTTGGCAAATGTCACATGGGTCTGAGAGTTCCTATACTGTAAACTCTATACATGACAGTTTGGCTGGCTCCAAATCAGGCAATGGACATATTGGGTTGGGCAGCCCAACAATTGCATCGGGCAACTTGCCTGAACCACTTTATCCTGGTAGCACATGCGGAGCACCTAATCCTGCAAGTGGTCTTGTTGCACCTCAGGATTATACCTCAACCTATAGTGGCACATATCTCCCATCTGGATATTGTAGTCAGCCCACTGCAGCACTTCCAGCAAGCCACCCGTCATCTCTCCATAGCTCAGGACTTCAACCAACACATGCTTCACCAGCTTTAGTTCATGGATATAGTTCTTCTGGCACAATATATAACTATAGTTCAAGCAGCTACCCGACTCAACCTGGATATGGAGGGATGCATCCAGCACATCCTTCTGGTTATCTGCCTTCAGGTATTGCTGCTCCGACACCACTTCCACCTCATACAGCATCATCAAGACCTACTGTGGTCCCTGGATACAGTTACCAAAGTTCCAATTTAGCATCAATCTCAGTCACTCCTCTGAGCACAGAGTCAAGCAGTTCCTTAAAGCGGAAAGCTTTTGATATGGCCACAGAGGAAAGTGAGGGTAAATACAGAAAATACAGCTATGAGCAACCAAAGACTACATCAGATACATCATTTCAGATGTCTGACAATGTACCAAATGAATGCAGAGGCAATGGCTTTAGTCGCAATGGTGAGACCCCTCAGATGCCCTTTAAACCTGGAAAGCACCCAGCAGAAGAAGAACAAATAGGAAAGTACAGCAGTCAGTCGATGAAGGCAATGATTTCACCTACATATAATGAAGAGGTCCCTTTAAGACCTGGTGAGACATTTGGTAAGTTTACACCACCAATAATTAATGAACGGAGGGGGAATGAACAAGGACATGTCTTTACACAGAGAATGCAGATTTCAGGGATTAAGCCACCAGGATTTTGTAACCCATCAGAGGATAAGTTAAAAAATGTGGATCCTCTCATTTTAGAACTTGTCAATGATGAAATTGTGGACTGTGGGCCCCCAGTGCAGTGGACTGATATAGCTGGCCATGTATCTGTAAAGGCTGCAATTGAAGAAGAATTAGTGTGGCCTATTTTAAGACCTGGTGCATACACTGGAGCCAACAGACCTCCAAAAAGTATTTTACTGTTTGGCCCTTCAGGTTCAGGAAAAACCCTTTTGAGCAGGTGCATTGCAACCCAGCTGGGGTCTACATTTCTGAAACTCAACAGCGCTCTACTTGTCTCTAAATGGAAGAACAAGAGTGAAAAGGTTTTGCAGACTGTGTTTTACATGGCAAGCTGTCATCAGCCTACTGTGGTTTTTATTAGCGAAATTGATCTGCTACTTTCTGCCCATATCAGTGAGGAAAATGCTCACCTCAGTAATCTGAAGTCCCAATTACTTTCCTTCTTGGATAGCATAGCTACCTCAACTGATGATAGCATTATCTTTATTGGAACTTCTCAGAGACCGGATGATATTGATGAAGCTGCTCACCGTAGGTTTGCCAAGCGGTTTTACATAGCTCCCCCTGATACTCTAGCAAGGAGGCAAATCCTCCACCACACTTTGGCTCAACAAAACTACTGCCTTAGTGAAAGGGAAATGGCCCTTCTTGTTCAGCACACAGAAGGCTACTCTGGCAATGAGCTCATTCAACTCTGCCAGCACGCTGGAGCCAATCACCTCCATGGTATTTCTGGTCAACTTCAACCCACATCCTACAAAGACTTTGAGGGGGCGTTCTGTAAACTGCGAGCTGGTACTTCCCAAAAGCAATTAGACTTATATGCGGAATGGAATAAAATGTACGGCTCAAGACATTAACTGTGGAATGAAATCTGTTTAATACCTTGACATAACACTGGCATTGTTTTTTTTTTGTTTTTTTTTCCTTAGGGTGCGTGTGTTGAATCCTTAACATGAGTGGATACCTTAAAGAAGTGTTTCTTCCCTGTAAACGTAAATGTGACAATTTCATGTCAAGCGATGGGCATCTTTTTTTTAAATGCGCGTGTGTATACACATTGACATATTTGTACAGCAATTTTCACACCATTGAATGTTTTTGAGGAAAAAAAATCAAAATTTTTGTTATTGTTTTCACGTTTGGAAACCTATAAGAAAGAAAAGTAGCTCTTCACTGTACTCAGGATATCTTCTATTTATTGCCAAATGATGGCGGTGCCACTGTAGTTTGGTGATTAGGAATTCAGATGTTCTGCAAGTATAATATGATCTCAAGGACTTGTTTCCACTGGTTCATCATGGCCAGTCTGTTCATATGTTAATGGTTTTATCATCAGAAAATGTTAGCCCCTTCATGGCACTTTGGGGAGCCCAGTTCACACTTGTCGTAGATTTGGTGACCAGGAACAGCAATTGATTGCGTTGTACAAGGCTCAAGAACCAACAACTAAGAAGGGATGGAAAGAAAAGTACACTGCTAGCTAAGTATAGGAACCATTTGTATTTTTTTTTTACTTGTTTTTATGTTCTTCATGTTTATTTTGAAATACTCAGGAAAAGTTTACTTCCAAAAAGAATGTGTATAGGACTCATTTTCAAGATCATTTGAATTAGAGACCATAAAAGTACTTGAAGTTATTACCAGGATTGAATGTATTGCCAGTTCTTTCACTCCAGTTATCAGGAACAAAATGTCCTACAAAGGTTATAATCCGGTTATAATTTTTTTCTTAATTATTATTATTATTTCATTTTTACTGTAGTGTTTATGGAGTTATGTGGTTTCAAAATGTGTCAGTAGCACGGTAGATTGGAACACATTGTCAGTACCACTTTTTGGATATTATTTCCTGTGTTTTAAATGGTTTATGTCAGAACTTCACATATGTCTTTCTATGTTGACAATGTTTACAACTGTGATCTCGTTTTATGTGGTAGCTACAAAAGAAATGCATAGTATTGCCCACAACTGATCAGTGGTTATTCCATCCATATGCAAGAATGAAGCCCTTCAAAAAAAAAATCCTACAATTGAGTATACTGGTTCATTACACACAATAGAAGAAGCCATTTTGTGAACCTAAGCAATGTTCACATGGATGAACACTTTGGCCTGGTGCATGACTAGGCTTTCAAAATGGCCTCATCATTATGGATCATGTATCAATTGGCATTCAAGAAAAAAAAAGAAAAGAATAACATGGTTTATCCACATATTATTCAATTTTGCACCTCAGTGGTTTATATAAAAGGCAAGTGTTTAGGCATGTCATGTATGCATACCTCCAAGTCAGATTTGTAGATTCACAAGTGTGTCATACAAACAACACTACTGATATTTGACCACACTTACGTGAAGTTGATAAGTAGAGGTGTAACTCAAAGCTCATAGGCCCCAAAGCATAACCTGTCTCAGGGTCCCCAAGCTATTATAGTACCAGTCTCTTCATGTGGGGCAGAGGGACCTTGTGGACCTCCTTAGGCTCCAGGGCCAAGGTGCAAACTCAACCTCTGAACCCCAAGTGACCAGCATGAACAGAAACATAGCATGTTCAGATTATGCACAAAATACAAGTTATATCTTCTAATTTATTTTAACATGTTATCGTTCTTTAGTTTACTAGATGGAAAATGTTTGAAATCATCATTTTGTTAAATGACCAAAGAACTCATAGTGTTTAAGTAAAGATGAATGTAAAATACCAAAGTGTTTAGGGATAGGGATTATTCACTACACTGAATGCCAAATCACATTACTGTCCACCCATAGTTACTATATACAGTGTTCGTTCTTCTATCAGATTGTTTACTGATCACTAATGGTCTTGTTTGTCTCTTTATGTATGCCTCATTTTCATGTGAAAATATGTTCTCTTTAAACCAAAGTTTGTTAGTGATTAATATTTTGAAATATTGTCATAGAAAGTTCTATTAGTTTTATAGTACATATTTAATCAGTTGCCTCCCGCCTTCTCTGTAACTCAGCCTGGAGTCAAAAATTATTAAAACTATACCTTGTTTTTGTTTTGATTTAAACCAAAGATACTAAGAATTTCATTTTGTACAGTTCAACTTTTGAATGGGTTGCGATGTAATGTATGTATTATATTCAGACTAATGTGATTAAAATGTTGCAATGTGCTATGCTGTTCATTAAAAAATGTCAGGGCATATTCAGAGACTGTGCACAGCTCTTGAGGATCAAACTTTTCATGTTAGTAAGCCTTCAAGAGGCTCCATTGTAGTGTGTAGTATATTGGCAGCACACCAAATATAGGTAAGCCTCGTCTTCTAACAGTAGTCTTGTGATATTCTCAATTATCATGACTAGATATTATCCATAGCTTGTAGTATCTTATTTAAAAAATGCCAACGCCAATTCTTATAAAAACCTTGCCAGAATTTAAGACAATGTAACGGCAATGTAAAGTTTAGCAAATGCACGCACTGAACGTTTCCTACTAAATCCTAGTGTATTAATTTAAAGGGGTTTTCTAAGATTGTAATAGCTATGACTCATCATCAGGATAGGTTATTAATATTAGATCGATGGAGATTTGACACCTGGGACCCATCACTTGTGGGACTGTGGCCTCCTCAAAGCTTACTAAGCACAGCTCCGTCCATTGGAATGCGTGCCGCATGGACCTCTATGTTTCATAGATGTCACAAAGAATAAAATATTAGTATTATCCCATAAAACAACCACCACAGACTACAGGTTCGCATTCAAATTCCCCCATGACAGTTTTATGGCATAAAAAAGTTGCAAACATCATGTTTGCGACTTTTTAAATGCCACTGCGCCTAATTTAAGCCAAAATGGGACATGCTGGTGCGGGACCAGCAAATAAATTTTCTTGTGCGCCACTTTCTGGAGCTGCCATAGGTTTCAGTATAGGCGCATGGTTTGCCGGAGGATGTGCCTAATTTATGTCGAGGCATGCTCTTTGTCATAAATTAGGCACATGTTCCAGCAGCGCAGGGGATAGTATAGACTGGCATAAAACTCTGGTTTGTGATAAATTGCCTCTCAAAGTGTTCATAAGGAATAGGAGATCAAATATTAGAACATTCACTGGGCTCTAATTAACCGCTATGTAAATACTATACTCCTTTTACACTGATTTTGCTGTGAAGTATTAGTAAAAAGCCTCATCATTTTAATTTTGTGGTTAACCACAGTTAAACCAAACCATCTAGAAATCCATTACAAACCCTTCATTGTCAGCTTCGGCCTCCTTGTACATTCACACAGTATAATTACAGCACGGTAAAAATCCTTTACCAATCAGACATAGGATTGCTTTGTATTAATGAATTGCACCCTTCATCCACAATGGTAATTTCACACTGTCAGGCATTAGGGTGCCACAACATATCCGGGGCCTGATCCACATGAAACTCATCACTTGGTTTTGTGCCAAAGTCAATTTCTCCTAACTACCTCAAGTGAAGAAATGTTCCTGCAGAATCCCTAATTGCTAATAATGTCAAATTGATCCCTGATAAAAGCATTGCTTCTTTTCCCATCCATGGGAGAACTGTTGTGGTTAATCATTAAGGACTTTATGACTTAACGGTACCTTTTAGAGCCTGTAACTCAATAGTAAGGTAAAATACACAAAACCGATTTATAGTGGTTTACGAAAGCCCTTCACAAACTCCTGGACAGGAATGCCATGAGGTTCTGATACCACAGAGAGGGCATTAATAAAGAAATCTGAAGGAAGGGCAAGAGTAACTTGAGCTAACATCCTTAGTGCTTAGCTTTGACTAAATGTTCATTTTTGTTGCAATGAGGGTAAAAAATGTAGGAATCCCATATGACAGGTAATTTGTTATTTACCAGTGATGATGAGATGTTGGTAGTGGTAGGACAACAAGGAACTATACATCGCTCCAGACACTGAGGGTAATATTTTTTAGCATACTTTTGCCCCTTCCATTTGTAACCTGATTGATGCACAAACCCCGAAGTGTTTTAATTCCTTTCTGAGTTATTTTTTCTCGAAAATGCTAATCAAATATTTCTATCTCCAATTAATAGGGTCTTCTATCCATTAGTTTTACAACTCAGTGGAGCATTTACTAGTGTTAAGCTATTAGGAATGAATTAGCAAATGGTCACTATTGATTTGAGAGCAGTCTAATATTATAACACGTTAGAAATATCTACATTAAATTCACTTAAAGTAAGTCTACCATTATCTCTAGCATTAGGAAATTGCTACACTTGTATTACTTGCTCTCAAAGAAAGCCTATCCATGTAATATCCCAGACAAAGTTCTTGGAATAATGCTTGGGATGTGAAGATGTTCTTTTAGGCTTTGTAGTGGCCCCCAGCCATTCACATATTTTACCATGAGCCTCAAATATAATCATGTAAACCTTGGACAACATACTGTATATTTCCCATCCTCCCACTCAAATGAAATCTAATGAATGAGTGATACATAGTCAGTAAATTCCACTTAATTCTGTAATAGCGTGGCCTGAGCCTTGGATTTGGCTCAGGAAATGAATGCATCAAAATAAAGAATTCTTCACTGCCATAAAAAGACTTATCTTGCACTGAAATACAAGCTTTCTGTGTTACTCATGGGGCTAGTGTGTGAAGCATACCACTTACAAACAATACTCTCTTTGTGTGTGTAATTATTTCCAACTGTTTCAGGCTAAAGCTACTAAATCTGTTCTAGAGACCCCCCTCTTCCTTCTGACAATATCACCTTGTTTATTCTCACATTGGTTTGCATCTTACTTTTTTTGGAATTTGACCCACATTTATTACATGAATGCCGTTCTTCTTTTGAGAATTTCAGTCCTTACATGTTGAGACAGTTTTAGACATTAGACATGCACACTCCACTCAATCTATACTTTGTTCTTCTTACCACTTACTAATTGACAATGAAATACTAGGACTGTTAGGGTACAGCTACACGTTCAGATTTCGAGATGCCAAAACCAGGAGTGAATTCAGAAAAGAGAAGAAGTCGTATCTTTCCTTAATATTTTGTCTTCTTTTTTTTCATTCACTGTTGATTTTGGCTTTCAAATCTGCATTAAGAAACCTGAATGTATGGCCGTACCCTTAAGTTGGCCATACATTAAGGATTTCAGATGCCTGTTTTCTGACCAACCTATCAAACACGGTTGGTCTGTGAAGGTTGTTGGCAAAGTTTTAATTTAAAATGACAATTTGGACAATACAATTGATCTGTGCTGTGATCTGTAGTCTAGTCTGGGCTTTCTTTGATGGGAAGCAGATCTTTCATTCAGTATGAATGACTTGACAATCACCCCTAAACATCCAACACAGCAGATCAAATTTTTTATAGATATCTTTCATCACTTGGCATCTGTCACGCTTGTTAGTGCCACAAAACATGGCCATCCAAAATCTTAGTGCATGTTCATTGTCACTTTAGGACCTTTAAAAACTTTAAACCCTGATAGAGCTAATGTTGAAGAAATACAATGTATACAAAAAGACTGATATGGTTAAGGAACGAACGACTGAGAATATAGATAACATCTTTATAATGGTTTATCATTGTTATCAGAATTACGATATCCAGACTGATGGCATGACAGAAGTGTCTGTTCTGCCCATAGACGTCATGTGAAAAGCATTGCAGTGCATTGCCGTCATTACTTGATAGTGATCTAACCCTGGAATTCCTAAGGGTCATGGTAAGAACCTTTAAGCAAAGAATTCTGGTTTCATATAGCATAAAGACTTTAGTCTGATGGTGATTTGATTCTTTAATTTTACATAAACTGGTACATTGATTTGACAAAACATAGTGCACCAAAGTAAAGATTCCTGGGGTATGTTTGTAGTCTTTGTCCATTGTGAAGGAGATGGGAAGACAGACAATAGATCGATGCAGGACAAAACATCAAAGTCATGATGAGTGTGTGATGGAGGCTGGATGCCAATATGTTCTTTATTCTGAATATTTAGACAATTCTGAGAAGGCTTTGGAGGGTATGTGAAGAGTATCTCCCTCCAGGTTTAATGTGTTGTTGAATAGTACAGAGTGCTATTCACACTATTATCAATGGTGGCAATCAAAAACTGGAGGAATTTCATAGCCATGATCTGTGAGCGAGTTAGAGATTGTTTTATGGTTGTCTATACCTGTGATATTCAACTTGTGGCTCTCTGTAGCAATTGCATCTATTTTGAGCAAGTATGTATCAAGAAAAGGTCACTGTAGAAGAGCCCCTGTCATAGGTCTGCCTATTCTATGGCTCAGTTATCTGGTTATGTGACCCCCTTAAGCAAAACCTGAAACTTTATAAGATAAACATTAAATAGTATTTTGCCAGAAATATGTACAGTGATAAATACCGTAATCATCTTCTGTTTTAGACTAGTAAGAATTTTAACTGTAATCATAAAAATCAGTGTCCAATTCTAGGTACAGTATGTTTTAGTGGAATACAAATCAAGAACCCCAAACCCAAATTTGGGATCCCTAGGTCCAAGTCCTGTTTTTCTGTTCTAGACTAATGCAACTGGCTAGATTCATCTTCATTTATTCTAAGCTGTGAAAATCTCTGTTTCTTCTCTTTTTAGACCAGCTGTGCCATTCCTTTATTATTCCTAGTAGCAGTTTATGAATGAATCTCCAGCAATTTGCAATAAAAATACGGATGGGTGTTACCAGATGGCGTGTGTCCCTGTACAGTCTGACACTATCAAGTCAGTGCTGCCAGCATCTGACCATGCAGGGACCCCCCACCCGGTAACACCCAGATGGACCTTTATTGCAGACTGTTGACCATTCAATCATATACTTCTAGTAGATATATTAAAACAGACATGTTAGGAGAAGTGACAGGTCCACTTTAAGACTACATCCAAATGAAGGCTACATCTACAGGTTTTGTACATATACTTGAAGGAGTACATATATGATGTAATGCATGTTGTTAGCATTCTTAAGAAAAAAAGATAAATTTGACAAAAACTTTCCCTTACTTTAATAAGTTAAATCATGCCTTATTCTCAATGCTGTTGGATATAACTGTAGATGCTGGTCAGCGTCTTTGAGAACATCTGTAACTACGCACTGCAAAAAAAATAAAAATAAATCCATTTTCTAAGAAAACAGAAATAATTCACTGTGCACTGAATGTTATAGCCCTAGCTGTCCTCCTCAGACCGTTTTATCACAACAATCTATCATCATAGCAGGCCTCTCCAGCTACTAAAGAAATGCATTTTCCAAAAAGTGGTACTGTGTCAAATGCAAAGGTTTTCATCTGACCGTGTCCCATCTTCTGTAACCATTTCTACCTCATTTTGCAATGTATTGTACATGAAGTATTTATTTCATGTCCTTTTAATGTTGGGATACTCTTGAGCTGTGATGGTCTACCTCAAAATACTGTATTTTAAAAGGAAAAAGTATTACGCAGTATTAAAGAGATTATGTGAACTTTCTCCATGGCTGTTGTTTTTTTTTTACTTCTTTTTTATTTTTATTATATACAAATTTCGAACACTTCAGAAATACTTGCAGTTTTTGTGCTTAAAGGAATACTCCAGGCAAAGGTTTATAGGGACATAGGGGGCAAAGCATGACACAAGTATTCAAAGAAAACCAGAGAATCTATGTGGCGTGCACTGGCCCATCAGACCACACACTAGACATAACACAATAATTGCCATCGGTCCTAAATTTGCAGGGACTGTCCCTAATTTTCAGACTGTCTCTACAAATTCAGGCTGTCCTGAGCAAAAAAATGGGTAGAGCTTATATAAACCTATCCATAAGTGGGCAGTCCCACATGACTTGTGGACATTTCCAGGGTGGGGTTTATTTGTCCTGAATTAATAACTGCTGTACCTAGAGTGTTTTCTTTAAAGGGGTTCATCAAGAATTAAGAAAATAAAAATACGTAAATATGACTTTATTATAAATATATTCCCAAATACCTTTCATCAGTTATAATGGCTCGTTTTGCCTAGGGAGCAATGATTAGGAGAACCCCTTAAAGCAATATTAAGTTTATTAATTTACTTAGGCAGGGTGCTGAATCTCATTAAGGAGACCAGTTGTGTATGGAGATTTACTGGAAGTAATCCATGGTATGGAGAACCTTTGGCAATGCTCCATGGGAAACAAATATGTAAAGAGGTATCTGATCTCCCAAGAAAGAGAACCATCTTGCCAGCCAGGTCATATCTGACCTGACTATATTTGGCGGTGGCGAGATTGTTCTCTTTCTTGGTAGATGCTGCTTTGCAAGTTTATAAATTGAAAGCATTGGTATCACTAAGCTACAAGAAGGATTGCTGAAGTTCAGCAGAAGACAATCTCAACTGCATAATCATTAAACCTGGTGTAAGGAAAAGGTGAAGTAGCTACCCACGGCAGCCAGTCAGCTTCCACCTCTAATTCTTCATCTACTTATGTCCCTGTCTATGCAGTGGCACTGGAGGAAATTTCAAGGATCAAATCACAGAAGAGTATATTAGATTTCTAATTTATACAAGTCCAGAGAGCCCCTTTAAAATACAAAGGACGTGATGAGGGGCAGTGCATGTGCATGACAAATACTCTGAAAACTAGTGTGAAAAACTAATTTGTGCATATGGAATATAGAGAGTAATTCTAAAGTACATGAAATAATACATTACACAATTTCAACCATTAGTTGATCTTTTAAAGGTAAACTATCCATTTGCTGAAATACTTCCATGTGTTCTTGAAGAACAGAATACAAACTGTTATAGTTTGTCGAAAACAGTATGACAAGAAAGTCAACAAAAAAAAAAACATCTACGGTATGTGCATTGCATTGTCTTTTTTTATTTCGTGGTTTAAGTGTTCCTCCAATTCAAAACAACTTTCTATCAATTGGACAAGAGAAGTCCCCTCTCTATAACCACTCAGATACCATTGTTGCTATTGACTCTGAGGGGCCAAATGGCCGGGATCAAAGTTATTTCCAATTCCAGCCATTGCACCTGGGTGTCAGCTGTATACTGCACTCAACACCCCGGTGTATGGATTAAAATCCAGAGAGGAGAGGGCTATGCAACTTCACTGAGAAATCAGGTTACAGCTGCCTATAAAAGTCTATGTCACGACCTTTGTGGTCTGGCAAGCTGGTGGACGTGAGGCGCAAATCACAACCGGTTTTGACAAGTACGGGTTTATTGAGAGACAACGCGTTTTGGGGTGCGCATGACCCCTTTATCAAGTCTACAAGAAACATAAATAATAACAAAAAAGTATACTTTTTTGTTATTATTTATGTTTCTTGTAGACTTGATAAAGGGGTCATGCGCACCCCGAAACGCGCTGTCTCTCAATAAACCCGTACTTGTCAAAACCGGTTGTGATTTGCGCCTCACGTCCACCAGCTTGCCAGACCACAAAGGTCGTGACAGGCACTGTCAGTATTTCTAGTAATCAACGAAGTGGCGACTTGGCCCTCGCCCCTTGGTTCCTTTGGACACGGCAGCTCCAACCTGATACCTAGCTAATCCAGCGGACCTTCATCGCGGTTGCACCCAATCGGTGCAACCTAAACAGGTGAGCAGCACATACTCATCTTAAATTGAAGAACGCTGTTTCATCTTTACCTATTTACCCTATGAGCGCCTTTTTCATCCTGTGGCCACATATTTGCTATAAAAGTCTATGGAGAGGGGAGGGGGAGAAGCAGGGGATTAGCTCTATGATCAAGGCAAACAGATAGAAGAGGTAATCCTGCTCTTCTATCTTACATATACACTCAGAAGCAGCAGTGTGGAAGACATAATATAGCAGTAATGAGCAGTGTAGCTGTGAATTCGGCACTGGGCTAAGATAAAACATTTTGAAAGCCTTCAGCTGCATTTCTCTGTGTTATGTAAAAGTTACTTACATATTAGCAGCTCCACATACGGAATCACTTTAAATAGAAATGGTTATATTTATGTGCTAAAATTTATACTTTTACTGTGCCCATGTGTCCGTCTACGCTGTGTGGCTAAGTTGTGCATTGAAGCTCCCCCACGAGTCCTCAAAATTCTCCATGCACCAGTGTCACAGCTGACGCCTTTCTTATAGTGCTCTGTGTTCCTACAAAAAGGAAACCCAGTTCAGGAGAGAAGGGAAACATTCTCAAAAATGTTCTCCTGTCTTCCAAAAACCACATCACACGTGTTCATGGCCTATGTCTAGTATTGTAACTTACAGTATCTCTAGTGAAGTGGAGTCAAACTGAAATACCACAGAAAATATCTGGGCAGGAGTGGCACTGTTTGGGGACAAGCAGCCATTTTTTAGTAATCTCAGACAAACCCCTATATGAACAGATGGGGCAACAAAGCTCAATAACACCAGTGATCATACAGCATTAAAGGGATTGTTCAAAATTAGAAAAACATGTTTGCTTTCTTCCATAAACTGTTCGTACATAACTTCTGTCTTTTATTGCAGCTTAACTACATTAGAGTGAATTGGGCTGAGCCTGTTGGCAGATGCAGTGCTGTTCTTCTGTTCTTCCTGGACAGAAGACCCCATTTTGAACCTTTTTAAATGCCTGTGCGCAGGGCTTTCTTTAATATTGATTGGACACTGGGCAAAAATGTACTTGGATTTACCCTGGATCCTGCCTTCCCACACCCTAGCATGCAATCACACCCTCCACCACAACACACACACAAAAAAAATCCACACACCTGGTAGAGTACAGTGAATGACTGTAAATACTTCAAGTTCTGAAGACTCCAGCGGCTCAGGATCAGTGCTCTGGGCAGCTGGGCTCAGGCTGGAAGTGGGCACCGCTCTGCAGGAAGGAGACCGGGGCTCGGCTCACCCTAGCGTTACAGTGCACCCCAGCACCCCACAGTATGCAGTATAGCACCCTATAGTATACAGCACCCCACAGTATGCAGTATAGCACCCTATAGTATACAGCACCCCACAGTATGCAGTATAGCACCCTATAGTATACAGCAACCCACAGTATGCAGTATAGCACCCTATAGTATAAAGCACCCCACAGTATGCAGTATAGCACCCTATAGTATACAGCAACCCACAGTATGCAGGATAGCACCCTATAGTATACAGCACCCTATAGTATACAGCATAGCACCCTATAGTATACAGCACCCACAGTATGCAATATAGCACCCTATAGTGTACAGCACCCCACACTATACAGTATACAGCAACACACAGTATACAGCACCCCACAGTATATAGTAGAGCAGTATAGCACCCCACAGTATACAGCACCTTATACTATACAGTATACAGCACCTCACAGTTTACAGTAGAGCAGTATAGCACACCACAATATACAGCATCCCACAGTATACAGCACCTCACAGTATACAGTATACAGCACCCCAAACTATACATTATACAGCACCTCACACTCACACTATACAGTAGAGCAGTATAGCACTCCACAATATACAGCACCTCATGGTATACAGTATACAGCGCCCCAAACTATACAGAATACAGCACCACACAGTTTACAGCACCCAACAGTAAACATTAGAGCAGTATATCACCCCAAAATATACAGCAACCCAACGGTATACAGCACCCCACAGTATACAGCACCCCACAGTATACAGTAGAGCAGTATAGCACCCCATAGTATACAGCACCCCACAGTATACATCACCCCACAGTATACAGCACCCCATAGTATACAGTAGAGCAGTATAGCACCCCATAGTATACAGCACCCCACAGTATACATCACCCCACAGTATACAGCACCCCATAGTATACAGTAGAGCATTATAGCACACCACAGTATACAGCATCCCACACTATACAGCACCCCACAATATACAGCACCCCACAGTATACAGTAGCTTACAGTAAATTAGCATAACAGCTGCTGTCACCTTTTCCTGATGTCATCTTCACAAAAAAAGCTCCACAGTTAAGGCAAACTTCTCCTGCAGCAACACTCCTGGTAGAAAGGACCTTTGATTACCTCATAGCCATGTGACCAGTAATATTGCTAGGTTACTGGTCATCTAAGGTCCTTTAGAATCACAGCTCTCACAGTTCGCTGCCTGGAGTGCCGGCAGGCAGGCATGGCATGGCAGCACCTTCCTGTGTAGCTCACAGCCTGACACCCGGGGCAGTGGCCAGCAGGGCTGAAGAGGGAGCTGCCTTGGGCCCCCCAGGAGCAACTGGGCCTGGGGCAGCTGCCCCTTTTGCCCCTTGTTAAAGACCACCCTGCCTGTGCGAGAATATTTTGCTGTTCGGCCATTTTCACACTGTGCTCCATACTGAAGAGTGGCGGGGATTAGGCCGGGGCCAGGTGACTGGTCCTGGCAAATTCAATAACATTACACCTTTTTCCAGGCATAAATGTTAAACGCCTGGAGAACCCCCTTAAGTTTTAAGCTATTTCACCCATTGCAGGTTTGTGGTATACTTTTTTTTAAGGAGTCGTTGACCTCAATGGGTCCGTGGTCTGCATATGCAGCCAGGAATAGGACATGTATAAATCGGACATACGGATGCAGAAAGCATCCTGAAGACATATGTGTGCTTTCCGCATCCATATGCCAATTCCGCAAAAGATAGAAGGGGGAACCACTTTCACTCCCTCTTGTGACAAGACCTAACGTTCAAAGAGACCACACCAGTTATCCTTTCCATATCTGCCTGAGACCTTTCTGCATGCTTAGTTTTGCAGTAGTATGACATTTCTATCTGGGCGCGTTACTTATTTTTTTGTCAATGAATGTATTTATATGTTTAACCCCTTAATAAACACTGTTACGTTCTGAAGAGAGAACTTGGAGTCTCTATTTAATTAGTTAGGTGTCAAATGGTTTCCAAGATGAGTCCATCTGTACTCCACTTTTAACACCAGATACAAGAAATACCAGAAGGTAAAAAAATGTTCATCACAATTATATTAAAATTATATCCTTTCCCAAAAACTGTAAAGCGAGTAAAATGTTTTGTCAGATTGCGACAAACCATTAAAACTTAGTGATAACATACCCTTGTGGAACATAAGCTGAAGTCTTCCATGTATAATGCGAGCCTCGGGATATCTCTTATCTGAGAGTGCCGGTGTCCTGTGACCAGGCCAGATGCAGAAATTAAAAATGCTGAATGTTTGTGACTCTCATAGCCATGAGCAAAACATTGTTATTAGAAGATAACAGCTGACCCAAAGGCCATTATTAAAAAGCTAACAATTTATGAGAGTCTTCTACATGGGGAAATCGCTCTTGATTGGTTTCTGAAAAAGTTCATTTTTCTGCCAGTGAAGTACAATTAAATATTAGGTTAGTGGAAGAAGGTTTATATTCTGATAAGGGGTGGACAGACCTGCTTACAAATGTATGCTAATATGAGTAGGTTATCTGAATATCTAGGGGATCGTAGTAATACTCTAATACAGCAATATGAGTCTCACCAGTAATACACATGCAGTGTGAAGTTCAAATTGCCCCATTGCCTAGATAATGGCAGTGTGCATGCTATATTAGGACAGCTGATATTCCACAAGTATAATAGGAGACTGTAGGCTGATATAAACATTTATATAGTTTAGTATTACAGAAATGTAACTTGAAGGTCCTGGACCCTAATACAAAAGTGTCCCCAGCTATGACATAACATTTATAGCTCTATTTATATGGCACAGGGACTGCAACCACTGCACCATCTGTAGTAACAGATCCTACCCCATTGCTTATATATATTTTAAGGCATTAAAATTCCCTTAGCCTCTTTAAAACCCCACATTTTTTAGCTTTTACGTTTTCATTCTTTACTCCCTGCCTTCTCAAAGACATCACATTTTTATTTCTCCATGCACATAGCCATATGAGGGCTTGTTTTTTGCAGAACAAGTTATACTTTCTAATGGCACAATTTAATTATTAGCAATCATTAGCGATCATCTTGCAGTGCAATACGGCTGCAGATTACACAATGGACGAGCAAACGCTTGTTCATCAGGCAATTCAGATTTTTCAGCATGCTTAAAAATCTGTGCTTGCCAGAAGCAGATCATGTTGTCTAATAGCGATCTGCAGCCAACAAACCACTAGACAGCATTGGGATGAGCAATGGCATAGTGATCGCTCTTCCCCGTGCTACGGAGGAAATCGCCGCATGTAATAGCAGGAGTCTCCTCCACTAACTAGCAAGCAATTGCTGGGAGGGAACACTTCCTCCCCAATAATCACTAGCTGATCTGCCTATCTAATACAGGCTTTAGTGTTGGCAGATTCACAGAAGGGAGACACCCCCTGCTTGTGAGAGGAATGCATCTAGTTGTGCAGATGAAGAGCGAAATAATTATGGTGAAGAAGCCTGTTCCTTCACAGTTATGATTGTACAAAGAAGCACAGCCATTATGCAAACTGTTTTTTGAACTCAGGTCTGCTTTAAGGAGACATCATCAATACTGAAGTCCGGCTGGTACTGTTTGGAGAACACCTTAAAGGGCATTATACTGTCAGTAAAAGTTTGCTAAGTCATAGGGAAATATCAATTGTTTTAAAAAGTGGGGTTCTGAGCTCTGAGACTTCCACTGATCTGTAGAACAAGAAGAGAAATATGCTCACTTAGCAAGTTGTCCCTTCTCGCTGCAGGACAGGAAACGAGAACGACTCACTTTCATCTCCTGTCGCATGGAGAGAGAATACTCTATGTGCCTGCTTCTCTCTACTTGTTCTAGAGATTGGTGGGGGTCTCAGCCCTCAAACCCCCACTGCTCAAAACTTTTGAGATGTCCTTAGGATATATTAAAAGTTTACTGAAAGTACAGTGACTCTTTAAAAGGGTTTTCCAGGATTTATTTTACTTGCTTATATATCACCATCATATTCTGCAGTGGTTTACAGACATCATCATCATTCGCTGTCCCTAGTGGGGCTCAAAATCTAAGTTCCCTATAAGTATGTCTTTGGAGTTTAGGAGGAAACCAAAGTACCCAAAGGAAACCCACACAAACACAGGGAGAACATGCAAAGTCCATGCAGATGTTGTGCTTGGTCAGATTTAGACCTAAGACTCCAGCACTTCAAGGCACCAGTGCTAACCAGTGAGCCACCATGTAGCTCTGTTACTTTGTTTCTTTAATAGATATGATCATATAGTCGCTTATTTCATGTATATCTTCCCCAGGATTTTTTTTTCTATTTGTACTCTCCTGAATTGTAAACAAGTCACTCTGATTTATTACTTCCTGTAGGTAGAACTTCCTGTTTCTGTATCCAACCAAACCCATGTTGCACTGCCACAGATCCAGCACAACTCCTAACAGCAGCCAACTAGTTATATACACATTTTACTATCACTACCTGTTTATGGTTTGACATCAATTGATTCGGTCTGTGACTAGGGATGAGCGAACTCGAACTGTATAGTTCGGGTTCGTACCGAATTTTGGGGTGTCCGTGACACGGACCCGAACCCGGACATTTTCGTAAAAGTCCGGGTTCGGGTTCGGTGTTCGTCGCTTTCTTGGCGCTTTTGTGACGCTTTCTTGGCGCTTTTTGAAAGGCTGCAAAGCAGCCAATCAACAAGCGTCATACTACTTGCCCCAAGAGGCCGTCACAGCCATGCCTACTATTGGCATGGCTGTGATTGGCCAGAGCACCATGTGACCCAGCCTCTATTTAAGCTGGAGTCACATAGCGCCGCCCGTCACTCTGCTCTGATTAGCGTAGGGAGAGGTTGCGGATGCGACAGTAGGGCGAGATTAGGCAGATTAACTCCTCCAAAGGACTTCACTTGATTAATCGATCGATCTGCAGCTGTGCATCATTGAGCTGCTGAAATTCAAATGCTCACTCACTGTTTTTAGGCTGCCCAGACCGTTTGTCAGTCACTTTTTTCTGGGGTGATCGGCGGCCATTTTGTGTCTTGTGCGGTGCTGCGACCAAGTGCATCCAAGCTGCGACCAAGTGCATTTAACCCTCAATGGTGTGGTTGTTTTTTGGCTAAAGCCTACATCAGGGTGAAGCTGTCACACCAAGTGCATTTAACCAGCAATAGTCTGTTCATTTTTTTGGCCATATACTAAATCAGGGGCAAGCTGCGCCTGTCACCAAGTGCATTTAACCCTCAATGGTGTGGTTGTTTTTTGGCTAAAGCCTACATCAAGGTGAAGCTGTCACACCAAGTGCATTTAACCAGCAATAGTCTGTTCATTTTTTGGCCATATACTACATCAGGGGCAAGCTGCGCCCGTCACCAAGTGCATTTAACCCTCAGTAGTGTGGTGCGTCAAGCTGTGACACCAAGTGCATTTAACCAGCAATAGTCTGTTCATTTTTTGGCCATATACTAAATCAGGGGCAAGCTGCGCCCGTCACCAAGTGCATTTAACCAGCAATAGTGTGGTTATTTTTTGGCCATATCCCAGTCTAATTCTGTCACTAAATCCATACCGGTCACCCAGCGCCTAAATACTAGGCCTCAAATTTATATCCCGCTAAATCTCTCGTTACCGCTGTCCTGTTGTGGCTGGGAAAGTTATTTAGTGTCCGTCAAAGCACATTTTTTGTTCTGGGTTGAAGTACAATTCCCAATTTAGCAATTTCATAATTTAGTGGTTCCTGCTATATCAGAGCTATTTGAAATCTATCCCTAAAAGGGTATATAATATTCAAGGTGCACATTGGGTCATTCAGAATAACTTCACACACACCCGCTACTGTGTATTTCCAAGTCTAATTCTGTCACTAAACCCATACCTGTCACCCAGCGCCTAAATACTAGGCCTCAAATTTATATCCTGCTAAATCTCTCGTTACCGCTGTCCTGTTGTGGCTGGGAAAGTTATTTAGTGTCCGTCAAAGCACATTTTTTGTTCTGGGTTGAAATACAATTCCCAATTTAGCAATTTCATAATTTAGTGGTTCCTGCTATATCAGAGCTATTTGAAATCTATCCCTAAAAGGGTATATAATATTCAAGGTGCACATTGGGTCATTCAGAATAACTTCACACACACCCGCTACTGTGTATTTCCAAGTCTAATTCTGTCACTAAACCCATACCTGTCACCCAGCGCCTAAATACTAGGCCTCAAATTTATATCCTGCTAAATCTCTCGTTACCGCTGTCCTGTTGTGGCTGGGAAAGTTATTTAGTGTCCGTCAAAGCACATTTTTTGTTCTGGGTTGAAATACAATTCCCAATTTAGCAATTTCATAATTTAGTGGTTTCTGCTATATCAGAGCTATTTGAAATCTATCCCTAAAAGGGTATATAATATTCAAGGTGCACATTGGGTCATTCAGAATAACTTCACACACACCCGCTACTGTGTATTTCTAAGTCTAATTCTGTCACTAAACCCATACCTGTCACCCAGCGCCTAAATACTAGGCCTCAAATTTATATCCTGCTAAATCTCTCGTTAACGCTGTCCTGTTGTGGCTGGGAAAGTTATTTAGTGTCCGTCAAAGCACATTTTTTGTTCTGGGTTTAAATACAATTCCCAATTTAACAATTTCATAATTTAGTGGTTTCTGCTATATCAGAGCTATTTGAAATCTATCCCTAAAAGGGTATATAATATTCAAGGTGCACATTGGGTCATTCAGAATAACTTCACACACACCCGCTACTGTGTATTTCCAAGTCTAATTCTGTCACTAAACCCATACCTGTCACCCAGCGCCTAAATACTAGGCCTCAAATTTATATCCTGCTAAATCTCTCGTTAACGCTGTCCTGTTGTGGCTGGGAAAGTTATTTAGTGTCCGTCAAAGCACATTTTTTGTTCTGGGTTGAAATACAATTCCCAATTTAGCAATTTCATAATTTAGTGGTTTCTGCTATATCAGAGCTATTTGAAATCTATCCCTAAAAGGGTATATAATATTCAAGGTGCACATTGGGTCATTCAGAATAACTTCACACACACCCGCTACTGTGTATTTCCAAGTCTAATTCTGTCACTAAACCCATACCTGTCACCCAGCGCCTAAATACTAGGCCTCAAATTTATATCCTGCTAAATCTCTCGTTAACGCTGTCCTGTTGTGGCTGGGAAAGTTATTTAGTGTCCGTCAAAGCACATTTTTTGTTCTGGGTTGAAATACAATTCCCAATTTAGCAATTTCATAATTTAGTGGTTTCTGCTATATCAGAGCTATTTGAAATCTATCCCTAAAAGGGTATATAATATTCAAGGTGCACATTGGGTCATTCAGAATAACTTCACACACACCCGCTACTGTGTATTTCCAAGTCTAATTCTGTCACTAAACCCATACCTGTCACCCAGCGCCTAAATACTAGGCCTCAAATTTATATCCTGCTAAATCTCTCGTTAACGCTGTCCTGTTGTGGCTGGGAAAGTTATTTAGTGTCCGTCAAAGCACATTTTTTGTTCTGGGTTGAAATACAATTCCCAATTTAACAATTTCATAATTTAGTGGTTTCTGCTATATCAGAGCTATTTGAAATCTATCCCTAAAAGGGTATATAATATTCAAGGTGCACATTGGGTCATTCAGAATAACTTCACACACACCCGCTACTGTGTATTTCCAAGTCTAATTCTGTCACTAAACCCATACCTGTCACCCAGCGCCTAAATACTAGGCCTCAAATTTATATCCTGCTAAATCTCTCGTTAACGCTGTCCTGTTGTGGCTGGGAAAGTTATTTAGTGTCCGTCAAAGCACATTTTTTGTTCTGGGTTGAAATACAATTCCCAATTTAGCAATTTCATAATTTAGTGGTTTCTGCTATATCAGAGCTATTTGAAATCTATCCCTAAAAGGGTATATAATATTCAAGGTGCACATTGGGTCATTCAGAATAACTTCACACACACCCGCTACTGTGTATTTCCTAAGTCTAATTCTGTCACTAAACCCATACCTGTCACCCAGCGCCTAAATACTAGGCCTCAAATTTATATCCTGCTAAATCTCTCGTTAACGCTGTCCTGTTGTGGCTGGGAAAGTTATTTAGTGTCCGTCAAAGCACATTTTTTGTTCTGGGTTTAAATACAATTCCCAATTTAACAATTTCATAATTTAGTGGTTTCTGCTATATCAGAGCTATTTGAAATCTATCCCTAAAAGGGTATATAATATTCAAGGTGCACATTGGGTCATTCAGAATAACTTCACACACACCCGCTACTGTGTATTTCCAAGTCTAATTCTGTCACTAAACCCATACCTGTCACCCAGCGCCTAAATACTAGGCCTCAAATTTATATCCTGCTAAATCTCTCGTTAACGCTGTCCTGTTGTGGCTGGGAAAGTTATTTAGTGTCCGTCAAAGCACATTTTTTGTTCTGGGTTGAAATACAATTCCCAATTTAGCAATTTCATAATTTAGTGGTTTCTGCTATATCAGAGCTATTTGAAATCTATCCCTAAAAGGGTATATAATATTCAAGGTGCACATTGGGTCATTCAGAATAACTTCACACACACCCGCTACTGTGTATTTCCAAGTCTAATTCTGTCACTAAACCCATACCTGTCACCCAGCGCCTAAATACTAGGCCTCAAATTTATATCCTGCTAAATCTCTCGTTAACGCTGTCCTGTTGTGGCTGGGAAAGTTATTTAGTGTCCGTCAAAGCACATTTTTTGTTCTGGGTTGAAATACAATTCCCAATTTAGCAATTTCATAATTTAGTGGTTTCTGCTATATCAGAGCTATTTGAAATCTATCCCTAAAAGGGTATATAATATTCAAGGTGCACATTGGGTCATTCAGAATAACTTCACACACACCCGCTACTGTGTATTTCCAAGTCTAATTCTGTCACTAAACCCATACCTGTCACCCAGCGCCTAAATACTAGGCCTCAAATTTATATCCTGCTAAATCTCTCGTTAACGCTGTCCTGTTGTGGCTGGGAAAGTTATTTAGTGTCCGTCAAAGCACATTTTTTGTTCTGGGTTTAAATACAATTCCCAATTTAACAATTTCATAATTTAGTGGTTTCTGCTATATCAGAGCTATTTGAAATCTATCCCTAAAAGGGTATATAATATTCAAGGTGCACATTGGGTCATTCAGAATAACTTCACACACACCCGCTACTGTGTATTTCCAAGTCTAATTCTGTCACTAAACCCATACCTGTCACCCAGCGCCTAAATACTAGGCCTCAAATTTATATCCTGCTAAATCTCTCGTTAACGCTGTCCTGTTGTGGCTGGGAAAGTTATTTAGTGTCCGTCAAAGCACATTTTTTGTTCTGGGTTGAAATACAATTCCCAATTTAGCAATTTCATAATTTAGTGGTTTCTGCTATATCAGAGCTATTTGAAATCTATCCCTAAAAGGGTATATAATATTCAAGGTGCACATTGGGTCATTCAGAATAACTTCACACACACCCGCTACTGTGTATTTCTAAGTCTAATTCTGTCACTAAACCCATACCTGTCACCCAGCGCCTAAATACTAGGCCTCAAATTTATATCCTGCTAAATCTCTCGTTAACGCTGTCCTGTTGTGGCTGGGAAAGTTATTTAGTGTCCGTCAAAGCACATTTTTTGTTCTGGGTTTAAATACAATTCCCAATTTAACAATTTCATAATTTAGTGGTTTCTGCTATATCAGAGCTATTTGAAATCTATCCCTAAAAGGGTATATAATATTCAAGGTGCACATTGGGTCATTCAGAATAACTTCACACACACACGCTTCTGTGCATTTCCAAGTCTAATTCTGTCACTAAATCCATACCGGTCACCCAGCGCCTAAATACTAGGCCTCAAATTTATATCCCGCTGAATTTGAATACAATACATTGGGCCAAATAATATATTTGTTGTTGTGGTGAACCATAACAATGAGAAAAACATCTAGTAAGGGACGCGGACGTGGACATGGTCGTGGTGGTGTTAGTGGACCCTCTGGTGCTGGGAGAGGACGTGGCCGTTCTGCCACATCCACACGTCCTAGTGTACCAACTACCTCAGGTCCCAGTAGCCGCCAGAATTTACAGCGATATATGGTGGGGCCCAATGCCGTTCTAAGGATGGTAAGGCCTGAGCAGGTACAGGCATTAGTCAATTGGGTGGCCGACAGTGGATCCAGCACGTTCACATTATCTCCCACCCAGTCTTCTGCAGAAAGCGCACAGATGGCGCCTGAAAACCAACCCCATCAGTCTGTCACATCACCCCCATGCATACCAGGGAAACTGTCTCAGCCTCAAGTTATGCAGCAGTCTCTTATGCTGTTTGAAGACTCCGCTGGCAGGGTTTCCCAAGGGCATCCACCTAGCCCTTCCCCAGCGGTGAAAGACATAGAATGCACTGACGCACAACCACTTATGTTTCCTGATGATGAGGACATGGGAATACCACCTCAGCATGTCTCTGATGATGACGAAACACAGGTGCCAACTGCTGCGTCTTTCTGCAGTGTGCAGACTGAACAGGAGGTCAGGGATCAAGACTGGGTGGAAGACGATGCAGGGGACGATGAGGTCCTAGACCCCACATGGAATGAAGGTCGTGCCACTGACTTTCACAGTTCGGAGGAAGAGGCAGTGGTGAGACCGAGCCAACAGCGTAGCAAAAGAGGGAGCAGTGGGCAAAAGCAGAACACCCGCCGCCAAGAGACTCCGCCTGCTACTGACCACCGCCATCTGGGACCGAGCACCCCAAAGGCAGCTTCAAGGAGTTCCCTGGCATGGCACTTCTTCAAACAATGTGCTGACGACAAGACCCGAGTGGTTTGCACGCTGTGCCATCAGAGCCTGAAGCGAGGCATTAACGTTCTGAACCTGAGCACAACCTGCATGACCAGGCACCTGCATGCAAAGCATGAACTGCAGTGGAGTAAACACCTTAAAACCAAGGAAGTCACTCAGGCTCCCCCTGCTACCTCTTCTGCTGCTGCCGCCTCGGCCTATTCTGCTGCTGCCGCCTCGGCCTCTTCCTCCGCCTCTGGAGGAACGTTGGCACCTGCCGCCCAGCAAACAGGGGATGTACCACCAACACCACCACCACCACCTCCGTCACCAAGCGTCTCAACCATGTCACACGCCAGCGTTCAGCTCTCCATCTCACAAACATTTGATAGAAAGCGTAAATTCCCACCTAGCCACCCTCGATCCCTGGCCCTGAATGCCAGCATTTCTAAACTACTGGCCTATGAAATGCTGTCATTTAGGCTGGTGGACACAGACAGCTTCAAACAGCTCATGTCGCTTGCTGTCCCACAGTATGTTGTTCCCAGCCGGCACTACTTCTCCAAGAGAGCCGTGCCTTCCCTGCACAACCAAGTATCCGATAAAATCAAGTGTGCACTGCGCAACGCCATCTGTGGCAAGGTCCACCTAACCACAGATACGTGGACCAGTAAGCACGGCCAGGGACGCTATATCTCCCTAACTGCACACTGGGTAAATGTAGTGGCAGCTGGGCCCCAGGCGGAGAGCTGTTTGGCGCACGTCCTTCCGCCGCCAAGGATCGCAGGGCAACATTCTTTGCCTCCTGTTGCCACCTCCTCCTTCTCGGCTTCCTCCTCCTCTTCTTCCACCTGCTCATCCAGTCAGCCACACACCTTCACCACCAACTTCAGCACAGCCCGGGGTAAACGTCAGCAGGCCATTCTGAAACTCATATGTTTGGGGGACAGGCCCCACACCGCACAGGAGTTGTGGCGGGGTATTGAACAACAGACCGACGAGTGGTTGCTGCCGGTGAGCCTCAAGCCCGGCCTGGTGGTGTGTGATAATGGGCGAAATCTCGTTGCAGCTCTGGGACTAGCCAATTTGACGCACATCCCTTGCTTGGCGCATGTGCTGAATTTGGTGGTGCAGAAGTTCATTCACAACTACCCCGACATGTCAGAGCTGCTGCATAAAGTGCGGGCCGTCTGTTCGCGCTTCCGGCGTTCACATCCTGCTGCTCGCCTGTCTGCGCTACAGCGTAACTTCGGCCTTCCCGCTCACCGCCTCATATGCGACGTGCCCACCAGGTGGAACTCCACCTTGCACATGCTGGACAGACTGTGCGAGCAGCAGCAGGCCATAGTGGAGTTTCAGCTGCAGCACGCACGGGTCAGTCGCACTACAGAACAGCACCACTTCACCACCAATGACTGGGCCTCCATGCGAGACCTGTGTGCCCTGTTGCGCTGTTTCGAGTACTCCACCAACATGGCCAGTGGCGATGACACCGTTATCAGCGTTACAATACCACTTCTATGTCTCCTTGAGAAAACACTTAGGGCGATGATGGAACAGGAGGTGGCCCAGGAGGAGGAGGAGGAGGAGGAGGAAGAGGGGTCATTTTTAGCACTTTCAGGCCAGTCTCTTCGAAGTGACTCAGAGGGAGGTTTTTGGCAACAGCAGAGGCCAGGTACAAATGTGGCCAGCCAGGGCCCACTACTGGAGGACGAGGAGGACGAGGATGAGGAGGAGGTGGAGGAGGATGAGGATGAAGCATGGTCACAGCGGGGTGGCACCCAACGCAGCTCGGGTCCATCACTGGTGCGTGGCTGGGGGGAAAGGCAGGACGATGACGATACGCCTCCCACAGAGGACAGCTTGTCCTTACCCCTGGGCAGCCTGGCACACATGAGCGACTACATGCTGCAGTGCCTGCGCAACGACAGCAGAGTTGCCCACATTTTAACCTGTGCGGACTACTGGGTTGCCACCCTGCTGGATCCACGCTACAAAGACAATGTGCCCACCTTACTTCCTGTACTGGAGCGTGATAGGAAGATGCGCGAGTACAAGCGCACGTTGGTAGACGCGCTACTGAGAGCATTCCCAAATGTCACAGGGGAACAAGTGGAAGCCCAAGGCCAAGGCAGAGGAGGAGCAAGAGGTCGCCAAGGCAGCTGTGTCACGGCCAGCTCCTCTGAGGGCAGGGTTAGCATGGCAGAGATGTGGAAAACTTTTGTCAACACGCCACAGCTAACTGCACCACCACCTGATACGCAACGTGTTAGCAGGAGGCAACATTTCACTAACATGGTGGAACAGTACGTGTGCACACCCCTCCACGTACTGACTGATGGTTCGGCCCCATTCAACTTCTGGGTCTCTAAATTGTCCACGTGGCCAGAGCTAGCCTTTTATGCCTTGGAGGTGCTGGCCTGCCCGGCAGCCAGCGTTTTGTCTGAACGTGTATTCAGCACGGCAGGGGGCGTCATTACAGACAAACGCAGCCGCCTGTCTACAGCCAATGTGGACAAGCTGACGTTCATAAAAATGAACCAGGCATGGATCCCACAGGACCTGTCCGTCCCTTGTCCAGATTAGACATTAACTACCTCCCCATAACCATATATTATTGGACTCCAGGGCACTTCCTCATTCAATCCTATTTTTATTTTCATTTTACCATTATATTGCGAGGCTACCCAAAGTTGAATGAACCTCTCCTCTGCCTGTGTGCTAGGCCTAAATATATGCCAATGGACTGTTGCAGTGGTGGCTGACATGAAGCCTGATTCTCTGCTATGACATGCAGACTAATTCTCTGCTGACATGAAGCCAGATTGTCTGTTACGGGACCTCTCTGCTCTGCCTGTGTGCTAGGCCTAAATATATGCCAATGGACTGTTGCAGTGGTGGGTGACGTGAAGCCTCATTCTCTGCTATGACATGCAGACTGATTCTCTGCTGACATGAAGCCAGATCGTCTGTTACGGGACCTCTCTGCTCTGCCTGTGTGCTAGGCCTAAATATATGCCAATGGACTGTTGCAGTGGTGGGTGACGTGAAGCCTCATTCTCTGCTATGACATGCAGACTGATTCTCTGCTGACATGAAGCCAGATTGTCTGTTACGGGACCTCTCTGCTCTGCCTGTGTGCTAGGCCTAAATATATGCCAATGGACTGTTGCAGTGGTGGGTGACGTGAAGCCTCATTCTCTGCTATGACATGCAGACTGATTCTCTGCTGTCATGAAGCCAGATTGTCTGTTACGGGACCTCTCTGCTCTGCCTGTGTGCTAGGCCTAAATATATGCCAATGGACTGTTGCAGTGGTGGGTGACGTGAAGCCTCATTCTCTGCTATGACATGCAGACTGATTCTCTGCTGACATGAAGCCAGATTGTCTGTTACGGGACCTCTCTGCTCTGCCTGTGTGCTAGGCCTAAATATATGCCAATGGACTGTTGCAGTGGTGGGTGACGTGAAGCCTCATTCTCTGCTATGACATGCAGACTGATTCTCTGCTGTCATGAAGCCAGATTGTCTGTTACGGGACCTCTCTGCTCTGCCTGTGTGCTAGGCCTAAATATATGCCAATGGACTGTTGCAGTGGTGGGTGACGTGAAGCCTCATTCTCTACTATGACATGCAGACTGATTCTCTGCTGACATGAAGCCAGATTGTCTGTTACGGGACCTCTCTGCTCTGCCTGTGTGCTAGGCCTAAATATATGCCAATGGACTGTTGCAGTGGTGGGTGACGTGAAGCCTCATTCTCTGCTATGACATGCAGACTGATTCTCTGCTGTCATGAAGCCAGATTGTCTGTTACGGGACCTCTCTGCTCTGCCTGTGTGCTAGGCCTAAATATATGCCAATGGACTGTTGCAGTGGTGGGTGACGTGAAGCCTCATTCTCTGCTATGACATGCAGACTGATTCTCTGCTGACATGAAGCCAGATTGTCTGTTACGGGACCTCTCTGCTCTGCCTGTGTGCTAGGCCTAAATATATGCCAATGGACTGTTGCAGTGGTGGGTGACGTGAAGCCTCATTCTCTGCTATGACATGCAGACTGATTCTCTGCTGTCATGAAGCCAGATTGTCTGTTACGGGACCTCTCTGCTCTGCCTGTGTGCTAGGCCTAAATATATGCCAATGGACTGTTGCAGTGGTGGGTGACGTGAAGCCTCATTCTCTGCTATGACATGCAGACTGATTCTCTGCTGTCATGAAGCCAGATTGTCTGTTACGGGACCTCTCTGCTCTGCCTGTGTGCTAGGCCTAAATATATGCCAATGGACTGTTGCAGTGGTGGGTGACGTGAAGCCTCATTCTCTGCTATGACATGCAGACTGATTCTCTGCTGACATGAAGCCAGATCGTCTGTTACGGGACCTCTCTCCTCTGCCTGGGTGCTGGGCCTAAATTTATGACAATGGACTGTTGCAGTGGTGGCTGACGTGAAGCCTGATTCTCTGCTATGACATGCAGACTGATTCTCTGCTGACATGAAGCCAGATCCTCTGTTACGGGACCTCTCTCCTCTGCCTGGGTGCTGGGCCTAAATTTATGAAAATGGACTCTTACAGTGGTGGGTGACGTGAAGCCTGATTCTCTGCTATGACATGAAGACTGATTCTCTGCTGACATGAAGCCAGATTGTCTGTTACGGGACCTCTCTCCTCTGCCTGGGTGCCGGGGCCTAAATATCTGAGAATGGACTGTTCCAGTGGTGGGTGACGGGAAGCCAGATTCTCTGCTATGGAACCTCTCTCCAATTGATTTTGGTTAATTTTTATTTATTTAATTTTTATTTTAATTAATTTCCCTATCCACATTTGTTTGCAGGGGATTTACCTACATGTTGCTGCCTTTTGCAGCCCTCTAGCCCTTTCCTGGGCTGTTTTACAGCCGTTTTAGTGCCGAAAAGTTCGGGTCCCCATTGACTTCAATGGGGTTCGGGTTCGGGACGAAGTTCGGATCGGGTTCGGATCCCGAACCCGAACATTTCCGGGATGTTCGGCCGAACTTCTCGAACCCGAACATCCAGGTGTTCGCTCAACTCTATCTGTGACTTCTCTTTTCAACATTTGCAAAGTAGAAATTGAGACTATGGTTTACCAGTTCAATGTGCAATAGAATCCAAGGCATAACCAATGTAGAGAGTTCAAGGCTTTATAATGGAGCACAAAGGCATGGAACAAGAAATTGCTTTGTTTTTAGGCTTTTGTGCTCCATAATAAAGCTTTGAATACTCTACATTGGTTGCGATTGAGTTCTTGGGTGGGTCTTGGTGAAACTCACCCCCAAGAAGACATGTTATGTTGACTTAGTGTAAACCTCACTCATTTTGGAAACTCTAAAGAGCAATCTATACAACACAAGGTTTAGTTCATAAAAAGTTTTTAATTCACAAAGTTTGGCACAGATTCCATGCCAAAAACTGTGCAGTATCCACTAAAGATATCAGTACTACAGTACTTTAGTCACTTTCAGTGGGACTAAACTACAAGCAGACACCCACTATAGTTTCTGGTGGTGTCCACATGGACATATCCTTTGTTGGTGCTGTCTGGAAACCACAGCTGAAAGAAAACATGGCCACATGAATGGTGGAATAGGCGCCACTGAAAACATTGAGAGGTGGTTTCTGTCTGGACATCATATGGTTTACGATACAAAAAACTCTGTTTTGACAAGGCCTACTGTAAGAAGAAAATATACATACCAAGCATAGAGAATCTGTCTATTCCCATATGTTGATAGGAAACTAAATGGTTTTTCAGTGGTTAGAACTTCTCTAAAGCAGCTGATGCGGAAATAAGAAAATAGCTGTGAGTTCAGAAGAACATTTCTCTCAATAACCAGTGTACTCTAAATGACAGGTCACTTTTATTAGAACAATATATCCAATGCTTCACATGTCACAAGTGAGTAGATCTGCTTGCAGTTACAGGCACCAAAACAATTCTAAATTGCAGAACACACAGCTCAAGAGGTAAAAAGTTCACAAGCGAACTGTGCTACAGGGAGCCAGTTAATTGCAGGATTTATGTGTACAAAAAACAAAGGTAAGCCATTTCTGGGAAAATCTGGAAATTTGGTAGCAGGAACTGTTTTCTTGCAGTCAGTGTTTGGGGGAAATTAAATCAATATGTGTTTTACAATCTGCTTCAAAGTCAATGATTTGCTGGACAGATTAATACAGTGAGGAGAGATGTTTCATTACAGTTCTTACAGAAAAACACTCTAACAGGGTTACGAATCCCCCTGAGTGTACTTAGGACATGCTATTCAAAATGGCAGACCATGGGGCACCAATTCAGGGAAACTATTCTCTATATCTTCTTTCGAGGCCGATAGAGCTTTCAAAACCTATTGATCCTGACCGAATACACACTTCTTGTGGTACAAGACAATGGAACCTGAGAGCGACCATACTTGAGATCCATCTCAGCCACCTATCATTTTGTATATGCCTGTATTCTCCTACCTGTACCAACAAGCTTGAAATCACAACTAATATTCATTACTAAAAAGCAACAACTTATAACATTCTAGGAAGCCTGTCTAACAAGCTGTCCTTAAAAATCATAGACAATCTTCTCCTCCGTTGTTCAAATTTTGTTAAAGACTCAAATTTCTCATCAAGCAAATTCAATCAATATATCATGACATACTAGGAAAATTCTATTCACAAATGCAATTTAAATTATAACCACTTGGCGGCCTTACATAGTTAACATAGACATCTAGTGACAGACTATCACAAAATCATGTATTTTTTTAAAGCTGGTAATCCCACACCACATATCTAGTGATGTGTTGTTTCAAGACAAAAGCTAAGGAAGGACACATGTGTATAGTCACTCGTGACAAACCCATCTGAGTATTACACCAGTCTAGTATAAAATTCCTGGAAAATATTAACAAATATAAATTCAGTCAGATTTACATGGAAGGACCTACTCATTATGACCTGTAGCAATTACAGGAGATATTTCCACTTTACTGTAGGAAGCTAAATCGATAGCGGTTAATGGCCCATATCAGCTAATTATTTTCCTTTCATTTGCTCTGGTCAGTAGTGATGGATGAACATCGGCTAAGACGTTTCACGAACGCGTTCGCGATCAAATGTTCGTAAACCGTGTGTTCGTGGCAGGCCCCATTCACTTTAATGGCAGGCGAGCCTGAAAAACCTTCAGGTCATATTTTCAGCCACCAAATACTTACTAGAAGTGCACAAATAGTCCCACAACATGGACAGTGACATACCAGAGGGGGATCAATGGCAAAAATTCCCACAAAAATATGTATTTTAATCAGGGTCCATTTTTATGCATCTTAAAGGGGAACTCTCAAAAATGTGCCCAGTGGATAACAATTTTACTGCAGGCCAGTGGAGTACAGGCCCCAAACATTAGGCATTCACCGGACAGAAAAAAACAAGTGATTATGTGGCTGGAGGTATAATAGGCGGTCAGTGGATAACAATTTTACTGCAGGCCAGTGGAGTACTGGCCTCAAACATTAGGCATTCACTGGACAGAAAAGAACAAGTGATTGGGGGGCGGAGCTAAATCGAGGACGGGATCGGACACACAACGGCAGTTCTCTTGCAGAAAACTATCATCCACTGCCATCCGCAGCCTCAGAAGCGCAAATCCGGCCCCTTACCTTAACACCCTGAACCCTCAGATAAAGAGTAGCATTTTAAGGGGTGAATTGCAGTTTAGCCGCGATTGCCAACAGACGTACCTGATTTTCCTGAACCGCCGGGCCGACCGGAAGTGCGGGCGGAGAGTAGAGCAACGAGAGGAGATTGAAACACTACCTACTTACATTATAGGGCCACCAGAAAGACCGGCTCAGCTCCTGAAAAAACGGGGGACTGCTGAATCCAGCGAGATCACCGGACCAGGGCAGAGAGGGAGGAGAAGCAACGCCAAGCCAGTCCAGGCCCAGAAGAGACCCACAGAGGCCTGGTGTGGGGAGCTGCTCAGTGACACACAGGAGGTGCAGCCTAAAGAGAGGACAAGAGTAAAGACCAGAAAAGGCGGTAAGGGGGAAAAATCCTGGCCCAGTACACAGGGTAGAAATCTAAAACCCCACTGACGTTGCCCTGCACACGAGACCCAGGGACCTGCACTGGTCTACCTCCTGCCACTGCACTCCAATACAGTCCTACACTACCACATTCCTACAGGGAGCATAGCTCCAATTTTTCATCAGGATCCCTTACAAGATCCGCGTACCATTAAGCAGCCTTCTTCCTGGATGCTCATATCCCTTACCCACAATTCCGGACCCCTTCTTCTCCACTCAAAGAAGAGTCTGGCCTAAGTCCTTCCCACCCTGAATACTAGGAGTTCCATATGATATAGTTTCTCCAATATAACTAAGGGAAGCTTCAGGCGCACTAACCGCATATAGGAGATCACTATGGTAAAAATTGGCAGCAAAACGCTGAGAATAGAGCAAGAGATAACCGTATCATCTATTAATCCTGACATGGAGAAATGCCTAACTAAACAAAGTTCTATAGAGACTTCCTAAATACCGTCGCCTAAAGACAACCCAGCTTCAGACTCAAATCAGGAAAGCGAAGATGGCAGTGACTGCTCTTTGAATAACAAACCAATATCTAGAGCTTTTCTTACTCGCTTGCTAACCTCCTCTCTGGCCCCTATTGCCAAAGACATCTCTGAGATCAAACAAGACCTCCAGCACTTGGGCCATAGAATTGATGCGCTGGAACAAACGCAAGCTTCTGTTATAAACCACTCAGGGGCAGTTGCCGCGAACCTACAAATTCAGAAGGCACATATTAATAAGCTCTACACTATAATGGAGGACTTGGAAAACCGCAATAGGCGCAACAATCTGAGGATTAGGGGAATACCAGAATCTGTGGAAGCTACTGACATCATGCCCACCCTATCCGACCTATTTCTGAGCCTTCTAGAAGAATCTGATAAACAGTCACTGGTCATAGAGAGAACACATAGGGCACTGAGACCGAAACCTAAACCTACAGAACCCCCCCAGGGCAGGGGCGGATTAAGTGCATGATAGGCCCGGGGCTGTCTACCCAACTCAGGCCCCCCACCCCTCTATTTTAATTTTAGTTTTTTTTTTGTATGAAGAGGCTGCGGTGCTTTGTAAGCGCCAAAGTCTCTTCTTAGGCCATATGACATCGTTAACATCTAGGTGCAGCTCTGTCTCATCTGAGTGATTGGGTCTGATCTGTAATACCAAGCACAGTGCTATTAAATGGACAGAGCTGTGCTTGGTAAGGAGCAAAGAAGCTGCGGCACTCACTTTAACATTGCGGTCTACTCAAACAGCTGATTGGTGGGGGTGCCATGAGTCAGACCCCCACCATCTCATAACTCTCTACAGATTTCATAGATGTCACCTGCAGGTCCTATGTAACACCCCCACATAACACAGTGAACTATTATGTTATGTGGGGTGTTACATAGGACTGCATTGGAACATCTACTACATTATCTGCACACAGAAAGTTATCACTGTTACATAGGACTGCAGGTGACAAATTAAAATTTGAGTTGCCAAATTTAAAATACATGTGATTATGATAAAGAAAAGACTTGGAGGAGAAGATGAGACACAGGTCACAGTAGTGAGCCTGCTCTACATATAGGGGAATACAACATCACATACCTGTTACATCCAGTGACTTCTCCAGTCATGTAAATCTTCTCTTTCCTCTTCTCCTCCATTTGACCCAGACCGCCATGACAAATTCTTTCAGCCGCATCTCGTCTCTACAGAGTTTGTTACACAGAAACGTTTCTCATAATTGGGGTCATTTATCAAACTGGTGTAAAGTACAACTGGCTTAGGTGCCCACAGCAACCAATCAGATTCCACCTTTCATTTTCCAAAGGAGCTGTCAAAAATGAAAGGTGAAATCTGTTGCAATGGGTAACTAACCCAGTTCTACTTTACACCAGTTTGATAAATTACCCCAAAGGTCCCTTATAATGTCCCCTAGAGTGCCCCCAGTAATAATAACACCCTATATTGTGCTCCAGGTAATAATGCCTGTATAGGGTCCCCAAAATAGAAACGCCCCTACACTACCCCCATATAGTAATTTCCTCCACACTACCCCATAATGTAATTTCCCCCACACTAGCCCCATATAGTAATTTCCCCCACACTGCCATATATAGTAATTTCCCCCACACTACCCCATATAGTAATTTCCCCCACACTGCCCCATATAGTAATTTCCCCCACACTACACCCATATAGTAATTTCCCCCACACTGCCCCATATAGTAATTTCCCCCTCACTGCCCCATATAGTAATTTCTACCACACTACCCCCATATAGTAATTTACTCCACACTACCCCATATAGTAATTTACCACACACTACCCCCATATAGTAATTTTCCCCTCACTGCTCCATATAGTAATTTCCCCCACACTTCCCCATGAGGTAATTTGTCCCCACACTGCACTCCCATGAAATAATTTGCCCCTTACACTGTACTCCCATGAAATAATTTGCCCCCACACTGCACTCCTATGAAAATATTTGCCCCTAATCCGCTCCATGAAGTAATTTGCCCCCACACTGCACCCCGTGAAGTAATTTGCCCCCACACTGCCCCATGAAGTAATTTTCCCCCACACTGCACCCCCTGAAGTATTTTGACCCCACACTGCACCCCCTGAAGTAATTTTGCCCCACACTACCAACATGAAGAATTTGCCCCCATTTAATAATCCGCCTACCTGAACTGATTTGCTACCACACTGCCCCATGTCCTCCTCTGCCCCCCCCCATCCCCCCCAAAGTTGGCACACACAGAATAAAAAAAAAATTTGAGCTAATACTTACCTGTGTCGGCATGGTGAGGCAGGCATTCCTCATTGTCACGCACGCCTGCGCAAGGATCTCGCTACCGCATAGGCCTCAGGCCTACTAGGCCTGAAGCCTATGGCTGTAATCGGCGGTGGGGCAGGGAACTATTTGCTCCCGTGCCCTGCCGCAGTATGTGGGCATTCGGGTTGGCGTTGGGCCCCCCAGGGATGCCGGGCCCGGGGTTACTGACCCTATTATAATCCGCCACTGCCCCAGGGACATTATCTGTAAGCTATTGGACTTAACCCCGGACTCTCTTGCCTATAATATAAAAACCTTCTACGCTCGTCGTTTGCTCAAACCTTTTACGGACGCTTTGCGCCAGAAACAATATATGGCTGTTCCCGTTTGGCATCTCCATCTCTGCCAATAGAAAAAAAAACACAGCTTGCAGGACAGAAAAAGTGATGACAGTGGCAACAGAACTGAGCATTTAATTGGAACAACCTCCAGTGCTTGAAACAGCGCACTCAGCCATTGAAATACCAGCTTTGCCAGTGCTATTACCATGGAGAAAATGGAAAAGCCCAAGAACCAAAGAAACAAAAAGAAAGCCCAGAAAGTCTCGTCCCAGCTCAGACGACTAGAGCCAGAGTGACAAGCTGAGACACATCTCCTAAAAGACTGCCTATTAGCCGATGAGTATTATACCTAACCTTTTTCGATTCACAGGTGTAAATCTGAAAAGAAGGGAGTTTGTTCAGCTCGTCTTGATGGTAATCCAAAAGCACTTTATTCAATATTCAATGTAAAAACATCCAGGTATAGAATGGGAAGAGAAAGAAAGTTTATTCAAACACTCAAGGATCTGGAAAGGAAATCCCCAGAGTGTCTGAAAGTAGGCGCCGACAGTGGTGGTAAAGTGAGTGAGAAAACCAAAAACGGAGGTGGTGTAGTGTCACTTCCGGTCGGTGGAACGCAAATTGCGTTCCAATGGGCGGAAGTGGTCAATTAAAATGACAGGTTAAATAATGAACAGGTTAAATTATGAACAAAATAAATAATGGTAATAGTCGTAATAGCGAAATATACAGAAGAGTGGAGCCTTGAAGATCTAGTAGTGGCCGAGGGCAGGTAGGGGAATGGGGCGCTCAGATGCGATCCACCAGATGCTCCCAGCGGTAGAATATCTGCTAGGAAACCACTGCTAAGAACAGGCAACAAGCAGAAGAGACTTGTTTGGGCTAAAGAACACAAGGAATGGACATTAGACCAGTGGAAACCTGTGCTTTGGTCTGATGAGTCCAAATTTGAGATCTTTGGTTCTAACCACCGTGTCTTTGTGCGACGCTGGTTCCCACCGTGAAGCATGGAGGAGAAGGTGTGATGGTGTGGGGGTGCTTTGCTGGTGAATCACTGTTGGGGATTTATTCAAAATTGAAGGCATACTGAATCATGGCTACCACAGCATCTTGCAGCGGCATGCTATTCCATCCGGTTTGCGTTTAGTTGGACCATCATTTATTTTTCAACAGGACAATGACTCCAAACACACCTCCAGGCTGTGTAAGGGCTATTTGACCATGAAGGAGAGTGATGGGGTGCTGCGCCAGATGACCTGGCCTCCACAGTCACCGGACCTGAACCCAATCAAGATGGTTTGGGGTGAGCTGGACTGGAGAATTGAGGCAAAAGGGCCAGAAAGTGCTAAGCATCTCTGGGAACTCCTTCAAGACTGTTGGAAGACCATTTCAGGTGACTACCTCTTGAAGCTCATCAAGAGAATGCCAAGAGTGTGCAAAGCAGTAATCAAAGCAAAAGGTGGCTACTTTGAAGAACCTAGAATATGACATATTTTCAGTTGTTTCACACTTTTTTGTTATGTATATAATTCCACATGTGTTAATTCATAGTTTTTATGCCTTCAGTGTGAATCTACAATTTTCATAGTCATGAAAATAAAGAAAACTCTTTGAATGAGAAGGTATGTCCAATTTTTTGGTCTGTACTGTGTATATATATATATATATATATATATATATATATATATATATATATATAAAAATATATATACCCCAGTAACTTAACCTCATAAAGCAATAATAAATAAGAAACATGGACACATAATATCAATGGATAAATTAGGCCACGGCCAACATTATTAAAGAATAGTTAAACAAATGAATAAATTCCATAAGACATATTAACCTTTGAATAGACTAGCCATAAGCTTTGAAAAAATACCTTAAAAACATCTAGTCCGCTCGCCACCTATCGGCAAGCGACTTTACCCCTCCTTCTAATAAAGAGACCGTGACAAAAAATAAACAGGGAGGGTGGGCGGGCAGCAGATCTTCAAAATGCGGCTTGGCAAACAGCATAACGCTGGCAGCCACTGCAATTATTTACTCACCATATTACCATCCAATGACCCCTTATCCAATGTCCTAATTGTTGCTGGGGTCCCCTAAACTTCAATAACCCAGCAACAGTACACTATAGGACACCTTCCTAACCAATCCCCTGCTACCTCATCCTACCTAGTAACAGGCCATTTTCCGCCATCTTTACCACTTGTTTTGGTAGGTAATTTACTGCCAAAACCAGCCTAAGCCCCCCATTGCGATAATCCTAATCCCATGCAGATCCCTCCATATTGTAATTTTTGGATATTCAAAGTTGTTATGATTTCTGAGTTGTTTGTCTAAATTCTGAACATTGTGTGATTACAGATGTTCCCATTCCCTCAGTCCGCCGCAGGCTGTCCACCGAGGATTTGGAGGTGGAGGAGGAGGAGGGAGATGAGGCCAGACCCTCCCATCATGTGGATGCGGCACCCCCACCAGAGGTTGGGGATGGAGGCGAAAAACTGCGGGACCCTCCAGCACCGCCCCAGCTCAGGATGAGGAGGAGGTGGTCACCAGCCCCCGCCAGGAGGGTAAATATGTGCACACAGCAATATGATTATGTATCCATAACATGTACATAAACATTAAAAGGGCCAACAATGAGGGGACAATATAAAAAATACTCCGCTCAATGCACTAATTTGCTCTTAATCTGTATTGCAAGTCATTTTTATATATTTTTTTATCCTAACAGTAATTAAGAAAATAAATGTGAAAATAAAAAAGCTGCAGCAGGAGCACCAAAAAGCAATCAAGGAGCTCAGGGAGCAGAAGGAGCTAAAAATGAAGGTGCTGCAGCGCAAAATGTGGGTGGGGCGCAAGATGCAGGTGCAGCGCAAGATGCGGGCGCAGAGCATGACATTTGTGCACAAGGTGCAAAAGTTGGATGAGCAGCACCGCACTGGAATAGAGGAGGTGCTAGACCTGCTGAACCAACTAAAAAAGTTGCCATAAAAGCATGTTATTTTTGCTAAATTGTTCATAAATAGTTTTTTTGTTTATAACATGTGCTTTTGTTTTTTAAATATTGTTATGTTTTGGTGTAATTTTAAACAATAAGGTTACAGTAAGACCCCTTTAATCCCTTTAGTCCAAACTTATCAGGATCAGAACAGACAGCAGCATTATCAGGTAAAGGTAACGGTTGAGTATAGGGCCTACACATAACGCCACAAAACTCAGCAGGAACAGACAGCAGCAGATCCTTAGCAGGAACGTGTTCCCAGGAATGTTCCACTACCAGACCTGGGCAACACCTAAAATAAACTTAAACACCTCTGACAGCAGCAGGTAAATGGTAACGCTGTAGTATAAGGCTGACACATAACAGCAGGTAAATGAAGGTACATTAGGCGGTCATGGGATAAAAATGTAACTTGAAAAAGAGAAATCCCAGCAGTCGTGTCTTGATGCAAATCAGATATCCTTTATTCCATATATGAAAATAGTCCTATAACCAGGACGCGTGTCGGCGATGTGCCTTCATCAACAGGTATGGGATAAAAATGTAACTGTCGGCCAGTATAGGCCCCAAAAATTTGCCAATAGGCATTCACCAGACAGCAAATAACTTTGTAGGATTCTGTGGCTGGAGGTACATTAGGCGGTCAGAGGATAAAAATGTAATTATAGTACAGGCCCCAAAAAATAGCCAATAGGCATTCACCTGACGGCAAACAACTTTGTAGGATTCTGTGGCTGGAGGTACATTAGGCGTTAACAGGATAGAAATGCAACTGTAGGCCAGTACAGGCCCCAAAAATTAGCTAATAGGTATTCACCTGACAGCAAAGAACTTAGGGATTCTGTGGCTGGAGGGTCATTAGGCGGTCACAGGATAAAAATTTAACTGTCGGCCAGTACAGGCCCCATAAATTTGGCATTCACCTGCCTTTTATGCTGCTGTATAAACATAAGGCAAGGACTATTATTTGTTCTGTGTGGTGGCGTATATCTGTGGGCTGGCATGAGGAAATTCAATTACACGTGGTCATTACAAGTGTTGAATTCCTCAAAGATCCATTTGATGTAGTCCACACTGTAGTGAGCTAGGCAAGTGTGCTTATCGGTCACGATCTCCCCTGCTGCTCTGAACGTTCTTTCGGACAGGACACTCAACGAGGGGCAAGCCAAGATTTCCATTGCAAATTTTGCCAGCTCTGGTCACAGGTCAAGCCTGCACACTTAGTAGTCAAGGGGTTCCTCACTTCTCAGAGCATCAACATCGGCCATTAACCCAATGTAGTCGGACACCTGTCGGTCTAGGCGTTCCCTGAGGCTGGATCCGGCTGTAAGAATGATCTCATATCCGGAGTAACTAACACATCTTCAAACCGCCCTCTTTTTGCAGGTGGGTGGAAATTCCCCTGCCATTGCCCGCAGAATGCAGCATATCTCGCAGCAAGGCTTGGAAATGCGGCATTCTGAAAGCCCTCTGTGATGCTGCTAACATGTCTGCCATTTTGTGTTAGTACCGGGGGTCCAAGTACGTTGTCACCCAGTACAGGTCCTTAACCTTTATTCTTTTTATACGGGGGTCCCTCTTCAAACACTAGAGCATGAAGTCCCCCTTTGGACTAAATTTAAAGCAGTGGAGCGCCCTGTCTCCTGCCCAGGAGAATGTTGTCCTCGGTCTCCTCTCCCCAGCCACGGACAACACCAGGGATCCCTAAAAAGTTTAAATCCTACTCTTCATGCTCCTCCTTGTAGCCACCATACCCCTCTGACTCCTCTTCAGACTCCTGCTGACTTGTCTCAGATGGATTAGCCCCCACTGGGAATTCATTTAGCATTGCGACTTCCTCATCTACCAGCTCCTGCTCCTTGGCGGCTTGATCAATGACACGACGCAATGCATGCTCCAGAAAGAAGGTGTAAGGTACGATGTTACTGATGGTGCCCTGGCTGCGACGGACCCGTTTGGTGATCTCATCAAATGGCCACAGAAGTCTGCATGCATGGGCAGCCACTGGCGCTGTGAAAAGAAACAAAGCTCCCCAGAACCTGTCCTGCCGCAGAATTCGTACAGGTAGTCATTAACGGCACGTTTCTGCTGGAGCAGCCTATCAAGCATATATGAGGTGGAGTTCCAGCGTGTCAGACAGTCACAAATCAGAAGTCTGATGGGCAAGTGGTGTCGCCGCTGAACGTCAGCAAAGCGAGCCATGGCCGTGCAAGATCCTCTAAAATGGCCAGAGATTTTGCTGGCCTGCCACAAGACGCCCTGGACCCCAGGGTATTTGGCAACGAATCGCTGCACGACTAAGTTCTAAACATGTGCCATGCACGGCACGTGTGTCATTTTGCCCTGTTTCAGTGCGCTCAGCAGATTGGCACCATTGTCACACACCACTTTACCAACTGTGAAATTGAGTGGGGTTAGCCACTGATCGGCCTGTGACCACAGAGCTGAAAGCAGTGCAGGATCGGTGTGGCTCTTGGGTTCCAGGCACAACAGCCGCAGCACAGCATGACATGTCGAATAGGTTCTGGGGAGCTTGGGGGGTGCAGCGGAAGAGGCGGTAGCAGTGGAAAAGGAGGAGTCAGCCGAGGAGGAGACAGAGGATGTGTCACGGAAGGTGTACAGGAAACAAGAAAACACAAAATGAATATAAGACTGACTGGATCCAAAACTAAGGAACAAAAAGGGAGAGCCCTGCATCAGACCTGGCTCTCTCCCTTACTGCTCAGCCTATGCAAAAATCCCAATGGTAGATGATCGCATATCCTCGTAACCTCGACTGTATAACACCTGAACACCCTATAATAGTGAGGGGAAACGACCACCGGCTCCCTACACTAGATACGGAGGCAGTCAGGGTCACCTGGGATCCAGCAAACAGAAAAACACAAATGAATGAACAAAACTTATCTTGTAGAAGACTCAGAAGTAGGCTCAGCATGCACACACTCCAGGAAGTAATATAAACCGCAAACTGATGCACTATGGGGAGGGATTTAAAGGGATGCAATCAGTGCAACTACATGACAGCTGAGAGAGGCTAACGAGATGAGAAAATGAAAGCAAAACAAAGGAACCTCAAGGAGGAGGTTCTGAAAGGCATCTGTCAGAGCTCCTCAGATGTCTGGTGGTGACAGGATGAAGTAGGAGGAAAAGAAGAAGAGGCAGGCCTGCATGCAATCTGTGGCGGTAACTCTAAATCCACACAGGTGCCACGGGTTACATGCTTGAGGACCATCAGAAGGTATACCCAGTGGGCAGTAAAAGTTATGTACCTGTCTGCGATCAGATGTATCTTGGCACCGAGAGTGTGTACCAGAGATACTGTATATTCAATTGCCGCTGAACGTGGCCATATAGCTCTGGGATGCCATTATGGGAGAAATATTTTCTTCCGGGGACCTTCCATTGTGGTGTGCCAATAGCCACAAATTTTCTAAAGGCCTCCGAGTCCGCCAGTTTATATGACAGTAGTTGGCGGGCTAGCAGTTCCAACAAGCTAGCTGTCAGCCATTGGGCAAGAGGGTCATTACGTTTTTACGCTTGAACATTTGGGACATGGAAGCCTGCCTTCTGCCAGATGAACATGACGACGGCTCGGTGGAAGGTGGAGTGGAAGACAAATGGGAGGAGATAGGAGAAGGAGAATAGGCAGGACGTGGAGCACCGGGAGTGTGGCTTTGTGGGTTAGAAACATAGAGTATAGAAACATAGAATGTGTCGGCAGATCAGAACCATTTGGCCCATCTAGTCTGCCCAATATACTGAATACTATGAATAGCTAGTGATGAGCGGGAGGTGCCATATTCGATTTTGCAATATTTCGCGAATATTTGAATGAATATTCGTGTTATATTCATCTAAATCGAATATTCGTAATTATTCCAATTATCGTGAATAATATGCGATTTAATTAATCGCGTATTGCGATTTTTTCTTTTGATAGTATAAGGCAACGTTCCTATGCTAATTGACTATGGCTAGGCTAATATGTGTATTTTATGAAATTTCGTAATATTGCTCTAACTTCGTCTTTTAGAATATTACGAATATTCTAAAAGACGAAGTTAGAGCAATATTACGAAATTTCATAAAATACACATATAGATTGTAATTTAGCTAATATAGTGCTATAATCCTTTTTTTTTCCCAAATTTTTTTTGCCTGTTCTGAATATAAGTTTTGTAAAATATGTACACTATTAAAAAAATTACTATAGCAGTATATTAGCTAAATTACAATCTATGTGTATTTTACAAAATTTCGTAATATTGCTCTAACTTCGTCTTTTAGAATATTCGTAATATTGCTCTAACTTCGTCTTTTAGAATATTTGTTATATTGCTCTAACTTCGTCTTTTAGAATATTGCGAATATTCTAAAAGACGAAGTTAGAGCAATATTAAGAATATACGTAAAAAGTTGAAATCGCGATGCGATTAATATAACTCGAAGTAATCGCATGGCGATTTCAACTTAGCACTGCTATATTCCATATTAGGCTAGAATTAACAAATATGGAATATAGCAGTGTCAAGTTGAAATCGCAATTCGATTATTATAACTTGAATTAATCGGATTGCGATTTCAACTTAACACTGCTATATTCCATATTCGTTAATTCTAGCCTAATATGGAATATAGCAGTGCTAAGTTGAAATCGCCATGCGATTACTTCGAGTTATATTAATCGCATCGCAACTTTTTACGTATATTTTTAATATTGCTCTAACTTTGTCTTTTAGAATATTCGTAATATTCTAAAAGACGAAGTTAGAGCAATATAACGAATATTCTAAAAGACGAAGTTAGAGCAATATTATGAATATTCTAAAAGACGAAGTTAGAGCAATATTACGAAATTTCGTAAAATACCCATATAGATTGTAATTTAGCTAATATGGAATATAGCAGTGCTAAGTTGAAATCGCAATCCGATTAATTCAAGTTATAATAATCGAATTGCGATTTCAACTTTTTACGTATATTCTTAATATTGCTCTAACTTCGTCTTTTAGAATATTCGTAATATTCTAAAAGACGAAGTTAGAGCAATATTACGAATATTCTAAAAGACGAAGTTAGAGCAATATTACGAATATTCTAAAAGACGAAGTTAGAGCAATATTATGAATATTCTAAAAGACGAAGTTAGAGCAATATTACGAAATTTCGTAAAATACCCATATAGATTGTAATTTAGCTAATATGGAATATAGCAGTGTTAAGTTGAAATCGCAATCCGATTAATTCAAGTTATAATAATCGAATTGCGATTTCAACTTACTGCTATATTCCATATTCGTTAAAACGAATATGGAATATAGCAGTGTTAAGTTGAAATTGCAATTCGATTATTATAACTTGAATTAATCGAATTGTGATTTCAACATAATTCTCAAATCCGACAGTACATTCTAGTATATGGAGACGTTCCCATGGTGATGGGGACGCTCCATGAGCACGGAAGTCGGCAGAAGCGGCAACGGGCACTGACTGGAGCAGCCAGGAAGCCAGGAATCCAAAGGACAGGTAAGAACATCTTTAGGGAAGTGGGAAAAAAAAAAATATGACAATAAAAATAAAAAATAAACGAATATTCGATTTCGCGAATATATAGAACGATATTCTAAATATTCGCGAAATCTCGAAATTGCGATATTCAAGAAAAAAAATTGCAATTCGAATATTCACGCTCAACACTATGAATAGCCCCTGGCCCTATCTTATACGAAGGATGGTCTTATGCTTATCCCATGCATGCTTAAACTCCTTCACTGTATTTGCAGCTACCACTTCTGCAGAAAGGCTATTTCATGCATCCACTACTCTCTCAGCAAAGTAATACTTCCCGATATTACTTTTAAACCTTTGCCCCTCTAATTTAAAACTATGTCCTCTTGTAGCAGTTTTTCTTCTTTTAAATATTCTCTTTAACCTTGTTGATTCCCTTTATGTATTTAAAAGTTTCTATCATATCCCCTCTGTCTAGTCTGTCCTCCAAGCTATACATGTTAAGGTCCTTTAATCTTTCCTGGTAAGTTTTATCCTGCAATCCATTTACTAGTTTAGTAGCTCTTCTCTGAACTCTCTCCAAAGTATCAATATCCTTCTGGAGATATGGTCTCCAGTACTGCGCACAATACTCCAAATAAGGTCTCACTAGTGCTCAGTAGAGCGGCATGAGCACATCTCTCTTTCTACAGTTAATGCCTCTCCCTATACACCCAAGCATTCTGCTAGCATTTCCTGATGCTGTATGACATTGTCTGCCTACCTTTAAGTCTTCTGAAATAATGACCCCTAAATCCCTTTCCTTAGATACGGAGGTTAGGACTGTATCACTGATTTTATATTCTGCTCTTGGGTTTTTACGCCCCAGGTGCATTATCTTGCACTTATCAACATTACATTTTAGTTGCCAGATTTTTGACCATTCCTCTAGTTTTCCTAAATCCTTTTCCATTTGGTGTATCCCTCCAGGAACATCAACCCTGTTACAAATCTTTGTGTCATCAGCAAAAAGACACACCTTACCATCGAGGCCTTCTGCAATTTCGCTGATAAAGATATTAAACAATATGGGTCCCAGAACAGATCCCTGAGGTACCCCACTGGTTATAAGACCATGGTCTGAATATACTCCATTGACTACAACCAGGGCCGGCCTTTGGGGTGTGCGGGCTGTGCGGCCGCACAGGGCACCATAGCAACAGGGTCGCCGGGCGGCCGACAGCTCGCAATGTAATATGGGCAGGCGAGGCGGCACTTATGTTTTCCCACGGGGCGGGCCCCCCGCCCCCTCCATCTCCCCCTCCCCTGTATTCAGCAGGGGGCGCCCGGCGCCCGTTGCGGTTTAAAAAAAAAAAAAACTTGCTTATATAAGTTCGGGCGGCTGGCGGCGCCCCTCATTCTGCGCCGCCTGAGTGGCTGAGGCTGAGCGCTTGCCGCTCTAAAGAATCCTGCCTGCGCTTGCTGTGTGCTGTTAATGTAGCGTGGCCGAGCTCTGTTCGATCCGCGGTACAGGAGCTTTTGTTTCCTGTACCCGGCCGGACTGACAGGAAGTGCTCACTTAGTGTGCACTTCCTGTCAGTCCGGCCGGGTACAGGAAACAAATGCTCCTGTACCGCGGATCGAACAGAGCTCGGCCACGCTACACTAGAGGTGGAGGTGGGAGTAGAATTAGTCTGAGAGTGAAAAGGGGGAGGGGGGGAGGAAATAATGAGAGTGATGGGGGGGGGGAAATAATGAGAGTGATGGGGGGGGGAAATAATGAGAGTGATGGGGGGGGAAATAATGAGAGTGATGGGGGGGAAATAATGAGAGTGATGGGGGGGAAATAATGAGAGTGATGGGGGGGAATAATGAGAGTGATGGGGGGGAAATAATGAGAGTGATGGGGGGGGGAAATAATGAGAGGGGGGGAAGGGAAATAATGAGAGTGATGGTGGGGGGGGAAATAATGAGAGTGATGTGGGGGGGACTAATGAGAGTGATGGGGGGGGGAATAATGAGAGTGATGGGGGGGAAATATGAGAGTGATGGGGGGGAAATAATGAGAGGATGGGGGGGAAATAATGAGATGATGGGGGGAAATAATGAGATTGATGGGGGGGTGAGATAATGAGAGTGATGGGGGGAGAATAATGGGAGTGGAGGGGGGGGAGAATAAATGAGAGTGAGGGGGGGAGAATCAATGAGAGTGATGGGGGGAGGAAATAATGAGAGTGATGGGGGGAGGAATAATGATGAGTGATGGGGGGGGGAAATAATGAGAGTGATGGGGGGGAGAATAATGAGATGATGGGGGGGAGAATAATTGAGAGTGTGGGGGGGAGAATAATGAGATTGATGGGGGGGAGAATGAAGAGAGTGATGGGGGGAGAATAATGAGAGTGCCATGGGGGGGAGAAATAATGAGAGTGATGGGGGGGAGAATAATGAGAGTGATGGGGGGAGGAAATAATGAGAGTGATGGGGGGGGGAAATAATGAGAGTGATGGGGGGGGAAATAATGAGAGTGATTGGGGGGGAGAATAATGAGAGTGGATGGGGGGGGGAGAATAATGAGAGTGATGGGGGGGAGAATAATGAGAGTGATGGGGGGGAGCATAATGAGAGGATGGGGGGAGAATAATGAGAGTGATGGGGGGGAGACTAATGAGAGTGATGGGGGGAGAATAATGAGATTGATGGGGGGCGAGAGAATTAATGCGAGTGATGGGGGAGAATAATGCGAGTGATGGGGGGGAGAATAATGAGAGTGATGGGGGGGAGAATAATGAGAGTGATGGGGGGAGGAGGGAAGAATAATGAGAGTGATGGGGGGGGAATAATGAGAGTGATGGGGGGGGGAGAATAATGAGATTGATGGGGGAGGAAATAATGAGAGTTGATGGGGGGGAGGGAGAATAATGAGAGTGATGGGGGGGAAGAATAATGAGCGTGAGGGGGGGGGAGAATAATGAGAGTGGATGGGGGGGAGAATAATGAGAGTGATGGGGGGAGCGGAATAATGAGAGTCGATGGGGGGGAGGAAATAATGAGAGTGTGATTGTTGGGGGGAGGAAATAATGAAGAGTGATGGGGGGGGAATAATGAGAGGGATGGGGGGGGGAATAATGAGAGTGATGGGGGGGGGGAATAATGATGAGGTGATGGGGGGGGGAGAATAATGAGAGTGATGGGGGGGGAGAATAATGAGAGTGATGGGGTGGGGAGGAATAATGAGAGTGATGGGTGGGGGAGAATAATGAGAGTGATGGGGGGGGGAGAATAATGAGAGTGATGGGGGGGAGAGAGAGAGAATACATGAGGAAGTGATGGGGGGGGAGAATAATGAGAGTGATGGGGGTTTTGAGCATAATGAGAGTTGATGGGGTGGAGAATAATGAGAGTGATGGGGGGGAGGAATAATGAGAGTGATGGGGGGAGAGAATAATGATGAGTGATGGGGGAGAATGAGAGTGATGGGGGAGGAGATAATGAGAGTGATGGGGGGGGAGAATAATGAGAGTGATTTTTTGGCGGGGGGAGAATTAATGAGAGTGATGGGGGGGAGAATAATGAGAGTGATGGGGGGAGAGGAGAATAATGAGGAGTGATGGGGGGGAGCGCAGACGAATAATGAGAGTGATGGGGGGAGAGGAGACTAATTGAGATGCATGGGGGGAGAGAATAATGAGAGTTGATGGGGGGAGAATAATGAGAGTGATGGGGGGAGAATAATGAGATTGATGGGGGGAGAGAGAATAATGCGGAGTGATGGGGGGAGATAATGAGAGTGATGGGGGGTGAGAATAATGAGATGTGATGGGGGGGAGAATAATGAGAGTGATGGGGGAGAGAATAATGAGAGTGAGTGCTGGGGAGGAATAATTGAGAGTGATGGGGGGAGAACTACTGAGATGATGGGGGGGGAAATAATGAGAGTGATGCGGGGGGGGAAATAATGAGAGTGATGCCGGGCGGGGGGAAATAATGAGAGTGATGCCGGGGGGGGGGAAATAATGAGAGTGATGGGGGGGAGGAACTAATGAGAGGAGGGGGGTAGAATACTGAGAGTGATGGGGGGGAGAATAATGAGAGTGATGGGGGGGGGGAATAATGAGAGTGATGGGGGGGGAGAATAATGAGAGTGATGGGGGTGAGCATAATGAGAGTGATGGGGGCGGAGTAATAATGAGAGTGATGGGGGGGGAGAATAATGAGAGTGATGGGGGGGGAGGAATAATGAGAGTGATGGTGGGGGAGGAAATAATGAGAGTGATGGGGGGGAGGAATAATGAGAGTGATGGGGGGGGAAAATGAGAGTGATGGGGGGGAGAATAATGAGAGTGATGGGGGGAGAATAATGAGAGTGATGGGGGGGAGAATAATGAGAGTGTGGGGCGGGGCGGAGAATAATGAGAGTGATGGGGGTTGGAGAATAATGAGAGTGATGGGGGGGAGATAATGAGAGTGATGGGGGGGAGAATAATGAGAGTGATGGGGGGGGAATAATGAGAGTGATGGGGGGGGAGAATAATGAGAGTGATGGGGGGGACGAATACTGAGAGTGATGGGGGGGAGAATAATGAGAGTGATGGGGGGGGGAATAATGAGAGTGATGGGGGGGAGAGAGAATACTGAGAGTGATGGGGGGGAGAATAATGAGAGTGATGGGGGGGAGAATAATGAGAGTGATGGGGGGGGAGAATAATGAGAGTGATGGGGGGGGAGAATAATGAGAGTGATGGGGGGGGGAGAATAATGAGAGTGATGGGGGGCGAATAATGAGAGTGATGGGTGGGCGATAATGAGAGTGATGGGGGGGAGAGGAATAATGAGAGTGATGGGGGGAGAATAATGAGATTGATGGGGGGGAGATAATGAGAGTGATGGGGGGGGAGAATAATGAGAGTGATGGGGGGGAGAATAATGAGAGTGATGGGGGGGAGATAATGAGAGTGATGGGGGGAGAATAATGAGAGTGATGGGGGGAGAATAATGAGAGTGATGGGGGGGAGAATAATGAGAGTGATGGGGGGGAGAATAATGAGATGATGGGGGGGAGAAATAATGAGAGTGATGGGGGAGAAATAATGAGAGTGATGGGGGGGGGGGAATAATGAGGATGGGGGGGGGGGAAAAAATGAGAGTGATGGCGGGGGGGAGAAATATGAGAGTGATGGGGGGGAAATAATGAGAGTGATGGGGGGGAGAATAATGAGAGTGATGGGGGGGAGGAATAATGAGAGTGATGGGGGGGAGAATAATGAGAGTGATGGGGGGGGAGAATAATGAGAGTGATGGGGGGGAGAATAATGAGAGTGATGGGGGGGGGAGAATAAGAGTGATGGGGGGGAGAATAATGAGAGTGATGGGGGGGAGAATAATGAGAGTGATGGGGGGGGAGAATATGAGAGTGATGGGGGGGGGGAATAATGAGAGTGATGGGGGGAGGAGAATAATGAGAGTGATGGGGGGGAGAATAATGAGAGTGATGGGGGGGGGGGAGAAAATGAGAGTGATGGGGGGGGAGAATAATGAGAGTGATGGGGGGGAGAATAATGAGAGTGAGGGGGGGAGAATAATGAGAGTGATGGGGGGGAGAATAATGAGAGTTGATGGGGGGGAGAATAATGAGAGTGATGGGGGGGGAGGAATAATGAGAGTGATGGGGGGGAGAATAATGAGAGTGATGGGGGGGGGAGTGATGGGGGAATAATGAGAGTGATGGGGGGGGAGAATATGAGAGTGATGGGGGGGAGAATAATGAGAGTGATGGGGGGAGAATAATGAGAGTGAGGGGGGAGAATAATGAGAGTGATGGGGGGGAGAATAATGAGAGTGATGGGGGAGAATAATGAGAATGATGGGGGGGGAAATAATGAGAGTGATGGCGGGGGGGGGGAACTAATGAGGAGTGATGGCGGGGGGGGGAAATCATGAGAGTGATGGCGGGGAAATAATGAGAGTGATGGGGGGGAGAATAATGAGAGTGATGGGGGGAGAATAATGAGAGTGATGGGGGGAGAATAATGAGAGTGATGGGGGGGGAGAATAATGAGAGTGATGGGGGGGGAGAATAATGAGAGTGATGGGGGGGGAGAATAATGAGAGTGATGGGGGGGGAGAATAATGAGAGTGATGGGGGGGGAGAATAATGAGAGTGATGGGGGGGAGAATAATGAGAGTGATGGGGGGGAGAATAATGAGAGTGATGGCGGGGGGGAGAATAATGAGAGTGATGGCGGGAGGGGGGAAATAATGAGAGTGATGGGGAGGGGGAAATAATGAGAGTGATGGGGGGGGAAATAATGAGAGTGATGGGGGGGAAATAATGAGAGTGATGGGGGGGGGGAAATAATGAGAGTGATGGGGGGGGAATAATGAGAGTGACGAGGGAGGGGGGGGGGGGGGAGAGAGTGACAATGGAGTCCCCAGAGCCAGACTGCAGCCAGAGTCCAGATCATCTTATTGTCCTGGTGGTAAGTAGACAATGCAATATGTTTATTATTTAATTGTTTAGTTATTAATACTACATTAGAAACAAATTTTCTCAGCTGGACACCGGCCGACACTGCGCATGCGCTGGGAGCCTCACCAGCGGTTAGGGTAGGGAAAAAGCACTGGCCCGTACGTAAATTTTTCCCTTCCCTAACCGCTGGTGAGGCTCCCGGTGCATGCGCAGTGTCGGCCGGTGTTCAGCTGAAAACATCCATCCGATCACTGCGCCTGCGCATTGGCCCATAGTTTTTCCCTACCCTAACCGCCGGCGAGGCTCCTGGCGCATGCGCATTCTGCTGTGAAATTTCCCTAACCTGTCGTTGTGCGCCTGCGCGATGCTGCACACCTCCTCACGTCATGTCCGGTGCGACCGGAAGTGACGAGGGTAGGGAAATCTCACGAACTAGGGAAGTATAACATTACACCGGCCTTTGGGGTGTGAGGGCTGGTAACTACTTGGTTGGATAGTCAGCCAGCCTATGCCATGTTGCCAGCAACAAGCATTTTATTTTATTTTTTTGGAAGGGGGGGGCGCCACAAGGTTAGCTCGCACAGGGCGCCTGAACACCTAAGGCCGGCCCTGACTACAACCGTCTGTTGTCTGTCCCTCAGCCCCTGCCTAATCTATTCAACGATATGGGAGTCCAAGCCCAACGACTCTAATTTATTGATAAGCCTTCTATGTGGGACAGTATCAAAAGCCTTACTAAAGTCTAGATAAGCGATGTCTATTGCACCTCTGCCATCTATTATTTTAGTCACCCAATCAAAAAAATCAATAAGATTGGTTTGACATGACCTCCCTGAAGTAAACCCATGCTGTTTTTCATCTTTCAATCCATGGGATTTTAGATGTTCCACACTCCTCTCCTTAAGTAGGGTTTCCATTAATTTCCTCACTATTGATGTCAGGCTTACTGGCCTATAGTTGCCCGATTCCTCCCTAACACACCTGCCAGACCCCTACCATTCATGCGGAAAGATCTGCCTCTTCCTCTGCATGCAATTTTCTAAATGACTCTCTGCCCAAGTCCATAGAGAAGAGCAGTATTTGTGGAAGAAGGTGGATTGCACCCCTCAATCAGTATTTGGCAGAAACAGGTATATGGCACCCCTCAATCAGTATTTTGTTGAAGTAGGTGTATTGCACCCCTCATTCAGAATTTGGTGGAAGAAGGTATATAGCAATATCACCCCTCAACCTGTATTTAGAGGAAGAAGGCATATGGCACCTCTCAATCAGTATTTGGCGGAAAAAGGTGTATTGCACCCATCAATCAGTATTTGGTGGAAGAAGGTATAAAGCAATAGCACACCTCAATCAGTATTTAGCGGAAGAAGTTATATGGCACCCCTAAATCAGCATTTGGCGGAAATAGGTATATAGCACCCCTCAATCAGTATTTGGTGGAAAAGGTGTATGGCACTCCTCAATCAGTATTTAGTGGAAGAAGGTATATAGTAATAGCACCCTTCAGTCAGTATTTAGTGGAAGAAGGCATATGGCACCCCTCAATCACTATTTGACTGAAACAGGTATATAGCAACTCTCAATCAGTATTTGGCGGAAACAGGTATATGGCACCCCTAAATCAGTATTTTGTCGAAGCAGGTGTATCGCAGCCCTCAATCAGTATTTGGTGGAAAAAGGTATATGGCACCTCTCAATCAGTATTTGGCGGAAACAGGTATATAGCACCTCTCAATCAGTAGTTGGCGGAAACAGGTATAGGGTACCCCTCAATCAGTATTTTGTGGAAGCAGGTGTATTGCACCCCTTAATCGGCATTTATTGGAAGAAGGTACATAGCAATAGCACTCCTCAATCAGTATTTAGTGGAAGAAGGTATATGGCACCCCTCAATCAGTATTTGGCAGAAACAGGTATTTGGCACTCCTCAATCAGTATTTTGTGGAAGTAGGTGTATTGCACCCCTCAATCATGTAAAGATGTAGAAGGTCACGGCACTCCAAAAGCTTCCTTGTTCAATGTTCTTTATTGCACCAAAATGACAGCAGCAACGTTTCGACAATATAGTCTTTATCAAGCTACATAAAAGTTTACAAGTGACTCACTACATTTTATAAGGGTACATATCCATACCAATTAATCAGTGGGTGTGCTCCAAGTTACAAACCCTCCCCCTCACAGGTACAGACAATCATATAATCCGATGTCCATAATCAATTCACATTAACAACCACAGTGTATAATAATATAAGGCATACCATGTGTTCATACGAAAGCTCCCATTCTGTCATGAGTCCGTGGTGTTCGGCGTCTTCCGCATGTAACTGCGGCTGCGCGAGTGTCCCGACGAGATTCACATACATCACATGCCCGACTGAGCGGTCACATGATCAGTAACGTCCCTATTGGTCTCCTAACAGGTGACGCAACTAAGCGTCCGGTCACTGTCATGGTAACCTCAGGTCCTGCAGAAATAATGTATTGTACTGTGTGGACCTCTTTAATTATTGCTAATTCAGATGCATATATCTAAATATTCAGACGCTGATCACCACGGATGCACTGGCAGACGGGTACTATCAATTAATCAAAAATATGATTTCATTCAACAGCGACGAAGGAACCATTTCCTGCAGGGTGTCTAAAAAAACACACACACAGTCTTATCAACACTGCGGTTCGGTTCCTCACTGTGTACACATATAGCGGAGATGTGTAGCGCCACATGATACATTTTAAAGGAACCTTTTTATAAAGACTGGGGGCTGCTCCAAAAATGCAACCCTGTCAATCAAGTATTTTCTTAAAAGGGTTAATTTCAAATGGCATATTGGGTGGAATCCTGTGTATTCCACGGTATCGGGTAGTCAACCTCATACTCCCCTGGGGGATGTATCGGTATGACATACCTCGGGAATAATAAAGAATCAACCTGGACTGGGAATACTAGGGCCACAACCATTGACGCCCTCAGTCAAAGGGAGACCACAGATGTCAGCCCTTGCCTAGTCTGGGTCCAACTACAGAGTAGAAGACCCCTACCACGCTTATCCCCATTGTCTCCTGTGAATATAAAATAGTCTTATTATACTTTATATGAACAACACCCCGTGCCATTGAGCCTCAATATACTCGCATATATAGAGCAGCTCCCCAAGTAAAAGATCAGGGATTAGCAAATCCACCCATTATGTATGCAGTCCATATCCGCAACCTATACACAATGTGGAATCCAAACCTGACATACAAATAGTATGATAATATAATTATCCTGCTAGCTGGTTCCCAGGTCACTGTTTCCACAACACCTTGGTCATCCTTCCCCAAAATCTCACATGGCAGCCTTATCTGTTAGTGATAAATAAAAAGAGAGAAAAAGAAGATTTATTAATAATCTCAATACAATATAGGGTACTTCCACTTAAAAAAATTAATAATAAAAACCCAAATTTCACATCCCATTTGACGGCTTAAAAGAGGGAACCCACTTTGAACTCCCGATTGAGCCCCTTAGGCTCAATAGTGTCCAGTTCAAAGATCCATCTGAGTTCCAGTCGTTTCAATAGCCGTTCCCGATCACCACCTCTCTGTGGTAAGGGAACGCCATCGATAACCCTGAACCTCAATTGCGCAACATTGTGTCTACATCTGTAAAAATGCTCTGGGACCGGGAGTTCACCTTCCAAGTTTTCAGACGGATTCTCCATCTTTGTAAACAATTTCCGGATGGAGTACCTGTGCTGGTTAATCCTCAATTTGCAGGCCTGTGTGGTCTCACCCACATAGATGAGACCACACGGGCACTGCAATGTATAGATTACATAATCAGAGGAACAAGTGTAAAAACCTTTTATCTCATATTTCTTTCCAGTTTGAGGGTGGAAAAAAGTTTCTCCCTTCAGTACATTATTGCAGTTGCAGCAATTGAGGCAGGGATAGCAACCCTTTCTGGAGATGCGTGACTTGTCAGGCCTCTGCAGAAAAGAGTGTACTAACTGATCCCCCATAGAGCTTTTGGAGTGCCGTGACCTTCTTCATCTTTACATGGTATTTTGGGGGTCTCTGAGGCCAAGACCTGACGCCACGAGCACCGCCGCAAAACCTTTTGAGTTGATCCAAGTAAGTGGTGCTGTCCTACCACCTATTTTTCCTGCACCCCTCAATCAATATTTGGTGGAAGAAGGTATATAGCAATAGCACCCCTCAATCAGTATTTAGTGGAATAAGGTATATGACACCTCTTAATCAGTATTTGGCAGAAAATTGTGTATAGCACCCCTCAGTCAGTATTTGGCAGAAACTGGTATATAGCACCCCTAATCAGGATTTTGTGGAAGAAGTCATATGGCACTTCTCATTCAGTATTTAGTGGAAGAAGGTATATAGCAATATCACCCCTCAATCAGTATTTAGAGGAAGAAGGTATATGGCACCCCTCAAACAGTATTTGGTGGAAAAAGGTGTATTGCACCCATCAATCAGTATTTGGTGGAAGAAGGTATATAGCAATAGAACCCCTCAATCAGTATTTGGTGGAAGAAGGTATATAGCAATAGAACCCCTCAATCAGTATTTAGTGGAAGAAGGTATATAGCAATAGCACCCCTCAATTAGTATTCAGTGGAAGAAGGTATATGGCACCCCTCAATCAGTATTTGGCAGAAACAGGTATATAGCACCCCTCAATCAGTATTTGGTGGAAAAGGTGTATGGCACCCCTCAATCAGTATTTGGTGGAAGAAGGTATATAGCAATAGCACCCCTCAATCAGTATTTGACTGAAACAGGTATATAGCACCCCTCAATCAGTATTTGGCAGAAACAGGTATATGGCACCCTTGAATCAGTATTTTGTAGAAGCAGGTGTATCGCAGCCCTCAATCAGTATTTGGTGGAAGAAGGTATATAGCACCTCTCAATCAGTATTTGGCGGAAAATGGTGTATAGCACCCCTCAGTCAGTATTTGGTGGAAACTGGTAATTAGCACCACTCAATCAGTATTTGGTGGAAACAGGTACATAGCACCCCTCAATCAGGATTTTTTGGAAGAAGGTATATCGCAGCCCTCAACTGCTGCACAATACAAATGCACTATAATATACTTTCTATGTTAGAAAGTATATTATAAGTATTTCACACCCCTCTATATCACACCTATCGATAGCACACCTATACCAGTTCTTAAAAGGACTTTTGTGGCCCTATTAGCTAGCGTTTGGTGTCCCTAACAGTCCCTGCTCCAAAATGCAACCTCTTCCTACACTGGCAAAACACATAATGTAAAATGGCTGCCAGATCGGATTCTGTTATAGGGTTGGGGGTGTGTCCATGTGCTGAAACATCTCAATTGGCTGTCCTGTTCCACCTGATGGATGTGTCATGGGTCAAAGTTCTGCGCTATGCAAAAAAATATGGTGCGTGCGAATATCGCCATATGTTTGACGAATCGCAAACGAGCAAAGTTCGCCACAAAATGACTGCCGGGCGAACCGCAAGGCCATCTCTAGCTGTGTGGCACCATTAAAGTGAGCCGTATGACCTCTATTCCCAGGCCTACATACAAGGTCCATGCACACAGCTCCACTTAGGCCTTTTTTTTTTAAATGACTTCTTTGGTGACTTACTTTTTTCATTAGAACCAGAGTCCAAGTGTTAGAGACATAATATGGTCTAAAATGGGCCAATGAGAAACATTGACAAGTAGGTTTTCATTCTTAATAAGATCTCCAGTTTAGTTTCTGTTTTTTTCTAAAATATTAGCCATGGCCAGATAACTTTCTTCAGTATATAACTACATTCTGGGATGTTTAGTGGTTTTACAATAATTGTAAAATTATGTTTACTACCTGAAATGATGAGAAAATGTCAGAGCTAGTCTCAAGGTTGAGTTGTAACTTCTTCCTTCAAAATCACATATATGTACATCTTAGGAGTTAGGACATGAAGATCTTTCATGTCCTCCAACAATGGATACCTTCCACTTCCTTTCCCTTATTACCATATAAATCATAGTATTTTCAGCTCCTGATATGCAATAAAAGGGGTTATCCAACACTAACAAATGCCCCCCCCCCCATATGCCGGGTCCCTCACACTAATTCTACTTACCTGGCTCCCCACTCTCTGCGTTGCTCCTGGTCCCCGCACGGCCTCCGCTGCTTCTCCCCGTGCGCGGATAAAAACATTCGGTGTCGGGGGGGTAGCCAATGGCAGGCGGTGATGGGGACTAGCCTTGGAGACATGTACTAAAGTCTCCAAGCCACACATGACCCAGCAGTGACCTGCCGCTGGAGACACATCACCTCTGAGGCCAGTCATTGGATACAGAGGCTCAGGTAACTCTGTCCATGTGGCGTTGAGAGCTCAGGAGCCTCAGAGCAGGAACGGAGTGGGGTTGGGAGAGCACTGGGGGAGATTTAAGAAAAAATCCCATACAATCTCATTAAGGGTACAGGCACACGTTGCGTCCTTTTTAGGAGGCGGCCAATGACCGTGCAATTTTGCTACTAAAACTGGCCAATGCATGTTTGATTTTACATGGATGCCGCAGTGTGTCCATACCCTAACAATACAGATAATGCATGTGATCGTTCAAGTATTTTATACTTTTTAATTTAGTTTAGCCTAAGTAATGCTACATGGTAAATAGAATTAATTAATTTGATTGATAGAAATAATGAGGAAATTGTAAATTGAAACCTTTGTACGTATCACACTCGTAAATATCTGAATTTTCTGTGTTTTGTATGTTATAAAGATTAACTAGTACCACGCCAGGACATTTTACTGTGTCAATATATCTAGCAGCGAGGGGTTAATCTGCCAACACATCAGGCTCAGCGAGAGACCCTCAGAGCTGTTGATAATCAAAACCATTTTAGGGCTGGATATTCAATCCCTCTGGGAGCAGGCCTTTAATAGCCTGCAGTAGACCCAGTCATTTGCATTAATACCATATGTTGAATCCTGATTTAGATAGAAAGGAAGGGGTGAAAGGGCTTAAAAACTCATTGGAATGATTCCCGGCACGAAGCTCAGAGCTGTAACGTATATACTTTCATAGTCAGCGCAACTACTCTTAAGATATACAAGTGGGTATACTTAGAGCCACTCTACATACAGACCAATGAGCAACACACTTACAGGGATGGAATTTTTGGGGAGCTCTAGTGGATGTGCTTTTTTTATCAGAAAATGTGTTTTTTCAGATGTATTTAGTATTATTCCGAGGCGTACTGGGTGTTGTATACAGTAGCAGTAAGGTTCTTATCTGCTGACACATTCTATGTTTCTAAGATGACATTCTCACAGGAGAAGTGAGTTTGGTCAAGCTGTAATGTATTTTAGCCTCATTTATCACAGCCAAGTTTAAAACAAATGTGTAACTTAGTGACAGATATGAGGAACTGCTCAAAGAAGGCATAAAAAGGAATCCAAACAAACAATTGCAAATACATCAACAACCCCCTCCAATTTCATTGCCGCAAAATATTAATATATTTGGGCTGTAGTTATCAAACAGAGCATTTTTTACCATTTTTCCTTTTTCCTGTGGCATTTAAAAAAAAAAAAATTAATTATTAATTTCTGTATGGGCAACTCCCATAGAAAGGCTTAACGGAAAACAGCAAAAAAAAAATACCATACCTCAGTTATACTGCATTTTGACGAGAAATAAACATTCAATGCAAAATAAAAAACACCATGCAAGAAAAGCAACCACCAAGGGCCTGTTCACATGTCTCTTCTTGGCACGGTATCTGGCCTGACAACCCTGTCCATTTGCAGTTTATCTCCATTCAATGGGGCTCGAACGGTTCAGTGACATCCAACATGAAAAACTGCAGCAGAGATAAAATCCCCAGTCTGCACGTAGCCTAAACATAGCAAAAACATCAAAAATTTATGAATTTATTAAGAAATTAAAGGGATTATCCCATGATGCAAAACATGAAAATTAGAAATCATATAGTGCATGGCAATCTCTTTCTAACAAAGCTAGAACCAGCCCTGTACCTCACATGGATCCAGAGATCTCCACATTCATTGCTTCAGTTGCCCTGCTAGATTTATTTCCAGCTAGCAGCTCACGGAGCGTGTCCTTCTCTCCTAGTAGCTATCACAGCTTCTAACAGAAGATAGGGCTGGTGGCAGTTGGAGGATAGAACTGAGCATGTGCGTCCACTTCCAACTTCTGGCTGTACAAGTACTAGAAAATCTAATCTAAGCCAGTTTATAGCTGCTTCTGGCCTAAATTATAGTATATTTGCTGGAGGCCACCCCCCCTCCAAGCCCCAATTACTCAGAAAAATGGCAAGAGAGATAAAAAACTGCTAAAAGTCACAAATGTCTGCTTAAATTAGGCTAGCGATAAAATTTGTAGGACAGTTTTCTGTCATAAAGCCATCGATAATTTGCTCCCTGTGTGTGAAACCAGCCTAACACTAGCTTTCTGGCATAATTGCATTACAATTAACTGTATTTTCTAGACCATTCTTCTCAGGTCTTATACACAAATGTAAATTACAGGTCAATTTTGTACAGAACCATAGGAGTAAAAACATATGTAGGGTCCAGAGTGTGGCCGAGGTGTGACCCTGATGGAGCCGAAATCCATGTCAACATGCAGTTTACCATTAACAATCAGTTTGAAAACGGTGCCGATTTGCAGTAAAGGTATTGTTTTTGGCTGCATGCTGGCCACAATCTCTGTCTGTACATTTATAGAAGCAACCACATAGCATCGGACTGAAATCACTTGGGCCCAACAGAGGAAATTATTCTGAGGGGCCAACCTCTGCATTTACAGGACCTTAAAGGCTCTGTTTTATTAGGGGTCCATTATTGTCAAAGCTTGGGCCCACCAGAGGATTCCTCTGGTACTCTGATGGGTCAGTCTAACCCTTGAAGATCCTCTGGTACTCTGGTGGGTCATTCCGATTCTTGAAGATCCTCTGGTACTCTGGTGGGTCAGTCCAATCCTACGATCACAGATGTTCATGGGGTCTTTACTGCACATCCATATGAATCCAAATATAAAAATCATGTTTTACATTTGTGTTTTTCACGTGCTTGAAATCTAAGGGTTCATTCACACATACCTAATTTTCATGCTTTTTAGCCGTCAGGGTAACTTACTGCAGGTGACACAAACATGTGGCCAACGGGACCAGGCCATTTTCCATTTTTTACTCCCAGCCTTTCCAGAGCCAGAATTTTTATTTATTTTTTCAATTCACATAGCCATATAAGGGCTTGTTGTAATTTCTAATGGGACCATTTAATATGGCATATGATGAAGTGGAGAGCTGGAAAAAAAATCCAAATAGTGTGGAATTGGGAAAAAAAACACAATTGCCACAGTTCTATGGGTTTTTGTTTTATGGTGTTCCCTATGCAGTAAAACTGAACCGATACTTTAATTCCCCGGGTTATTAAGATTATGATGAAATCACATTGCATAATAGAAACCTTGAAAAAAAATATTTTTTTCTTTTCATCGCCATATTCTGACACCTATATCTTTTTTTTGTAGTTATGTGTACAGAGCTGTGTGAGGAGTCATATTTTTGCGGGGTGATCTGTACTTTTCATTGACACCATTTTGGAGTATGCATGACTTTTTATTCAAATTATTTTGTGGGAAGTGAAGAGATATAAAAAACGGCAAGTTGGCCAATTAGATTTTTATTGCAATATGAGATAAATATTTTCATATTTTTAATAGTACGGGCGTTTTCACACGGGGAAATGCCTATGATGTTTATTTTTTTATTGTTTATGTATTTTTAGTTTAGTTTTAGGACCACAAAACGCAGCACAATTGTTGGAATGTAGTCTAAGGGTCTCTAAAAATTTGGGGTCTAATCTGTGGTCTGTGTAAATTGGGGTCTGATTTGGGGTCTGACCCGGGGTCTGTGTAAATTTAGCATCTGATCTGGGGGTCTGATCTGAGGTCTGTGTAAATCTGGGGTCTGATCTGAGGTATATACACATTTGTGGTCTATATACATTTGGGGTGTGATCTGGGGTCTGTGTAAATTTAGCATCTGATTTGGGGTCTGTATAAATTTGGCATCTGATCTGAGGTCTGTGTAAATCTGGGGTCAGATCTGAGGTCTGTATGAATTTGAGGTCTGACCTGAAGTCTGTATTTATTTGGGGTCTGATCTGGGGTCTGTACGAATATGGGGGCTGATTTGGAGTTTGTATAAATTTGTTGGCATATATGGGGTCTGTATGAATTCTGGAGCCTACTTCATTTATAGACGCGTTTCTTGCAGATTGGAGGCAGACCCATTAATCTCAATAAACAGAGCATGTCCTATTCTTGCCCATTTTGCAGACAAGGATAGGACCTTTCTGCAGGCGTAAAAAATAAATAAAAAGCATGCCTTCTGCCGCTATCCCTGTTTTGCAGATCCGCAATTTGCCAACCGCAAAACACTTATGGCCGTGGGCATGAGCCCTAACTAACATGAGTATACCTAGATTTTGAAGTAAATTGCACCTAGCTGAACAAAAGGGTGTGACTTAATGGAAATGGGCCTAATGCGCAATATTCTGCACAAAAATAGTGCTAAAATTCGGGATTAAGATTATTTCTCAATAGATTCTATAAAGTTATACATAAATATCTGGCCATGTACAAAATGTATCATCCCTTTTTTGTCTTCTTTCTGAATTCTAGCTAAATTTTGTAGATAAATCTTCCCCATTAAAGAGAAGCATCTATTAGAAACGGGAATTTGGGGGTACCAAACACCCCTTCTACAGTCCAGTGGAATCCCTCTAGAGGTCAGTTGTTCCGAATGTCTCAGTTGCTGAGCGCTCCCTACCCGCGGCTTCCTTCCTTCATATTGTTTGTATAAGCAGTAATTCCCTATCTGTATTGGCACAGTCATCTCATTATTGGAAATGCAGCAGGTGTAAGGATGATGATGTGTGCTCCCCAGAATCAAGCATCATAACTTGCCTTGGGTTAACTCATCGTGTGTGTCCTCTGAGATAAGTAGCGAGTGACATTAATTGCCACTTTCTAATTATCAGGTCAGCCAGCATTAACACGTGTGGCTTCAATATCCTGGGCTCACAATGCTGTGGATTATGATAATGGACGACACATGCTACATCTATGGTAATGTGCAGCAGCAACATCTGTGATAAGTCAGAGACTCTTCTCTAGAGCGGATTTACCACCTGATCGACGAACAAGAATAAGAGTTTCCTCTGCTGAGAAAACGAAAGCTGTGCTGTGAATGGTAATGTGCGCTCAGAAAACCCAGCTGTATGGTAGGAGATGTGTCCTGCAAATGTAGAGATAAGTTTATTCCCCGCTCAGTTCCAAAGGATCCTTAGGCTACTTTCACACTAGAGTTTTTACTGGATTCGGCAGGGTTCAGCAAAAACACTTCCATTACTGATAATGCAACCGTCTGTATCCGTTCTGAACGGATCCGGTTGTATTATCTTTAACATAGCAATGACGGATCTGTCATGAACTCCATTGAAAGTCAATGGGGGACGGATCCGTTTTCTATTGTGTCAGATTGCATCAGAGTTAAACGGATCTGTCCCCATTGACGGATCCATCTTGCTCCGCATCCCATGACGGAAAGAAAACCGCAGCTTGCTGTGGTTTGCTCTCCGCTATGGGAATGCAACCTAACAGAACGGAATGCTTTTTGGAGCGTTCCATTCTGTTCAGGATACATTTTGTCTCCACTGACAATGAATGGGAACAAAACGGAAGCGTTTTTCTTCCGGTATTGAGACCCTATGACGGATCTCAATACCGGAAAATAGAAACGCTAGTGTGTAAGAATCAAGGCCATTATCATGACTTGTGTAGTAATAATTATATTTAAAGGAGTCTTCTGAGATTTTAATACTGATGACCTATCGTCTGGATAGGCCATCAGTATCTGATCAGTGGGGTCTGACACCAGGAGCCCTCACCAATCAGCAGTAGCGCCGCGGCCTTTTCACTGCTTTTCTTAGGCCAAGTGACGTCAAGTTCATCGGTCATGTGGCCTAGGCGCAGTGAATGGGGCTGAGCGCAATACCAAGCACAGCCGCTAAACAATGTACGCGCTGTGATTGGTGAGCGCGGAGAAGGCTGCGGAGCTCACAGGAGCATCGGTGCCTTCTCGAACAGATGATCGGCAGGGGTCATGGTTGTCAGATGCAGATAATAGGTTATCAGTATTATAATCTCGGAAAACCCTTATAATAAGTGTATTTTAGAGAACTCAAGAAATCTCTATAAAGGCCCTTGTACACATTATTGTTGGCCGCTAAATCCTACCTGCAGGCCCGACTGACAAACTCATGACTACAGATTTCACTTCCCTACTACCTCACTCTGTTAGTCAGATCAGAGAACTGATGCAATGTGCTCCTGCATGGAGAACCAGGGGCATAACTATAGAGGATGCACAGCTTCCAGATCCATTAGGGCCTTAGAGGCTAAGGGGGCCCATCAGCTCCTCTGTCACATAAGGGATTTACAGTGTCTTGTTGTTGTTTTTTTTATCATCTCTTTGACATATCCGTTTATTATGTTTAGTCTTTATTACCCCCTTTATGATTGTGCTGTAATATCACTATTTTTGGCATGTACTGTGACATCACTGTATTCAATAGGTTTTTACTATGACTTCATCGTGTGCATTATCTGTATATTGATGTAGAGTTTACTTCCTTCTGCTGTGATATCAGCCGTCCTCACTATAGTTATTAGCACTGTTTTGTGGTATCACTGCAGGGGCGGACAGGGAACTTAAAGTGGCCCTGGAAAAAAATACTAAAAGTGGCTCAGTTTTGTAGTTAGGCCCAAGTTGATGGAAGGCAGGGCCAGCAATACCATATTCTGGCACATTATATCACCCCAACACAGCCAAATACCACAGTCCATCACAAAATACATCCTCAGAAAATTCCACCGGCTGACCATGAGGAGGACCCAGGTGCCCCGCTGGGCATCAGCCCACCGGTAAATTTCCCTGTAAGGTCTATGGCCAGTCCACCACTGTATCACTGTGTGCATTATTTCTAAATTGAGGCATCATTAAGCTAACACTTTTTTACGGTGTCTATTATGTATGTACTGTGACATCTTTGTGTTCAGGAACTTTGAACTATGATATAGTGTTTATTATCCCTCTTATTATTCCTGTTGCAACATTACTGTTCTTCTTAGCCATTAGCTATGATATCACTAGATTTATTTTCTCTTTTCTTTCACATTATCCTTGTTCTGTGACATCACTGTGTGCATTATTTCCAAACTGTTGCATCATTTTAAGCAGTTTAGAGTAAGGTAGCATCCTCTGTCTCCCATCGGCACCCCGTAAATGAGAGCGTGGGGTGCCAATGTCTTTGCATGCCAACCTGCAGTATATCGCTATCACCCCGCATCTCTCTGGCACAACCTGCTGGTGACAGTCAATATTAACAGTAGATTACACTGTACTACATAGTAGTTAAATAAAGCAGTTTAATAAAGTTTTATTAAATAAATAAAAAAATCTCCACGTTCAAAAATATAATTTTTTTCCATTGAAGTTCAGTTGTTTGTTATCACCACATCTGTAATAACCCACACTGCACAATAATCATGTAATTTATCCTGTATGGTGAACACCATAAAAAATTTAAAATAATTCTGGATTTGCTGTATTTGCTTATTTGCCAAATAAATGTATTAAAAAAGCAATCAAAAAGTGTTATATACCCTTAAATGATACCAATGAAAACTACAAGATGTCCCACAAAAATCAAGCCCTCACACCGCTCTGTGGAAGGAAAACTAAAAAAGTTATGGGTCTTGGGATGCGGCAATGCTGAAACCTTTTTTTTAAAGGCGGTTTTATTGTGCAAGTTGTAAAAAGAATTTTTTATATATTTGGTATTGCTGTAATCTTACTGACCCAGAAAATAAATGTTAGAATGTTATTTATGCTGAAAAATGAATGCCACAATAATAAAAGTTAATCAAAGTTATGTGTAGCCCGCAATGGTGCCATTAAAAACTACAACTTGTCCTGCAAAAAACAAGCCCTCATATGACTACATGAACATAAAAATAAGAAAGGTATAGCTCTTGGAATGCAACGATGAATATATGGAAAAAATGGTTTGGTCACTAAGGCCCAAAACAGGCTGGTCACTAAGGGGTTAAAGGGGTTCTGCACTTTCATTTAACTGATGATCTATCCTCTGGATAGATCATCAGCTTCTGATCGGCGGGGGTCCGACACCCGGGACCCCCGGCGATCAGCTGTTTCAGAAGGCAGCGGCACTCCAGCAGCGCCGCGGCCTTCTCACTGTTTACGTGAGAAGAGCTTAGTACTGTGACAGGAGTTTACTAAGTGGCACAACAAGGGACTCAGGCATAACTTTGGTTTTCAGCTGCAGAAATGACGTTGGCCCACTGACGTCACAACTAGTATCAACTAGGGTGGGCGGGGCTAAGCTCTGCACTTGAATGGAGCTTAGCCCTGCCCACGCTAGTTGATACTTGTCGTGATGTCAGTGGGCCGACGTCATTTCTGCAGCTGAAAACCAAAGTTATGCCTGAGTCCCTTGTTGTGCCACTTAGTAAACTCCTGTCACAGTACTAAGCTCTGCTCCATCATCTAACTAAGCTCCACACCATCATTCCAATAAGTTCAGCCCCCGTCAACCCAGTAAGCTCCACTCTCAGTTTAGCAGTTTTGCTCGGGCACTTCTGCTACTGCGCTACAGCTAGGAATGGTACCCCTCAACCCGAGTTTCTGTGCAGTTAAACTGGCTGTACAGACATTATGTGCACCCCTCATTTTTTCTTTTTAGCCCTCTGTTTGTGAACAGCAGAGCCCCCTGATCTTTGGGGTCAGAAGCATAGGCTTGGTTTATGTGGTGGTAAAGTCTGCCACTGGACATGACACAGGAAAATAAGATTAAGTTCCACTGGGTACAGAGACATATGCAGTGAAATTGATATGTTAGCACTATATAAATAATGGAGTCTTTGCATTATTATACTTACATTATTTTTTTTTTTATTACTATGGTGGTTTTTAATAGATACAGTCGTGTAGTTCTTTTTTTTACCTCATGTACATGTCATGGTCTCTCCCATGACAGAGGTGAGAAGATCGGAGAGACTGGCGGTACGTGAGGGTATCTCATAGCCTCTCTGTTTTCTTCTTGCAGTATTGTTGTTCGGTAATGACCACACCTTTTTGCAGGTGCAGATTGTAGTCATTACTGCTTACCATGCAGTTGATATTTCCTGCTGGAGTTGGTTGAACTGGTGTGTTGTTCCTTTGGATCTCCTGCTCCTCCCTTCTTCTTGAAGCTAAGTGCATTTTATTTTGCATTTTGTTGTTCGCTTGTGTGTGTTGTTGTCTAGGCTTCAGGGAGATGCTGGTTCCTTCATCTGGGAAGGAACCAGTAGTCTCATTCCCTGCCACCACTCCTAGGGCCTTCCACGGTCATCAGGGCTAAGGTTACGGTGTATGAGTATTTCCACCTTCAGGGTCTACTCATACTGGCAGGAGTCAGGGAGAGGTCTAGGGATTCCTAGGAGGTCACAATCCCTCTCCCTCTCCATAGAGCAGACAGCACATCGGCCTATGTGCAGTGATATTCAGTGTAGGCCTCGGCCTCCATCATGTTTGTGCACAAAATGTCCATAAAATACAAATATCCCAGAGCCAGAAAAGAGTTAATCATTCAATTTATGTCTGGCCCAGCTTCACACAGGTTCAATGTCTGTTCTGAATAGAGACTTCAATTTTCTGCTGTACCTGCATCTCCACGGAAATCTGCTGATTCTACTAATTTGATGCATTGGTCACAGCTGGCCGCATGTAAAATCCTCTCTCACAAAGCAACTATTAATGTTTCACTGGCCACTGTAATTCATATCGACTAAGCGACCAAAGCCTTCCTGCCCTTTGCGAAGAAGCTGAGCGCTATATTGTTATGTATTTTATGTCTGGGTTGTGTTAAACAATTTATACGTCTAGAAAGTAATTTAGCTATCCATCCAGTGTGAGAGGTAGTCAAAATGTTTAATTGAAGGGTTTTATGGAGAAGGCTGTAATAACTAGACAATATGAAGAATTTTCGTATTTATTTTTTATGTCGCCAAGGAAGATTGTGCATCAGATATAGGATAGTGAGCCCATTAAACAGCTGACAGATATGGTTCCCAATTTTCATGGTGATAATTTGAGCATCCTGCATCCCTGAGGATCAGCTGTTCCCGAGTAGCTCAGTCGCTGGAAGTCATCACTAGAACCACAAAGGTCCATCCATTTGAATTGAATTGGAGCAGCACTGCAGTAACCAACTTTGTCCACTACATAATGGATGGAGCTGTGGAGTCCCAGCACCAACTCCACAATGGAGCTACAAGGTAACAGCTGATTGGCAGGGATGCGTAATGGACTGTCAATAGTAAAATCCTAGAATATCACTTTAAGAGAGTGACCACAAGCCTCTGGCCGTAAAGGTCCCAGTATCCCTTTAACTACAACACTCGTTTAACTCTAAGCCTCCAAAAATACAAAGTGGAGAGTGATTTAATGAATTAAATTAATGCAGAGAGAGCAGGCCTGTGGGCACAAAGAGAGGTATCATAAAGGGCAGCTTCAGTATATAATTCAGTATGTGGATCCGGCCTGAATTATTTGAGGCACAGAGGAGTCATATAGAGTAGGTTCCCATCCAGAAAGAGAGCACCTTGCCATGGTGGATGGACACAAATTATTTTAATCAAAAAATATTTACCTCACATTCATTATATACATGGTGACCTGGGCACTGCTGGACGCAAATGTAATGGTCTTCTGTTTACAGTTTTATTTTTAAAACTTAACTTTTATTTTTAGGTTTTTATAGAATATAGTCCCTGAGTGTTCCTTAATGAAAAGAAAAAAGAAGGGTGTATGATGACACCAGGGATGTGAATAAGTGTGTTGCGACGTCTTTGATGCATACAAAAACAAATGTGCACAGCAGCACTTTACAGGCAACCAATGGTCCTACCATATAAGTCAGGAACCTCTTGTCACCTCAAATGTTCAGTAGCTTGAATAAGCTGAAATAAAGAGCGGTTATACCTGGACGAATGGTGTTGGTTAGAGTATGGACCCTAGACAGCCCTAATATAGCGGTGCTGGCTCAGCCCTAACGTCCTAACACGGAGCACCCGTTCTAATAAGAACGACCCCGTCCGGAACCTTGCCCTTAATTGCTACTTGGCCCTATTGTGCCCTAGTGTAGCTAATCCCTACACGCATGTTTCGTTTACAGTACTCGTCAGGGGATTTTAGGCATATACAATCGGGCAATATATTGAAACCTATAGTGTTTACTTTTTGTCACCAGTCAACACATATAGATATATTTATACACAGTTGTTATTAACTGTGTATGACACACGTGGTACCTTGGCAGCGGAGGCCCTTTGTCCAGGCTCCACTGGCGTACCTGGGCGCGATTCTGCCTAGCGTTGTTCTGGCAGTCTGTGGGATCCAACCTGGATGATGTTTGGGTTCGGGTCCTGGAACTCAGCGATGTGTCAGGAGGCCGTGATGTGACCTGTTATCCTGTTCCCGCTGGCTCCTATTTGAACATCCTCTAGCCTCAAATTGAGGCTTGAGACGCAGCGCGATGACGTCAGACGCTCGTGCGGCGTCGTCGCGCATGCGCCAGTGTTTAGTGAATACACTTAGCCTTTCGATATGAGGCTACTACTATGCGCCGCAACGGTGACGTCAGCGGAGCTGCCAACGTCATCGCGCATGCGCAGATGGTGCTGTAGGTAAACAGCAGCAAGTCCATTGACGTGATCAAGGATAAGTACGTCATTTTTGGTGGCCGAGTGTTGGGGAATGAGCCCAGGACCTTGTTATTATTGGTGGCCATTAGTTTACATCGTTGCCTGGTTACCGGGACATCGTCAGGCAGCCTTGATATGTAGTTACCGTCTATAGCGAAATACGGTTATATTAATTAGAGTGGCATTTTTTGCAGTCTTATCGCAATAAAATCGATATATATTTTCTGGTTGGTTTGTATTGAACACGGGTGCATGTGGAGGCATATAAACAGTTAAATGCTGCTCTTTATTTACACGATTGCGCTCTTTATACACTGTATTATAAATCTATAAGATATATGTAATAGGGGATTTTTTGGAAGAAGGGTGCCTGCTGGTTGTGCTGACTCTTCTAAATCCCAGAGATATTTTTATTAACTGGGGTTAGATCAAGATATAGCCTCTTAAAGGTACAGGCCTATTCTTACCTACTAGGGGCACTATAGGCTATACTGCTTTATAAAGGGACGACCAATAGTATCAGGGATAGGGAGCATATGTCAGAACTTGGGTAAATATGTGGATCAAATACTATTACCCTTCGTTACCTCTCTGCCCTCTTACACACGTGATAGTATGGACCTCCTAAAAAGGATAGACGGTATCACACTAGATCAACAATCCCTCTTAGCAAGTATAGATGTGGAGGCTCTGTACTCATCTATACCGCATGAGGCAGGCCTCCAAGCAGTGGAGTACTATCTGAATATGAGAGGTCAACAATTTGGGGAGCACAATCAGTTTGTCCTTAAACTCCTCAAATTCATTCTGACACACAACGTATTTGTCTTTAACGGAAAGTGGTACCACCAGCTCAGGGGCACCGCGATGGGATGCTCTTGTGCGCCATCGTACGCAAACTTGCTCCTGGGCTGGTGGGAGACCAATATTGTGTTCAGTGAGGAGATGTCGTCATGTACCGGGCCCATTGTACTGTGGGCCCGGTACATAGATGACATATTTATCATCTGGAATGCCTCGGGATCAGCATTCACAACATTTGTGGGCAAACTGAACGACAACATCCTGGGCCTCCACTTTACATATGAGACTAATCAAAATACACTACCTTTCCTTGATATAAGGATCCAGAGAAATGACTGTGAGGAACTCACCACCACAATATTCCGTAAACCTACAGCAACAAATTCTGTATTACACTGGAGCAGTAGCCACCCTCTACCTCTAAAGAGAGGAATACCAAGAGGGCAATATTTACGTCTGAGACGCAACTGCTCCAACAAAACAGAATTTGTGAAACAAGCAGGGATTTTGAGGAACAGATTCCTCTCTAGGGGCTATCCAGATGGAGTACTAAGGTCAGCATACCAACAGGCTATGAGATCCTCACGGACGGAACTCCTGGTACCCAAAATTAAGCCAACAGACACCAATCCAAAGACAAGAATCATTGGCACGTTTGATGAGGCAGCCAATGATGTGAGAAGTATTCTTCAGAAACATTGGCCGATCCTGATGATGGATCCAGATATTAAAGAGAAGATCTTCGATTACCCACAGATCACCTTCCGAAGAGGACGCAGCCTAAAGGATATGCTGGTACACAGCCATCATAAAACAACAGCAAAAGGAACATGGCTAGACAGAAGACCACAAGGGTGCTTCAAATGTAGCGGATGCATTGCATGCAACACAATAGAAACAGGTAAAACCTTTGTGAGCATCAACCTGGGAAAAACCTTTAAAATCAACGACTTTATAAACTGTCGGACTAGAGGTGTCATTTACAGACTCACATGTGACTGCCCCCTGGAATATATCGGTAAAACAAAACGAGAATTACGCAGACGACTGGGAGAACACCTCGGGGATATCAGCAATAAAAGGGACACAGTCGTGTCACGACATGTGCATGAATATCATCAGGGAAACCCACGAAGCATTAAAGCCATGGGCATTGAGGCAATCACACAACCACTACGTGGAGGAGACTGGGATCGAACTCTCCTACAACATGAAGCACGCTGGATCCACATACTGCGTACAGAAGCACCAAAGGGCCTTAATGAACAACTCTGCTTCGCTTGCTTTATCTGAGGTTTGCCTGGGCCTCCTGAAAATATGAGAGGGGAAACCCACTTACATAGGATACCTAGACTCAGCTACCTAAGTGTCATATGCCCTAATATAGACCCACACAAGCTTGGGCTAGGGATACTAACATAGACCAAGAGCGTCAAAGTATTAACTCTTGTCATCCCATAATGTTCATATAACCTAACATAAAAGAATACTGATCACTCCGGTGAGCAGACAAAAACGGAATAAGGCTATGGCCTACATCTATGAATAATCCTATCAAAAAAACTGTATATATTGACCAATTATATCATAGATTTCTTTTAATTGAGAAGGACTATAAACCATGCTTCAGGCTTTTGCTTATAAAGGATAAACATCCTGATGCATGCCTAGCTAATAACAATATCTCGTGGATGCAGATAAAGCAGTATAGCCTATAGTGCCCCTAGTAGGTAAGAATAGGCCTGTACCTTTAAGAGGCTATATCTTGATCTAACCCCAGTTAATAAAAATATCTCTGGGATTTAGAAGAGTCAGCACAACCAGCAGGCACCCTTCTTCCAAAAAATCCCCTATTACATATATCTTATAGATTTATAATACAGTGTATAAAGAGCGCAATCGTGTAAATAAAGAGCAGCATTTAACTGTTTATATGCCTCCACATGCACCCGTGTTCAATACAAACCAACCAGAAAATATATATCGATTTTATTGCGATAAGACTGCAAAAAATGCCACTCTAATTAATATAACCGTATTTCGCTATAGACGGTAACTACATATCAAGGCTGCCTGACGATGTCCCGGTAACCAGGCAACGATGTAAACTAATGGCCGCCAATAATAACAAGGTCCTGGGCTCATTCCCCAACACTCGGCCACCAAAAATGACGTACTTATCCTTGATCACGTCAATGGACTTGCTGCTGTTTACCTACAGCACCATCTGCGCATGCGCGATGACGTTGGCAGCTCCGCTGACGTCACCGTTGCGGCGCATAGTAGTAGCCTCATATCGAAAGGCTAAGTGTATTCACTAAACACTGGCGCATGCGCGACGACGCCGCACGAGCGTCTGACGTCATCGCGCTGCGTCTCAAGCCTCAATTTGAGGCTAGAGGATGTTCAAATAGGAGCCAGCGGGAACAGGATAACAGGTCACATCACGGCCTCCTGACACATCGCTGAGTTCCAGGACCCGAACCCAAACATCATCCAGGTTGGATCCCACAGACTGCCAGAACAACGCTAGGCAGAATCGCGCCCAGGTACGCCAGTGGAGCCTGGACAAAGGGCCTCCGCTGCCAAGGTACCACGTGTGTCATACACAGTTAATAACAACTGTGTATAAATATATCTATATGTGTTGACTGGTGACAAAAAGTAAACACTATAGGTTTCAATATATTGCCCGATTGTATATGCCTAAAATCCCCTGACGAGTACTGTAAACGAAACATGCGTGTAGGGATTAGCTACACTAGGGCACAATAGGGCCAAGTAGCAATTAAGGGCAAGGTTCCGGACGGGGTCGTTCTTATTAGAACGGGTGCTCCGTGTTAGGACGTTAGGGCTGAGCCAGCACCGCTATATTAGGGCTGTCTAGGGTCCATACTCTAACCAACACCATTCGTCCAGGTATAACCGCTCTTTATTTCAGCTTATTCAAGCTACTGAACATTTGAGGTGACAAGAGGTTCCTGACTTATATGGTAGGACCATTGGTTGCCTGTAAAGTGCTGCTGTGCACATTTGTTTTTGTATGCATCAAAGACGTCGCAACACACTTATTCACATCCCTGGTGTCATCATACACCCTTCTTTTTTCTTTTCATTAAGGAACACTCAGGGACTATATTCTATAAAAACCTAAAAATAAAAGTTAAGTTTTAAAAATAAAAATAAAATCACCATCCATACCCACTCATACAAATATTTGAATTTCTGGTGATTAAGTCATCAACAAAATAGATAGCTCTCCTTAGCTCTTCTGTTTACAGCAACCAAAATTTGTGTTTGAACATGGAATAGTATATTTTCCAAGATGATCTCCTTGGACAAGTGTTTGACTGCTGGAATGGTGAAATAGGTGTGGGCCCTCACTCTGCTAGTACAAGCCAGGTCAGGCCTGGGCTATCAGATGGGTATAACCACCCATCACCCATTAGTTCCCATTTGCTGTGGGACCTGGTCATTTCTAGTTATGCCACTGAACATAATCATAAGCTTCTCATAGTCATGCAACCTAAGGTGGCCATGGTGGTATTTGGCCACATTCAAAGTTTAGTAAACTTCTAGCCAGAATAATAGAGGAATGACAACATAGAGACATAACAATAGAGGCTCCTGAATGATTATTATATGGGGGATGCAAGTAGTTACTAAAACAGACATGTGGGCTAATTTGGGGGGTGGATGCACATGCTGTTCTTTGAATTTCAGCAAAAGGGGTCCTAATAAAAAAAATATGTACACATTATAGTGATAATACTGTATATAGATATGGTGATAGTAAGGGCCCATGTCCTTTAATACCTCAGGGTCCAGCTCAATCTCAGACTTCCTCTAGTCTGTGTAAACACTATATAATCCACCGATGATAAGAAAATAATGCTGATTGTGAGCCTCAGTGGATAGCTCATTAAGTGTATTTCATCGTGTTGAAATATTTCATTTTATGGCCTTTCTATATGATGTAGTCAGAGTGTAAGACACCCTCATGTCCTTCAAATGACCTTGAGGTCTTCACTGCATGAGCCCTTTCAAATGACAAGATTTGTGCAGGATGTGTGGCGAGATAGATCTTGTTAAAACTGTGGGTAATTCCCGTGAATAGTGACATCTGCACTATTTACGATATCCATTAAACTTCCATAACTGGAATTAAAACCAGGGAAAGGAAAAACATTCCTCAGAGACATTTATGATCTTCTTTAATCAAATTTGCATCACTAAAAAGTTTTAAAAGATAAGCCACTTAGACATCAGTAATGAAAGTCGGGGCTAAACTCTTGGAGTCAAATGCATATATGCCTGGTGCTTGATAGGTTTGTGAAAGCTTGGTGGGTCCTGAATCAAAGTTTCCAGCTTAGAACAGCTTAACTCCCTCACCCCTGGAGAGGTTTGGGATTTGCACATTATCTGCCATTACAACTTTGGCCTTTGATTAGTTGCACACATGAAGCTTCCTCTTTTTATCTGCTCGGCTTTAGCGGCTTGGAAAGGGTCGCTATACAGATGCTGTTGATCATTGCTTCCTTATTGTCTATTCAACACTTCCTACAACTCTTCTCAGCTTATGTAGAAACCAAGATACATCGCCAAAACATAAGAGGAAGAATGGTGCACAACATGTGGGTCACCATAAATATTCATTGTATGGGTGTCACTTTTTTTCTACTCCATATGGATGGTAACTTTGCAGATACATTCTTCATACTGAAAGCATATGTCCACTTTTGAATATCATTTTGCAGTTTACATACAGACTGGTAAAATCTCTCAGCGTTCCTTGCTAGCTCAGAGGCGGATATTTATAAACGCTTTAAAAAGTGGCAAATCATGGCACGCGTTATATTTGCACCAAAATCAGTGACTTTTGGAACTTCTCTACACTTTTATAAAGTGAGAAGAATAGGAGCAGGACTTAGTCAGGGGGTTCTTAATGTAGTGAAATGTGATTACAAAGTTACTTTATTTTTTATATATGTACAGTATATGTCAACTGGAAAAAACTGCTTCAGTGTGGATATACAGTACCTTCAAAAGCATAAGCCGCCTTGTTTAGAGCCAAAAACAGCTGGTCATCCAGTTAAAGTTCTGTGCTTTCTTTATAATGGTAATTGTCCTGAAGAAAGTACAATTTCTCAGAAATATTTGCTACATATCATTACAGCAACCGGGACTGCAGGGGCGCAAGGTGTGAGCGTGGTGGGCCGATGGGTGTAGTAGTTGTTTTCTCACGGTTAGCAGAGCTCCCTGGGCCGGCGTACAGTGTATGGAAGGAGAGCACCGGGTTCCTTTGGGGGCACACTCTGGTGATAAGGGATTCCATGCCAGATGGTGGTTGACGTGCCATTGGTGGTATCGTTTTAGGTGCAAGGACTGCAGGGTCCCTGGATCTGTGGATGACACCTCTATGGGGGAGATCTGTGGATGACACTGTTATGGGGAGGGGGATCTTTGGATGACACTGTTATGTGGAGGGGGATCTTTGGATGACACTGTTATGGGGAGGGGGACCTGTGGATGACCATGCTATGGGGGAGATCTGTGGATGACACATATAGCATATAGCTCACTTTATACTGTCTCATAAAACATTGGGATCCTTCTGTTAAGGCCTACCCTTGGTCTGCGCACAACTCAGAGGGGTAGTTACTTGTCAGCTCTTGCAGGTACAGTAGGTCCAGCCCTAGCCTTGGTCCTCTACTTCCTTTATCTGTCGGTCTTCAGTCTGGCTATGTCGTCTGACTTCTCGTGGGTCTGATGCCGGAGGCAGCCTCCCTAAGGGGCTAAACATGTGCTGCCCTTCACTCTGCTCACATACTGACTAAGGCCTCATGCACACGACAGTATTTTTTCACGGTCCGCAAAAACGGGGTCCGTAGGTCCGTGATCAGTGACCGTTTTTTCGTCCGTGGGTCTTCCTTGATTTTTGGAGGATCCACGGACATGATCCACGTTTTGGTGTCCGCCTGGCCGTGCGGAGCCAAACGGATCCATCCTGAATTACAATGCAAGTCAATGGGGATGGATCCGTTTGACGTTGACACAATATGGTGCCATTTCAAACGGATCCGTCCCCATTGACTTTCAATGTAAAGTCAGGAGTCCCTTTTATACCATTGGATCGGAGTTTTCTCCAATCCGATGGTATATTTTAACTTGAAGCATCCCCATCACCATGGGAACGCCTCTATGTTAGAATATACTGTCGGATATGAGTTAGATCGTGAAAACACATATCTGACAGTATATTCTAACACAGAGGCGTTCCCATGGTGATGGGGACGCTTCTAGTTAGAATATACTACAAACTGTGTACATGACTGCCCCTTGCTGCCTGGCAGCACCCGATCTCTTACAGGGGGCCGTGATCAGCACAATTAACCCCTCAGGTGCCCCCCATCGGCCCCCCCTCCCTCTATAGCATTAACAACATTGGTGGCCAGTGTGCGGCCTCCCATCTCCCCCCCCCCCCCCCGATCATTGGTGGCAGCGGAGTTCCGATCGGAGTCCCAGTTTAATCGCTGGGGCTCCGATCGGTAACCATGGCAACCAGGACGCTACTGCAGCCCTGGTTGCCATGGTTACTTAGCAATAGTACAATAGTAGAAGCATCATACTTACGTGCTGGCTGCTGCGATGTCCGGCCGGGAGCTCCTCCTACTGGTAAGTGACAGGTCTGTGTGGCGCATTGCTGTCACTTACCAGTAGGTGGAGCTCCCGGCCGGACACAGACATTGCAGCAGCCAGCAGGTAAGTATGATGCTTCTACTATTGTACTATTGCTAAGTAACCATAGCAACCAGGGCTGCAGTAGCGTCCTGGTTGCCATGGTTACCGATCGGAGCCCCAGCGATTAAACTGGGACTCCGATCGGAACTCCGCTGCCACCAATGATCGGGGGGGTGGGGGAGAGGGGAGGCCGCACACTGGCCACCAATCTTGTTAATGCTATAGAGGGAGGGGGGCCGATGGGGGGCGCACACTGTGCCACCAACAAATTATTACAATAGAGGGAGGGGGGGCCGATGGGGGGCGCACACTGTGCCACCAACGAATTATTAGAGGGAGGAAGGGGGGGCGCACACTGTGCCACCAACAAATTATTACAATAGAGGGAGGGAGGCCGATGGGGGGCGCACACTGTGCCACCAACAAATTATTACAATAGAGGGAGGAAGGGGAGGGGGCCGAAGGGGGGGGGCGCACACTGTGCCACCAACGAATTATTACAATAGAGGGAGGAAGGGGGGCGGCACCGGCCACCAATGAAATTTAAACTGGGGAGAGAGAGGGTCTGCTCCCTGCTGCCTGGCAGCCCCGGATCTCTTATAGGGGGCTATGATACGCACAATTAACCCCTTCATGTGCGGCACCTGAGGGGTTAATTGTACAGATCACAGCCCCCTGTAAGAGATTGGGTGCTGCCAGGCACTACACAGTTCGTAGTGTATTCTAACTAGAAGCGTCCCCATCAACATGGGAACGCCTCTGTGTTAGAATATACTGTCGGATATGAGTTTTCACGAAGTGAAAACTTAGATCTGAAAAAGCTTTTATGCAGACGTATCTTCGGATCCGTCTGTATGAAAGTAACCTACGGCCACGGATCACGGACACGGATGCCAATCTTGTGTGCATCCGTGTTTTTTCACGGACCCATTGACTTGAATGGGTCCGTGAACCGTTGTCCGTCCAAAAAATAGGACAGGTCTTATTTTTTTGACGGACAGGATACACTGATCACGGATGCGGCTGCAAAACGGTGCATTTTCCGATTTTTCCACTGACCCATTGAAAGTTAATGAGTCTGCGAAAAAAAACGGAAAACGGCACAACGGCCACGGATGCACACAACGGTCGTGTGCATGAGGCCTAACTGTTCTCTCACTTAACTCTGCACTCTATGACTCTCCTCTGCCACACCCTGATATATATATACTGCATGTGTGGTGCCAGCACCACCTAGGGGTGAATAGATGTAACGAATGTGCAGGATGTACACAGCCTGTTATATGGAATTACAGGAATATACATAAATATCATAGCATGACATATTGCAAATACCCAAACATATACAGGGCCCCAGTACTGACACGGAGTGGGTCACTGCATCGTTACCAATACATATCAATATAATAGATGCATTTTGCTCTGATACAGAAGCGTGACTAGAAAACGCTGGACCCCATAGCCTTTTTTTAAAAGAACCTCCACTCAGGTATGAACATCTCAGCTCCATGTAAAAGTTAGAAAACACAGGTCACCAAATGAATACATGTAAACAGGGTGCATATATATTTGTTTCTTTGAAGCCCCTTTCCCCGGTTCCGAAGATCCACGCTCCAATACCTAAATCCATCGCTGCATTGCCAAGGGGGTGGCTAGCTGAATTCTTCATTCAAGGGTAGAGGTTTTCTTACCTCCGAGTGGCTCATCTCTTATGCTGTCCACACTGAAGGGAAGAAAATCACTACCCCGAGTGAAGACTTTTGGCAGCAGTGATGGACTTAAAGAAAATGTATCATCAGAAAATGACCTATTATTGAAATCACAATTTTATGTTTAACAGATTTAGATTTTTTTTTTATGATGTTATTTTTAACTTTCCATGTTAATATCTATAGTTAAACAATATCTAAATAGATATCCTGCAGTTCTGGCACTGGCCACTAAGCCTAATAATAGGATAATAGGCGCCACTTATTGGTCTGTACAGATCTGCAGTTACCTGCTTAGGCTACTTTCACAGTCGCGTTTGGTGCGGATCCGTCATGGATCTGCACAAACGCATCAGTTCAGATAATACAACCACATGCATCCGTTTTGTATTATCTTTAACATAGTCAAAACGGATCCGTCTTGAACACCATTGAGAGTCAATAGAGGACGGATCCGTTTTCTATTGTGCCATATTGTGTCATAGAAAACGGATCCATCCCTATTGACTTACATTGTGTGCCAGGACGGATCCATTTGGCTCAGTTTCGTCAGACGGACACCAAAATGCTGCAAGCAGCATTTTGGTGTCCGCCTCCAAAGCGGAATGGAGACGGAACGGAGCTAAACTGATGCATCCTGAGCGGATCCCTTTCCTTTCAGAATGCATTAGGCCAAAACTGATCCGTTTTGGACCGCTTGTGAGAGCCCTGAACGGATCTCACAAACGGAAACCAAAACGCCAGTGTGAAAGTAGCCTCATCTGTACACAGAGGTGATATCATGACAGGCAGGATTAGAACGACAGATAAGTCAGGATCCACCATTCACAATAGGTGACTGTCAAATCTTATCTATTCTTCCCTTGCACAGGTCACAGAGCATGCCTAGAAGACTCTCCCATAGAGGTCAATGAGGCCCCCTCGTGACCATTGTGTCTATGGCCCATGGGGCTGCCGTAAAGCAATTTTTTTTAATGCTGTTAAAAACAGCTCAGGCAAGATGGCCGCCCCCATAATCATGTTCAGAAAATAGAATAAAGAATCTTTAATCAGAAAATAAAAAGAGATTAGAAAAAAGAAGCATGTGTTACTATCTGGTATTAACTGGCACAAAAAAAAATATATTTGGTGACACATTCCATTTAAAGAGCTGATAACCTGAAAGAATCCACTGCTTTGATAAGCTACAAACAAGCATGCCTCGGTCCCATCTGAATGACTGATGCTCTGTGGGGCAAGTGTTTCTTCCTGTCAGTTGGTAATTGTAAATGAAATGCTTGAGTAGATAAGTAGCAGCATCCAACCTAAAAATATGCACGGGAGATGACGACATCTGGAAAAGTTGAATCGTTTGTTTTCTGTAATCTATTAATCTTAGTTATACAATACTACAGCAGAAACCTTCATAGCATTGATAATACGATTTACAGTTTTGATAATATAGGATGGACTATTCATAATACAATATGGACTATCAATAGTAAAATATGGACAGATGTTGATTTAGACTCAATATAATATAGCATGGACTAATGTAGTATGGGCTAATGATAATAAAATATAACTGTTAATGCTATATTATGGTCTGTTGATAATTTATCATGGACTTTAGAAAATATAGTATGGGTTGTTGATAATCGGATGTCCCTATACCATTTTTTTTAGACAGAGTACGAGTACCGATACTTTTATTTCAGTACTCACCGATACCAATTGCCGATACCAATTATACCAATTAAATAAATAACACATTTATTTTGTGACCACTTACCAACCAAAAGTCCAAAAAACAGCCCCCAGCCTCTCATGAGCACCCCAGCCTCTGATCAGCACCCCAGCCTCTCATCAGCACCCCCAGCCTCTCATCAGCACCCCAGCCTCTCCCTCTTATCAGCCCCCTCTGGTAACTCAACCTACCCCTCCCCCCCTAGTATTAGTGGCCACAGGGTCCCCCTCCTCCCCCCCCCCATCATTGGTGGCAATGGGCAGTGCGCCCCCCCCCCCCTCCCTCCCCAGTATTAATCATTGGTGGCAGTGGCCACAGGGTCCCCCCCTCCCCCCCCATCATTGGTGGCAGTGGGCAGTTCCGATCGGAGTCCCAGCAGTGTAATGCTGGGGCTCCGATCGGTTACCATGGCATCCAGGACGCTACAGAAGTCCTAGCTGCCATGGTATGTCAGTGAGCAGCATTATACTCACGTGCGCGGTGGCCCCGGGCGCTCCTTCTGTCTGTGCGGCGCATTGCTAATGCTTATAGCTCACGTGCGCTGTGGCCGCCGGGCGCTCCTTCTTCTATCTGTGCGACGCATTGCTAATGCTTATAGCATTAGCAATGCGCCGCACAGACCTATGAGAAGAAGGAGCGCCCAGCGGCCACGGCGCACGTGAGTATAATGCTACTTACTAACATACAATGATTAATACTGTGGAGGGTGGCGCACTGCCACATGACACCAATGCAGAGACTGAAGAACATTACCGGCATGCCACACCTGAGGGGTTAATTGCGCGGATCACAGAGTCCTCTCAGAGATCGGGTGCCGGTAATGCGAGTCACAGAATTCCTTCCCCCACGCCAAACTGCTGAGAGCGCCGCCGCAAGCGGCTAGCAGGTATCGGCAGTGGTATCGGGGACATTTGCATGAGTACAAGCACTCTGCAAATGTCCAGTATCGGTACCGATACCAATACTGGTATCGGTATCGGGACATCCCTAGTATTAACTATTGATAAAATATGAACTGATAATATAATATAGACTGTTGGTAATATAGTATGAACTGTTAACAATATAGTATAGACAATAATAAAGCATGGGCTGTTGATGATACAGAATGGAATAGGGATCATATGATATGAACTAGCGATAATACAGTATGCACTACTGAATAAGTGAATATACAGTCTGGACTGTAGATAGTATAGTATGGAATGTTAAATATAGTGTAGAGTATTGATAATACAATCCGGACTGTAGATAATATGGTATGGAGTGTTGATAATATATTAACTATTAAAAAAAAAGTATGGACTGCTGAGAATGGATGGATAATGGATTACGAATAATATAATATGAACTATTGATAATACAGTATACATTGTTGAAAATACAATCTGGACTGTAGATAGCATCAGTATGGTATGGAAGGTTAAAATAGACCTGTCACCACAGAATGCAGTGCAATCTGTAGGCAGTATGTGATAGAGCAGGAGGAGCTGAGCAGGTTGATATATATTTCTATAGGAAAAGATTCAGTAAAACTTATAATTTATATCTGTGCTCTTGCTCTACCACCCCTGTGTACAGCTACCAGTGACTGACAGCTACCTCTCTATACACACTAACACAGAGAATACTATCACTGATAACACCTTCCCTGTGTACAACTATCAGTGACTGACAGCTATCTATGTATACACACTTACACAGAGAATACTATTAATCACTGATAACACCTTCCCTTTGTACAACTATCAGTGACTGACAGCTATCTATGTATAAACACTTACACAGAGAATACTATTAATCACTGATAACACCTTCCCTGTGTACAGCTATCAGTGACTGGCAGCTATCTCTGTATACACACTTACACAGAGAATGCTATCAATCGCTAATAACACCTCCCTGTGTACAGCTATCAGTGACTGACAGCTATCTATGTATACACACTTACACAGACAGTGCTATCAATCACTGATAACACCTCCCTGTGTACAACTAAGCTCAGAAAAAGCAGAGATATGTACAAATTTTACTGAATATTTTCCCATAAAACTATATATCATTCTAATCAGGCTTTCCCACATCATCCCAAATTATTCCCCTTTGTGTTGGAGGGGTTGTGGGGAACTAAGCACCCCAACTCATATGTGGTAGCACTGCCTGACAGTCAAAAACTTCTGGTCGGCTATAGCTACCATTATTGGGGCGGTTACAGATCTGCATATATCATTATCCATGCAACTAGCCAATCTCTGCATGGGTCTAGCAGAGATCCCATACTGCGCTCGCTAGGTTGTGGCCCATATCCTCAATGCTTCAAAAAAGGTGATAGCGCGCAGCTGGAAATTGCCACAACCCCCCTCAACAAAGGAGGTAGTACAATTGGTCAATTTCCATATGCACCATGAACTCGTCTTTGCTCCTACAATGCAATCCAGTATAGTTACACATAATTGTTGGCTACTTGTCTAGCACCTATGCCACATCATTACTGCCAAGTGTTAATTAAAGCATAGAGGATATGCAGCCTACTGCATGACATGTGACCCCACTGCTGGTGTCCCCGAAGGGTATCTGACTGATGCTGTATATGCCTAAACTTGATCAGTGACCATATACTGTATGTCCACTATGCCCTGTTTACTATGTGTGTTTTGTTTCCATCTCTTAGTTTTTTTGCCAATTGCTTTCTTTATTATGTATACTATGTTTTTTTTTGGGGGGGGGGACCTTCAATAAAAATCTATTGAAACTATATATCATTCTAATCAGCTCCTCCTGATCTATAAGATGCTGCTTGCAGTTTGCACTGCATTTCGTGGTGACAAAATAAAGGGGAAAAAATTATCATAATTTACCATTTAGAAGAGCTGAAATGTAAATGGCCACCGTATAGCATGAGTACATTACAGATGTAAGCTACATTCTGTTATGTTATTCAGACTACCATAAGTTGACCTATAGAAATGATTCTTATACTGAATATGAACTGATGATTTTCTGAAAAAATTATATATTATTTATAACCTATTTCTTCACTACAAATGAGGGAAAAAGTAAACGTTTTGTATAGCGAATTGTAGACTATGGCCCCAAATAATATGGATGGTGCTCTGAAATATCGAGAGAGAACGTACAAAGCAACAAGATGGTCACAAGACTAGGATAACAGTTCTTTGAATTCCACAAATACCTCGGAAAGCTGTGCTGGGGACTTCAAAGCACAAGGAATAAACCAGAACAACATTGGTTCTATGAGCAGAGAGATAAGGGAATGTTGTTGTATGTGTCTAAACATGATTTGTGCCCTGCACATACCAGGCATTTGTAGCTACTAATATCACTGGAAAATAAGGGTCAACAACTGGATTTAATCTCTCAGAACTGATATTTTTTGACAACATTTTGTTGTTTTTAAAGTTTACCAGTTCACATTTGCACGGTCTGTCCACACAATCGCCACAGGCTCCAAGACCTAAAGTGTAAATGTCATTAAAGTAAACAAATAAACTTTATTAAAATATATTGTAAATGTGATTAAATAAAAAAATGTATCTACTTTTTTTTTTTACTTTCCCTAGCGAAAAACGGGCCTGAAGTTCAAGTGCCTATTGCAGTTTAGAATCTGTACTCTTGTACACCGCTGTGTATGGGAGTACCGATTCCACTGTGGTGCACTGAGCTGTGTACAGGCCAGAACATCACTGCTACTACCTGTACCAGCGCTGCCCTGCTAAAGCCTGGCATAGATAGGCTACGTCAGACTGTAGCAAAGCTGGCACAGGAAGGAGCAGCAATGTGATATGTGAGTGCCTGCCTTGCGCTCCCTCTGCTCTGCTAAAGCCTTGCATCGGTGTAAGTTTTAATAAAGTTTATCTGTAAGTTTAGGTTCGCTTTAAAAAGTGTTACATGATATAATAGATAGTTCCAAATCTTAAAATGTAGAGGAGAAGGATGGATGACCAAGGTGACTTGTCATTTAAATTTTTTTGTAAATTCCTTATTTATTTATTTTTACTATACTTTGATATCACTGTAATCTATAATCTAGTCCCAACAGTTCAGATACATACTGAGGGCATATAACATTGATTACAAAATTGTGGGCATAAAGGCTGTGGACACCTTTGGGGCCAATTTATTTGACCATTCTATGTACTCATTTTGAGCTAGAAATATTTTTTTAATTGCCCTTTATTAACACATTTTCAGCAGTTTTTGCTCTACGGCCTTTCACTTCTAGAGTATATTACTGACTGTTGCTTACTGTTTTACACTGAGGGAATCAGGGAGCTGCTCTAAGGGCTTGTTTGTGTAGCCCTTCTCTCTGAAATCCTGACAGCTCATTAACATCAGTTTAATGACAATTTAGCTTTAATGAATTTTTAAAATGGTCCCAAAGGTGTTCATAACCTTTAAGTAATGTTATACTCCAACAACAAAAAATGTTTAAAAATGTGTCATAATATAATTCAGTGGTCTACCGCAATCACAAAGTGTTAAAATTGGATCAAACGATAAATTGGTACTCCTTGCATAATAGATGATAGGTAAGAGATAATAATTGGACATGTTAATATTACTTAAAGGGGTTGTCCCACAAAAAAATTTCTACTGTTTTCAAACCAGAACCTGGATCTGAATTCTTGAAAAATTGCATGTAATTACAATTTTTGAATTTATCACTGAGTTATTTAATAAAATGTATCTGTATAGTGCCACCTGTTTTTCTCTTATTTCTTTGTCCTGTTCACTGAGATGGCCGCACATGCTCAGTTTCATCTTTTAACTGCCTTCTGAGCTGTGATAGGGAGAGAGCTGCAGCAGAAATGACACGCCCCTTAGATGCAGCAGACACTTCCCTTGAGCTTTCAGCTTGATATAAATCTAACAGAGCAATGAATGTGGAGATCTCTGGATCCATGTGAGGTGCAGGGCTGGTTCTAGCTTTGTTAGAAAGAGGTTGTCATATACTATATGATGTCTGATTTTCATTTTTTTTTTAAAGTTAGTCATGGGATAAGCCCTTTAAGGCCAGTTTCACATGGTGTATTGTCCATCTGTGTGCACAACAGACAAATAGTCCAATCCACACTGTCCATGCAAAGAGACTTGTAACATGCTCTATTCTAGTCCATTTTCATAAATGTACAAAGCCATTTGTACAGGGTGGACCATGAAAAACAGACCCCCCCCCCCCCCCCCCCACACACACACACACACACTCACTTCTATCATGTGTGGTTTGTACAGGATAATGCCTATCGGACCTTATTTATCAAAACCGTCTTACAGTAAAACTGTCTTTGTTGCATAGCAGCCAATTAGAGCCCAGCTTTCATTCTTCTAGAGTGGTTTAAGAAATGAATGCAGCCAACCCTTCCTTTCCAGTCCAGTTCTCCCCGGTCCTCTTTGTGGAGGGCAGTGATGTTGCGTGTGAATGTGTCCAATGTGGCGTATTTTATTCCACTAAGGATTGCGATAGTGGAGCCCTCTCTACACAAGGTCATTGACGAAAGACAGAATGTTTTGATGGTTTGGTGCCGGAGTGGGGTAGCAATGGCCAATGCAAAAAAAAGTGTTTCACCTGAAGCCATACCGAGTGTCAGCTGTGCAAGAGTTAAATGGGTTTTTCGAGACCTTACTACTGATGACCTATTGTTTGGACAGGTCATCAGTATCTGATCAGTGGAGGTCCAAAACCTGAGATCCCTGCCAATCAACTGTTTGAAAAGGCAATGGTCCTGTTCACCAAGCACAGTGGCGTCCATTTGATAGTGACCGTGCTTGGTATCGCACTCAACCTTATTCACTTCAATGGGGCTAAGCTGCGCCTAGGCCACGTGACCGATTAACATGACATCACACGGCCTAGGGAAAGCTGAGAGGAAGCCGCAGCTCTACTGTGAGCGTCGGGGCCTTCTCAAACAGCTGATCGGCGTAGGTCCAAGGTGTCGGATCACCACCAATTAGATACTCACTTATCCAGAGCATAGTACAAGAGAATTTAGACTAGAACCTTCAGAATCACAGGTGCATATCCATGAAGCAAGCATGATTATAAAAAATAAAATGGCTGCACACCATTATACATACAAAGAATAGAGCTAAGAAATGGGGATCATTCTAAATAAAAGTGGTACAATACTGACTATAAATGAGTTAATGAAAGCTCTTAGCGTCTACCAGGCGTCAAGGTGACTTCCACAGATGGGTCCCTAATAGAGTTGAGCGGACACCTGGATGTTCGGGTTCGAGAAGTTCGGCCGAACTTCCCGGAAATGTTTGGGTTCGGGATCCGAACCCGATCCGAACTTCGTCCCGAACCCGAACCCCATTGAAGTCAATGGGGACCCAAACTTTTCGGTACTAAAAAGGCTGTAAAACAGCCCAGGAAAGGGCTAGAGGGCTGCAAAAGGCAGCAACATGTAGGTAAATCCCCTGCAAACAAATGTGGATAGGGAAATGAATAAAAATAAAAATTTAATAAATAAAAATTAACCAAAATCAATTGGAGAGAGGTCCCATAGCAGAGAATCTGGCTTCATGTCACCCACCACTGGAACAGTCCATTCTCAGATATTTAGGCCCCGGCACCCAGGCAGAGGAGAGAGGTCCCGTAACAGAGAATCTGGCTTCATGTCAGCAGAGAATCAGTCTGCATGTCATAGCAGAGAATCAGGCTTCACGTCAGCCACCACTGCAACAGTCCATTGTCATAAATTTAGGCCCAGCACCCAGGCAGAGGAGAGAGGTCCCGTAACAGACAATCTGGCTTCATGTCAGCAGAGAATCAGTCTTCATATCATAGCAGAGAATCAGGCTTCACGTCAGCCACCAATGCAACAGTCCATTGTCAGATATTTAGGCCCAGCACCCAGGCAGAGGAGAGAGGTCCCGTAACAGACAATCAGGCTTCACGTCAGCCACCACTGCAACAGTCCATTGGCATATATTTAGGCCCAGCACCCAGGCAGAGGAGAGAGGTCCCGTAACAGACAATCTGGCTTCATGTCAGCAGAGAATCAGTCTTCATATCATAGCAGAGAATCAGGCTTCACGTCAGCCACCAATGCAACAGTCCATTGTCAGATATTTAGGCCCAGCACCCAGGCAGAGGAGAGAGGTCCCGTAACAGACAATCAGGCTTCACGTCAGCCACCACTGCAACAGTCCATTGGCATATATTTAGGCCCAGCACCCAGGCAGAGGAGAGAGGTCCCGTAACAGAGAATCTGGCTTTATGTCAGCAGAGAATCAGTCTGCATGTCATAGCAGAGAATCAGGCTTCACGTCAGCCACCACTGCAACAGTCTATTTTCATTAATTTAGGCCAAGCACCCAGGCAGAGGAGAGGTTCATTCAAATTTGGGTAGCCTCGCAATATAATGGTAAAATGAAAATAAAAATAGGATTGAATGAGGAAGTGCCCTGGAGTACAATAATATATGGTTAAGGGGAGGTAGTTAATGTCTAATCTGGACAAGGGATGGACAGGTCCTGTGGGATCCATGCCTGGTTCATTTTTATGAACGTCAGCTTGTCCACATTGGCTGTAGACAGGCGGCTGCGTTTGTCTGTAATGACACCCCCTGCCGTGCTGAATACACGTTCAGACAAAACGCTGGCCGCCGGGCAGGCCAGCACCTCCAAGGCATAAAAGGCTAGCTCTGGCCACGTGGACAATTTAGAGACCCAGTAGTTGAATGGGGCCGAACCATCAGTCAGTACGTGGAGGGGTGTGCACACGTACTGTTCCACCATGTTAGTGAAATGTTGCCTCCTGCTAACACGTTGCGTATCAGGTGGTGGTGGTGCAGTTAGCTGTGGCGTGTTGACAAAACCTTTCCACATCTCTGTCATGCTAACCCTGCCCTCAGAGGAGCTGGCCGTGACACAGCTGCCTTGGCGACCTCTTGCTCCTCCTCTGCCTTGGCCTTGGGCTTCCACTTGTTCCCCTGTGACATTTGGGAATTCTCTCAGTAGCGCGTCTACCAACGTGCGCTTGTACTCGCGCATCTTCCTATCATGCTCCAGTGCAGGAAGTAAGGTGGGCACATTGTCTTTGTAGCGTGGATCCAGCAGGGTGGCAACCCAGTAGTCCGCACACGTTAAAATGTGGGCAACTCTGCTGTCGTTGCGCAGGCACTGCAGCATGTAGTCGCTCATGTGTGCCAGGCTGCCCAGGGGTAAGGACAAGCTGTCCTCTGTGGGAGGCGTATCGTCATCGTCCTGCCTTTCCCCCCAGCCACGCACCAGTGATGGACCCGAGCTGCGTTGGGTGCCACCCCGCTGTGACCATGCTTCATCCTCATCCTCCTCCTCCTCATCCTCGTCCTCCTCGTCCTCCAGTAGTGGGCCCTGGCTGGCCACATTTGTACCTGGCCTCTGCTGTTGCCAAAAACCTCCCTCTGAGTCACTTCGAAGAGACTGGCCTGAAAGTGCTAAAAATGACCCCTCTTCCTCCTCCTCCTCCTCCTGGGCCACCTCCTCTTCCATCATCGCCCTAAGTGTTTTCTCAAGGAGACATAGAAGTGGTATTGTAATGCTGATAACGGCGTCATCGCCACTGGCCATGTTGGTGGAGTACTCGAAACAGCGCAACAGGGCACACAGGTCTCGCATGGAGGCCCAGTCATTGGTGGTGAAGTGGTGCTGTTCTGTAGTGCGACTGACCCGTGCGTGCTGCAGCTGAAACTCCACTATGGCCTGCTGCTGCTCGCACAGTCTGTCCAGCATGTGCAAGGTGGAGTTCCACCTGGTGGGCACGTCGCATATGAGGCGGTGAGCGGGAAGGCCGAAGTTACGCTGTAGCGCAGACAGGCGAGCAGCAGCAGGATGTGAACGCCGGAAGCGCGAACAGACGGCCCGCACTTTATGCAGCAGCTCTGACATGTCGGGGTAGTTGTGAATGAACTTCTGCACCACAAAATTCAGCACATGCGCCAAGCAAGGGATGTGCGTCAAACTGGCTAGTCCCAGAGCTGCAACGAGATTTCGCCCATTATCACACACCACCAGGCCGGGCTTGAGGCTCACCGGCAGCAACCACTCGTCGGTCTGTTGTTCTATACCCTGCCACAACTCCTGTGCGGTGTGGGGCCTGTCCCCCAAACATATGAGTTTCAGAATGGCCTGCTGACGTTTACCCCGGGCTGTGCTGAAGTTGGTGGTGAAGGTGTGTGGCTGACTAGATGAGCAGGTGGAAGAAGAGGAGGAGGAAGTCGAGTAGGAGGAGGTGGCAACAGGAGGCAAAGAATGTTGCCCTGCGATCCTTGGCGGCGGAAGGACGTGCGCCAAACAGCTCTCCGCCTGGGGCCCAGCTGCCACTACATTTACCCAGTGTGCAGTTAGGGAGATATAGCGTCCCTGGCCGTGCTTACTGGTCCACGTATCTGTGGTTAGGTGGACCTTGCCACAGATGGCGTTGCGCAGTGCACACTTGATTTTATCGGATACTTGGTTGTGCAGGGAAGGCACGGCTCTCTTGGAGAAGTAGTGCCGGCTGGGAACAACATACTGTGGGACAGCAAGCGACATGAGCTGTTTGAAGCTGTCTGTGTCCACCAGCCTAAATGACAACATTTCATAGGCCAGTAGTTTAGAAATGCTGGCATTCAGGGCCAGGGATCGAGGGTGGCTAGGTGGGAATTTACGCTTTCTCTCAAATGTTTGTGAGATGGAGAGCTGAACGCTGCCGTGTGACATGGTTGAGATGCTTGGTGACGGAGGTGGTGGTGGTGTTGGTGGTACATCCCCTGTTTGCTGGGCGGCAGGTGCCAACGTTCCTCCAGAGGCGGAGGAAGAGGCCGAGGCGGCAGCAGCAGAAGAGGTCGAGGCGGCAGCAGCAGCAGAAGAGGTAGCAGGGGGAGCCTGAGTGACTTCCTTGGTTTTAAGGTGTTTACTCCACTGCAGTTCATGCTTTGCATGCAGGTGCCTGGTCATGCAGGTTGTGCTCAGGTTCAGAACGTTAATGCCTCGCTTCAGACTCTGATGGCACAGCATGCAAACCACTCGGGTCTTGTCGTCAGCACATTGTTTGAAGAAGTGCCATGCCAAGGAACTCCTTGAAGCTGCCTTTGGGGTGCTCGGTCCCAGATGGCGGCGGTCAGTAGCAGGCGGAGTCTCTTGGCGGCGGGTGTTCTGCTTTTGCCCACTGCTCCCTCTTTTGCTACGCTGTTGGCTCGGTCTCACCACTGCCTCTTCCTCCGAACTGTGAAAGTCAGTGGCACGACCTTCATTCCATGTGGGGTCTAGGACCTCATCGTCCCCTGCATCGTCTTCCACCCAGTCTTGATCCCTGACCTCCTGTTCAGTCTGCACACTGCAGAAAGACGCAGCAGTTGGCACCTGTGTTTCGTCATCATCAGAGACATGCTGAGGTGGTATTCCCATGTCCTCATCATCAGGAAACATGACGGGGTATTGGTTATTAGCCGCTCGCCCCTCACGATCAGTCACCTACTAACCCTTGACTCACTTACCACAAGCCCTAACCTTCTAAACCGGCCCCGTCAGAACCCCAATAAGACACAGACACCAAGTTGGATTATATCGGCCACAGCAGCCGTTTATTGAAAACATATACATAAATAATTAACCTTTTATTTCCCACAAAAACATCCCCATAAGATATAACCAACTTAATTCCATGAGTAACACGGGGGAGGTCCTGGAAGCCCCAAACCTCGGAATTTTTCCCAGTCCTTTTTGAGCCGACTTGCCCCCAGCCGTTAAGCACCAGCTCGGAGGCACCACTGACGGCTCGCCCAAATTCCGCCACAACCGACCACCAGCCATAGGAGTCCAGCCCCAACCGTGGAGCCCTCCCATCCTCGTCACCTGAATCTCTCCAACTTCAAGGACCTCCCACCGCCATGAACGCACATGCTTGACACCTTAAGCCTGTGCGTCCCTCCACATCCACAAAGCTGTCTCAATGCCCTCCTGTATCGCCAGACACCACATGTCAATCCCCACTGCATTCAAGTGAACGCCGTCAGCCCGCCAAAAAGCTCCAACCCCTTTTTCCAGTTCGGTATGCCGTACTACCACCGCCCCATTCCTCGCCATAAACCGCCCTATGGCCCGGTTGGCTTTGATCCTAGCCTTATTTATCCCCTCCACCGAACGCGCCCCCCTCCACACTTTGCGGGGAACAATGTCCGACCAAACGGAAATAATACCTGGAAACAGCGCCCACAACCGGAGTAGGTCGAAATTAACGTCCTTCACCAATTCCCGCAACGGCCGTGCCCCCAAATCGTTGCCCCCCACGTGCAACACCAACACATCCGGCACTCTATCCAACCTAACAAACCTGTGGACCTCAGGTAACACGCCCCCCCACACCATACCCCGACGCCCCAGCCATCTTACCACCGCCACCGACCGGTCAATCCCCAACTGTTGTCCATCCGGCCGAACCGCTGCCCGGATGGCTCCCCAGAAAACATAGGAGTGACCCATTATCCAGATTAGCGCTGGGTCCGAACCTGCAACGAAATAACAATAACAAAAGCATACCGTGCGGGATGAGACAGAATACAATGCAATATCACAACCGATCTAGACGAATATACGATCTAAAGCGAATCGATTCCCACCTTCCTATCCGCATGATCACATCCTGCCCCAAACCGCGTCTGGCCGCCTCCGTCGCTGCACCAATTCTGAAAGAATGGCTAGAGTAGCCCCCCCAGCGCTAAGCCCAACTGCCCTAGACACCGCTGAAAGACCGCCGTAAACTGGAAACGGGAAAGGAAAAACCCGTCCGCATGCACCAAGAGAGGGGAATTCGTCCCCCCCACCGCAACCCCATACTCCCTTAAGCAACATACCGGACACATCGCGCAACCCGGGACCGCAAACAAAACAACCTTCCGACCTCTCCCCTCCACATCAGTTTTAGACCGCCTAATACGAAACTCCACCCTGTCCTGAAAAAGGTCTACATCGTCCCTATACAACCCCCCCTGTCTCTTGACCGACGGAGAAACCAACTCGCCCAAACGCAAGGCCCCAAAAAATGCCAGCGAAAAAGCCAACCGAAACAAACGCAACTCCCACGGCGAGGCACAAACGTCGACTAGTTGCTCCCCCAATCTCAACAGCAAAGCAAAAGACACCGGCCTACGGTCATCCTGCCCTGACTGAGAACGCCGCCAACCCTTCAAAGCCCTCACCACCAGAAAAGACTTAGTGACATCCGGCAGATGCCGAAGACGAAAACCGAACGCCAATCCTGAAATACAACTATTAATCCTGGAGACAGACCACCCCTCCTCCCTACAATGCCCAATGAACAATAGCAAGGGAATCTCAAAGTCATCCGACACAACAGCCAACCTGGTCTTCCAATCCTCCCAACATTGCCATGCCCTATCATAGGTTTCCCACGTACCGGGTGCAAGTGAAGCCCGTATGAGACCAGCTACGGTGTCTCCAGAAGTTCCCATAGGCCACTCGGGCAGTCCAGCCCGTGCTCCTCTGCCCCCGGGGCCAGCTGGCGGAAACGTTCCCACTGTGAACGAGAGAGAGCGTCAGCAATACCGTTATCAACCCCTGGTACATGCACTGCCACTACCCACGCATTAAGTGACAAGCACTCCAGCACCAGCCTCTGCAACAGACGCACCACCAACGGCGAAGAAGCTGACAACCCGTTAATCGCTTGCACCACCCCCAAGTTGTCACAATGGAAACGAACCTTCTTGTTCCTAAACTCCTCCCCCCACAACAGTACTGCCACCACAATAGGGAACAACTCCAGCAATGCTAAATTCTTGACCCAGCCTCTCTCCACCCAGGTATCAGGCCAACCCCCCGCACACCACTGCCCCCCACAATAGACCCCGAAACCGCCTCCCCCCGCCGCGTCAGAGAAAAGGTCAAAATCAAAAGAGTCTACCGCCTCACCCATAAACAGACCTCTGCCATTATAACACTCCAAAAAAGATGCCCAAACTCGCAAATCCGCCCTAAGCTCCTTCCCCAATCTAACAAAATGGTGCGGCGCCGCCACCCCCGCCGTTGCCGCCGCCAACCGTCTACTAAACACCCTGCCCATGGGGATAATCCTACAGGCGAAATTTAGCTTCCCCAGGAGTGACTGTAAGCTCCGCAATTGGATTTTCCGCAGTCGCCCTGCCCTGGCGACCTCCATTCTCAAGTCTTCAACCTTGTCCAAGGGCAGCCTACATTCCATCCTCACTGAGTCAATCACTATGCCAAGGAAGCTCAATTCCGTGGTCGGCCCCACCGTTCTTGCTGCCGCCAAGGGGACCCCAAAGGAATCAAACAACGCCTCCATCGTGTGCAACAGCAAAGAGCACACCCTGGATCCCGGGGGGCCAATACATAAGAAATCATCCAGATAGTGAATGAGTGATTCACATCTGGAGGAATCCACTACCGCCCATTCCAGAAAAGAACTAAACGTTTCAAAATACGCGCAGGACAACGAACACCCCATAGGCAAGCAACGATCAACAAAAAACTTACCCTCCCAAAAACATCCCAACAAATGCAGGCTCTCAGGGTGCACCGGCAACAACCTAAAAGCTGACTCAATATCAGTTTTTGCCATCAACGCACCCCTCCCAAACTTCCTAACCCACTTCACTGCCGCATCAAACGAGGTATAGACTACCGAGCACAGCGTCGGGTCAATACCATCGTTGACCGACGATCCCTTAGGAAAGGATAGATGTTGAATCAGGCGAAACGCATTCGCCTCTTTCTTTGGAACCACCCCCAGAGGCGACACCCGCAAGTTCTGCAAAGGTGGTTCCAAAAACGGGCCAGCCATCCTTCCCAGTCTAACTTCCTTCTCTAATTTCGCCGTCACCACCTCAGGGTGCTCCCTTGCCGACTGCAAATTCCTCTTAAGCAACACCGGCCCTGATGGAACAAACGGAATCTTAAACCCCCCCGAAAACCCGTCCCGCAACAACTGCGCAGCCCCCCTATCCGGATACCTAACGAGAAACCGGTCCATCTCTTCCAGCCGCACTGGCGTCACCCCCTTTTCCAGAACTCTCGCCCCCCTTCTGTCGTGCCCCTCTAAAGCACCGCGTGGCTCCGTGAGACCCGCCACAGGTGGAACATTCGTGCTTAAATTTGCACTTGGCTCCAAATTTACACCCCCCTTCATTGAATAAAAAACACAACCCCTTCGCGGATGCTGCCGCGAATCCGGATTGTCCCCCCGCCCCTGAATCACTCCGAAAGGGCTGACCCGACCGAACCGGCGCTGTCACCTTGAGCCACAAGGCGATATCCTTGTGGTCCCACTTGATGCTAGGGCGTACCGCCTTCCGCTGCCTAAACTGTTCGTCGTAACGCAGCCAGGCCATGCCCCCATACACCCGGTAAGCCTCGCCAATAGCATCCAGGTAACAAAAAAGCGCGGAGCAGCACTCCGGCGCCTTCTCCCCTATCACACTGGCCAATATCGCGAACGCCTGCAACCAGTTAGGGAACGTCCGCGGTATCAGTCGGTGCCTACGCTTCTCCTCGTCCTCCCGCTTACCCTCATCCTTCCGCGCCCTATCCAAATTGAACCTGTCCAAAGGGAGTAAGGAAAATATATCCACATACTCCCCTTTCCAAATGCGCTCCCTAACCTCCAGCTTTAAATGTGCCCCCAATGGGCCCTCAAAACAAACATAAACCTCTCCCTTAGCCCTATCATCCAACCGCATACCATCCTCCTGCTCGGACCCACCTACCTGCGTCTGAACGGACGCCGAAGTCCCACATGAAACCACCGTGGGTGCACTCGAAGCTGGCGGCCCCCCAACGACCGCCCCCACACCCCACGCCGGCAACGGCCCTGACGCTCCCGCCCCGCCGCCGCCACCCCCCAGGCCCCCCAACGGTAACACGGGATTCCCTGCCGCCCCCAAATTCGCTAACAACCCCACCAAACCCCCCACGAGCTGGCCCAGTCCCTTACTCAAATCCGACTGAGACCCCCCAGCCCCCCCAGACACTAACTGACATAAAGGTCCCCAAGGTGCCTCACCTGGCTGCCTGGGTGCTGTGACCCCATCAGCCGCAGATCCTGACTCCCGCCGCTCGGTCCTCTGAGACGGTCCTGGCACCGCGATCTCCCACGGATGTCCCCTGGCCGGGCTGGGGCCAGGGACGTGATCTACCGGATCCCCTCTGGAGACGACTGGCGCGGCGACGACTTCCTCCTCGACTTGCCTGGCCGACGAGGGCCTGCTGCCAAGGTCCGCAGCAGCCCCGTGCCCTCTGGAACACTGCTCTGGCTGAGGGGCCTCATCCACATCTGGAACCTGGAGGGAGCCCGCCGTTCCCGGTCCCGACCACGAGGTGGCGCTGCTGCGCTGCTGCTGAGGCCTGCTGAGGCCTGCGCAAGGGCTCCGCCTACTGGCCGGATTCCTCCCACGTCTGGGCGCCCGGGAAGGAGCTGCACCCGGCGCCTGCAGGCGTGGAGGGTCCTGAGAAGCAGGGCTCCGTCTGCGGCGCTGAGCCCGAGGGGAGGCCATGTCTGGGCTGAAGCGCGCCGGCGGCCGGGCCCGCCGCGGCCGGGATGCCCGTGGCTGAGGCGAAGCGGGAGCCTCAGCCGCCCCTCCGAGCAGCTGCTGGACCTGCTCCTGGAGCCAGCCGGGTCCCCGAGCAGCTGCTGCCGACCTAAGCTCCGCCAGAATTGCCTCCACGTCCATGTTACAGTAAGTTTACTCCGTCCAGAGTGCAGTGCATACAGCTCCGATTTTTGCCCAAAATGGCCTCCTTCACCCCGGGCCCTCACCTATTTAACCCCTCATACCCCCGCCCCCATAACTTAAACCAACCAATCCCTCCCCAGGGGCTCCCTCAAACCAGCCCCCCGTCATGGTCGCCTCCCCCTAAGGCTGCGCCCCCAGTCCGGCTCTGTCTTAAGTGGTTGTGCGTCAGTGCATTCTATGTCTTTCACCGCTGGGGAAGGGCTAGGTGGATGCCCTTGGGAAACCCTGCCAGCGGAGTCTTCAAACAGCATAAGAGACTGCTGCATAACCTGAGGCTCAGACAGTTTCCCTGGTATGCATGGGGGTGATGTGACAGACTGATAGGGTTGGTTTTCAGGCGCCATCTGTGCGCTTTCTGCAGAAGACTGGGTGGGAGATAATGTGAACGTGCTGGATCCACTGTCGGCCACCCAATTGACTAATGCCTGTACCTGCTCAGGCCTTACCATCCTTAGAACGGCATTGGGCCCCACCATATATCGCTGTAAATTCTGGCGGCTACTGGGACCTGAGGTAGTTGGTACACTAGGACGTGTGGATGTGGCAGAACGGCCACGTCCTCTCCCAGCACCAGAGGGTCCACTAACACCACCACGACCATGTCCACGTCCGCGTCCCTTACTAGATGTTTTCCTCATTGTTATCGTTCACCACAACAATAAAAATATTATTTGGCCCAATGTATTGTATTCAAATTCAGCTGAATATAAATTTGAGGCCTAGTATTTAGGCGCTGGGTGACCGGTATAGATTTACTGACAGAATTAGACTTGGAAATGCACAGTAGCGTGTGTGTGAAGTTATTCTGAATTACCCTATGTGCACCTTGAATATTATATACCCTTTTAGGGATAGATTTCAAATAGCTCTGATACAGCAGAAACCACTAAATTATGAAATTGCTAAATTTGGAATTGTATTTCAACCCAGAACAAAAAATGTGCTTTGACGGCCACTAAATAACTTGCCCAGCCAGAACAGTACAGCGGTAACGACAGATTTAGCGGGATATAAATTTGAGGCCTAGTATTTAGGCGCTGGGTGACCGGTATGGATTTACTGACAGAATTAGACTGGGATATGGCCAAAAAATAACCACACTATTGCTGGTTAAATGCACTTGGTGTGACAGCTTGACCAACCACACTACTGAGGGTTAAATGCACTTGGTGACAGGCGCAGCTTGCCCCTGATGTAGTATATGGCCAAAAAATGAACAGACTATTGCTGGTTAAATGCACTTGGTGTGACAGCTTCACCAACCACACTACTGAGGGTTAAATGCACTTGGTGACGGGCGCAGCTTGCCCCTGATGTAGTATATGGCCAAAAAATGAACAGACTATTGCTGGTTAAATGCACTTGGTGTGACAGCTTGACCAACCACACTACTGAGGGTTAAATGCACTTGGTGACGGGTGCAGCTTGCCCCTGATGTAGTATATGGCCAAAAAATGAACAGACTATTGCTGGTTAAATGCACTTGGTGTGACAGCTTGACCAACCACACTACTGAGGGTTAAATGCACTTGGTGACAGGCGCAGCTTGCCCCTGATGTAGTATATGGCCAAAAAATGAACAGACTATTGCTGGTTAAATGCACTTGGTGTGACAGCTTGACCAACCACACTACTGAGGGTTAAATGCACTTGGTGACGGGCGCAGCTTGCCCCTGATGTAGTATATGGCCAAAAAATGAACAGACTATTGCTGGTTAAATGCACTTGGTGTGACAGCTTCACCCTGATGTAGGCTTTAGCCAAAAAACAACCACACCATTGAGGGTTAAATGCACTTGGTGACAGGCGCAGCTTGCCCCTGATGTAGTATATGGCCAAAAAATAAACAGACTATTGCTGGTTAAATGCACTTGGTGTGACAGCTTCACCCTGATGTAGGCTTTAGCCAAAAAACAACCACACCATTGAGGGTTAAATGCACTTGGTCGCAGCTTGTGCTGGCGCACCACAAGACACAAATGGCCGCCGATCACCCCAGAAAAAAGTGACTGACAAACGGTCTGGCAGCCTAAAAACAGTGAGCAATTGAATTTCAGCAGCTCAATGATGCACAGCTGCAGATCGATCGATTAATCAAGTCCTTTGGAGGAGTTAATCTGCCTAATCTCACCCTACTGTCGCAGCCGCAACCTCTCCCTACGCTAATCAGAGCAGAGTGACGGGCGGCGCTATGTGACTCCAGCTTAAATAGAGGCTGGGTCACATGGTGCTCTGGCCAATCACAGCCATGCCAATAGTAGGCATGGCTGTGACGGCCTCTTGGGGCAAGTAGTATGACGCTTGTTGATTGGCAGCCTTTCAAAAAGCGCCAAGAAAGCGTCACAAAAGCGCCAAGAAAGCGACGAACACCGAACCCGAACTTTTACGAAAATGTCCGGGTTCGGGTCCGTGTCATGGACACCCCAAAATTCGGTACGAACCCAAACTATACAGTTCGAGTTCGCTCATCCCTAGTCCCTAACACTAAATATACTGCCTCTCTTTGGACTTACGTATGTAGCTGGTTCCTACACTGCCCTGAATATTGTAGGCTTAGGTAAGTCCAAAGAGAGGCAGTATATTTAGTGTTAGGGACCCATCTGCGGAAGCCACCTTGACGCCTGGTAGATGGGCCCGACACGTATGTGCGCTAAGAGCTTCTATTAACTCATTTATAGTCGGTATTGTACCACTTTTATTTAGAATGACCCCCATTTCCTAGCTCTATTGTTTGTATGTATAATAGTGTGCAGCCATTTTATTTTTTATTATCCAGAGCATAGGTCATCAGTAGTAAGGTTTCGGAAAACCCCTTTAAAATAGGTTGCATGTAATTGGCTACTGGATATGATCGTAGACGGACATGTGGACCTCTGGAAATACATCATGTGCAATTGAGCATGGTTCCATCTAACCAGGTTTGTTAATTTTCTGAATAATATAGCTGTGTATATAAACATCTTCGAGGAATTCTCTACAAAGTTAACTGATCACAAATGTGAGTATAGTTTATTTCTGCAAGATGTGCTGACTTACCGTACGCTGAGTAGATGCAGCGTTCCCAGAAGAACAAGATACAGACCTGGTATGTGAGTTGTGTGGTTACCTGAAGGGTAGGGTTCATGAAACTAAGCCCCAGGTGATGCCTGAGCTAAAAGAGAGAATTTAAATTCATTTTTGATTATGGAACATGTGGTGTTGCAGAAGGTATTCCTGAAAATAAGATGGGCTCCACTTTGTATAGTCGTGGTCCACTATGTACGTGCTCCCAGTAAACCCACTCTCCATTAAAACACAACACAGTAGGCATCTCTCCAATCTGACATGCTGGTTTACAGATAAACATAGACTGAACTATTCCACTGCATAAATTGTTTTGATCATTACTAGGTTTAGCGGGGTTAAATGGACGAGCATACGTCTACCTCACCCAGTGCTCCTATTAATAGGGACAGGCTTCAGATTTTGTATCCGTTATTTTCCTGAGTAGGAGAGCAGTTGTCATAGCCAATAGGTGACACAGACATTCATACAGTATAAGGCCTCATGCACACGACCGTGTTTCCGTGTCCAATCCGTTTTTTTTGCAGATAGGATGCGGACCCATTCATTTCAATGGGTCTGCAAAAAACGCGGACAGCACACCGTATATCCGTTCCGTTGCTCTGCAAAAAAAAAATTGTGCATGTCCTATTTTTTTCTAGTTTGCGGACAAGGATAGGCATTATTACAATGGATCCGCAAAAAAAAAACGGATCCGTAAAAAAAAACTAAAAACCATACGGAACGTCATCCGTTTTTTTTTTTTTGCAGATCCGCAATTTGAAGACCGCAAAACAACCCTAATCGTTTCAGCCCTAGTTTAGACATTAATGGATTTGTGTTGAGTTATTTTGAGGGCACGCCAAATTTACAACAGGTCCATGTGGGTCACTTTATTGTACTTAGTAGCCTTGGCCATATTGTTCTGATGACAGATGTTTCTACAGCCTGAGGCTCATTCCTGACAATTGCCTGCTCGTCAGTGGAGGAGACCGCTGCTACTACATGCACCAATCTCCCTCCACAGTATGGGGAGGAGCAATCACATTGCTTGTCCCTATACTGAATGATTATTTGCCTTTAGCAGTGTGTTTAGACAGCACGATCTGCCGTCGGCAAACAATAGTTTTTCAACCAGCTTAAAAATTGCGATTGCATGATGAACTCATTCATCAGCGGCACTATAACACAGGCAGATCATCGCCAACGAGCGTTCCTACGAATGCTTGTTAGCGATTATCTGCCCAACTATCGGCAGGTGTAACACAGGCCTTGATTATCATCACGATCATTGTACATGGCTGTATTGTACTCCTGAACAGTGATGGTCAGTTCGCAGTGTTTGCCAGCGAACACATGCGGGCTGCCATCTTGACTCACAAGTCCGGCGATGCACAGGTAAGCCCTTACCTGTGCCTGTGCCGGGAGCCGGGAGCCGGTCTGAAATCAAATGTGGTCACCTGGAGCAGGCAGTTGCGAGAACAGCCCGATGAAGGCCCCCGGCGGCTGTTCTCGGAACTGCCTGCTCCCGGTGACCGCAATTTTATTTCAGACCAGCTCCCGGCACAGGCACAGGCAAGGGCTTACCTGTGCATCGCCGGACTTGTGAGTCAAGATGGCAGCCCGCATGTGTTCGCTGGCAAACACTGCAAACTGGCCATAACTGCTCCTGAATCTTGTACAAAATGTAGACTTATTACTCATTAAACTATGGATTGTCAACATGTCAGCAATAGGCCTATCTGCATAGCAGAGATTGTAGAAATAAGTCTCATTGTGAATAAGCTATATCCTAATTCCACCTTA